>NC_045030.1:121201609-121224304 GCF_008632895.1 Mastomys coucha
TTTTTTTTGCCTGGTTTTCCTTACTCTTGCTAGTAAGTGAATATGTAGGGCAGTGGTCTGTTCAGGCAACTTAGGCTCAGTCAAGTAATTAGGCCTTGAATCCTGGAGCCCTAGTGAGCAGTCTCTGCTTGCAGGGAGCAGAAGGAGTTCTGCTATAATTCCTGAGTCTTTGGCTCCTGTTTCAGTCACAACCCCTCACAGCTGCCCCCACAGGAGATGTGTGTTTCATCAGGCAATGTCCCAAGCTCCAAGCATTCTAGCTGGACCCTACCTCCAGTCAACTGACCACAGCCAGGCATGCCACACCCCACAGACAGATAGCTATGCCCCATATAATAAAAAAGGGGCGATCTGCCCTCTCCTCCTTCTCCTGTTCTTCATCTCTTCTCTTGCTCTTTGTCTCCCCTTTTGCTCCTTTCTTCCTCTCTTGCTTTCTTGCCCTCTTCCTCCTCTCTTGCTCTTTGTTTCTTCTCTTGCTCTTTGTCTCCTCTCTTCCTCTTTGTCTCCCTCTAACATCTTTTCTTCCTCTCTTGCTCTTTTGCTCTCTTGCCCTCTTCCTCCTCTCTTGCTCTTTGTTTCCTCTCTAGCCTTCTTCCTCTCTTTCCTGCTCTTTGTTCTCTTCTCTTGCCTTCTTGCTCTCTTGCTTCCTTTCTTTCCTTTCTCTCTCTTTCTTTCTCCTCTTTTCCTCTCCTTTCCTTCTCTCTACTTGACTGTCCTATGTTCTCTTTCCTACAATTAAATATGTCATTTATACATTGCTTTCTTTTTGACTAATGTGTGCTGCCATAGGTGTCAGCAGCAGAAGAGAGAGCTCCAGGCCGCAGCAGGGAGCGACCAGGCCCCACATTAATATATCCTGTTCTTGCAGCATTCCTTCACTTGTATTACAATTCACTGATTCCAATATGGGCTGAAGATTGTCAGATCTTTAGGAATCCTGAACATCTGAACATTCAGGAATGGCAGGTTTGCCAAGGTAAATCGAGGTCGCACTGGCCTGGTGGTGGTCTCTAATTAAGGGATTTCAGTAGCAGAAGACAGTCAGGACAGGAATCAGGCGGTTGTCCAGTAGCCGTAGAGCTCCACACAAGCGGGTAGGGTAGGGCATAAATAAATAGATAAAAAGTACATAAAAAGGGCAAAGTTTGTAAACAAAGCAAGGGATATGTGTAGGAAGATAGAAAGGAAAGGGAAAATGGACTTCAGAGCTATCCCAGAGACACAGAGAAACCGAGAGACGTCTCACTTTCTCTGTGGCTTATTCAGGAGAAAATCATAGTCTTTATTTTTATGTTATGTGTTACATGTAAGTTTGTTCATGGTTTTTGTCTTGATGAGTGAGTGCGAGTCTTTGTCTTGTTTTAGGGGTATTTACATGTGGTCAATATGGCAA
Organism: Mastomys coucha; assembly: GCF_008632895.1. NCBI lineage: Eukaryota > Metazoa > Chordata > Mammalia > Rodentia > Muridae > Mastomys > Mastomys coucha. The sequence continues at coordinate 121,203,003 of NC_045030.1, forward strand.
CCGGAGGTTTGTAAGCACTGCACAGCCTCCTGGTATGAGGAGGGTGGTAATGGCCTGGCCGCCTACAGTGTGGGTCCACGGGCGCTCGGCTTCCTGCCCTGTACACTGGATCTTCTGCGAGATCCAGAGCAGGGACACGCCCTGGAGACAGAGCTCTCAGGGGTGGTCCTGGCTTGCGACTGGCAGTGACCAGTGAGACTCACCCGGGGACAAAGCCTGCAGGCCGGAGGCAGTGGTCATTGCGGGCGGCTTCCCAGGCATTGGAGTTGTGGTGGCCAAGAGACGCCCCAGCTTTGTCTTGGGCCTGAAAAGAAAAATGGCATTTTTCTCTCCCAGGCAGAGAAAAATGGAACAGTGGTCCTGCACCAAGATGGTTGAGGCACCATTTTGGGTTTGGGCCCTGTGCTCAGGCTGCTGGTCTGGTGGCAGAGACTAGAACGGCCTGGCCAGGGTGCTGACAACAACCAGCCATAAGGTCCCGCAACTGAATGGCTACGGTGGCGGCACAGTCTTGTGGCCGCCCAGGAACATTGCCAGCGGCTTCTCTCCATGATGGCACAGATGGTCTCTCCTTGAAGTGCCGTACAAACTAAAGTTTTGCAATCGCTTTGCGCCATCTAGTGGCCATGAAAGCAAATTACAGGTTGATAATACAGCCACCTAATGTGGATTTAATGTCAAGGCTATTACCAGGTATAGACATAATGTTCTTGATGGCTTATTATTACAAAAGAAATCTAAAATTTACAGTTAAAATTAACAGAGTTCCATTGGCTAAAGTTTATTAATATTCATGGATGTAAAGTGAATTTAATTTTTAATCTATAAAAAGTTAAATAAGCCTTATGGAATTCAGCCTCTTTTAGATATTGTCTAATAAAAGGCAAAAATCTTCTTACTGAAGATGAATAAAGCTTTTGTAAACAGTTGCCATCTATTGTTCAAATCAAATGTTTGGGGTTTTAAATATGCCCCCAACATCTCTTTGACAAAAAGAGAAGATTAATATAAATTTACCTCTTCTCATATTGAAAGTAAATTTAACACCTTACCATAAAGTTGTGGTGATACAATAAAATCATAAATATATTTTAAAAAACATTTATTTCTTCTAACAGCAATTAATTTGACTTATATAAACTATTAATTTATATTTAGCCTATTATTTAGTAAATATTTTCAGACAAAAATTAATACTTATTCAAAGTAAACAAATTGTTATAATTCATTTGTATACATACTTTTATACTTCCTATAAACTTATGTATACAGCCCATAACATTATATACTTCTATAGCCCTTTTATAAGAAAAAATTATATATAAGTCACATGTTTTATTCTCATGATTTCCTCCTTATGTCAGCACAAATAATTAAATTGTGTGCTGTAGTCACTATTTATCAAGTACTAAAATTAAGCCTTAATTTGTATATTGATATATACGTATATACATACATACATCAGAGCTTTCAATTACTTATGATATTTGGACATTTTAAAATATAATTTTGATTTCAAAATTAAAAGTAAAATATACACATGTGACTATTAATTCCTTCTCAGGCTTTCAAGTTACAATTGCCTTAACATAAAAACAACAAAATACTAATTGGTTATTGTTTATATTATATTTCTATATTTAATGTTCCTAAAAAACAGATTATGGAACTGACTATTATAGTCAAGCATTTAAGACATTTTGTCAACAACTTAATGGTGCACGTATTTTTGACATAATTTATAATTCTCAGAGGTAATAAATTACTCAATGTGCACTTCACACTTTGAGAATTTGATTTTTTAATATTAAAAGGGGGGGATATGCACTCTACTTCAATGTTACCTCCAAAAGCATATCTCATTTTTTTACTTGTTTTAAAAAGCATATTTTGCTTTTGGCTTGTTTGAAAAAGCATGTTTCGTTTTTTAATTGTTTTGAAAAGCATATTTCATTTTTTGCCTGTTTTAAGACATACCTTGCTTTTTGCTTGTTGTAATAAGCATATTTTGCTTTTTGCTTGTTTTAAAATACATACATATATATATATATATATATATATATATATATATATATATATATATTTGCAGTCTGATGCTGAAGGTCAGTCTGCTACAGATTGCCATTGGCATTCACACATTTCCAATTTTTATGCCATGATAATATGACATGTCACTCCACTTACTAACACATATGATCTTAACCCTACTTTAATCTGGAAAAGAGGCTCCGTTTGTCTTGGAACACAATGACTGCCTGAAACATTGATTCATCAAGTGCATAGAGATCCAAAATCTTTTTAATAAACATGTTTTTATACTAAAAATATTGGTTAAACATTTTATTAGCCAACAAAGTTCACTTGGCTGAAATAGCCTCCACCTTTTTCTAAGAGTTAACAACAGCTTTTCTCTATACTTAGAGGCCAAGCCTTGGGCCTAAACATTGCTAATTTGCAACTAAAGTGCCTGGGACATCCTTAAGATAATGTTACTTTTAAACTTTTGAGTTTTTATCTCAAGCAAGCTCATTCCTGGAGTACAAAGGCAACAATCAAAATTCGCTCACTCTCGGAGCACTTTTACCTAAAAAGCAAGCTCAGTCTTGGAGTTCTAGCCTGGAAGTTATTTATTGACAACTAAATTGAAGGCCTATTCTCGAGAAGCTGTTGAAAAGGCTCCTAGCTTGGGAGCTGCTATTTTACAACTCAATTAGTTGTCTACGCCCAGCTGCCCATCAGCACACCAGCACTGCTTCATGAGAACTTCAAAAAAGGCATTTTATCAGAGAGACTGTGGTAGCTCATGGACTTTGCAGGCAATTAAAGGCATGTCTGGACATTGTGTGCATGGGAAGAGGGTGCATTTTGAAAGCCACATTCAGTGAGCTAGGTCTCTGGCAGTCTCCACCTAAGACAGGGTCACGTGCTGAGGGGTTGTGTGTTTTAAAAAACAAAAACAAAAACAAAACAGCCCCACAAAATTAGCCTGGTCTGTAGAATTCAAACTAGCTATACATGATTTCTTATGATGGGTAAAGAGATTTGCCAGTAGATATTATACTACAGGTGATATTCATCAAAGCACCATGAAAATTTCTGTGCAGGACTGTGATGTATGAGTATGCCTGTGATGCTACCTATTACTTTATATGTTCCTGCATTTTTTTCTTTTAATTCACTGATTTTCTTTTCCTAAACATTCTTCAATGCCAGTTTCCGCTGTGCCTTCAGAATCTATAAAGCTCGGTTTGAAATCTCATATTTTATTTTCCTAGAATTGGAAACAGTCCATCTCTTTCTCTTCATTCATGTGATATTGTTTTACTAATTGACTTTCAGATCAAACAGCAAAACAAAACAAAACAAAAAAGTCCCGTTTAATGTATATGACCTTGGAACTCCCAGTTCCTCTATAACTCTGGTGTTATGATATATAATAGAGACACATAAAAGGTTTCTCTAAGACAGCAATCTAAAGATGAAGTGGGATAGCTTGTAGAGAATCCTGCTTCTGTCAGAACAGTACAGGAACTTTTGATCCTATTGCTTACAGATGTCCAGATGTTTCCTGCATAGGAAGTATGGGTGTCAGGCAATGTTCCTGCAACTCTGTTCATGCAATATGTAGGAGTACCAGTATTCAGTAGCTTGTACACTGAGGCAGAACAGTGTGGTTTTGTGGGGCAGTGGTTTGTTCAGGTAAAGTGTAAGTCTGGAAACCCGTTGACCTGGTGGGTGATATTTCTGCCTTCAAGAGTTAGAAGGAGTTTGGTCACACCTTCTGGATCCCTGGCTCCTGTTTCAGTCACCTCTCACAGCTTCCCCACAGGAGATGTGTGTTCTCTCATGTAGACAATGCCCCAAGCTCCCAGAATTCTAGCTGGACCCAATCCAGTCATCTAACCACAGCTAGATAGCCCTGCCTCACAATATAAGGGGTGCTTTTTTTCTTGCTCTCTCTTTCTCTCTCTCCTCTCCTCTCCTCCTTCTCCTTTCTCTTTCTTTCCACTCAGTCATGGCCAACCTCTTTTCTCTTTTCTATAATAAAATTTCATGAGTATGCATTGCCTCCTTTTAACTAATGTGTTACAGAGCCCCAGCATCAGCAGCCTCTAGACCTGGGCCCACAGCTGGCTCCCAACTTGAGGCAGTCACGACTACACCAAAGGAATACTGCAAAAGGTGGCAAGCCCCAGGACCAGTGACTCTCCTGCCTGGTGCTAGCACAGAATAGCTACACTGCCACCTCTTTCCCCACCCCTTTTCTCCCCTCATTCCCATCCCCTTCTTGACATCCACATGCATCTGCTATATCCAGGAGGCTGGAACTATGTCCCTGGCTTTTCTGGAGGCCAGGGACCCCCCCTGCAGTCTTGTTATTTCTGCCCCCCCTCAGACTGGGACCTAGATGCCCCCCCATGGGACAGAGTGTACAGATAGACACCTATACCTCTGCTATCCAGAGCACAAGAACTCTGGCAGGGTATAAAGTCATCCTACCCTTCACCCTTTTGTTCCTTGACCACCCAGTCCCCAGTGCCCAGCATGGAGGCCCTCTGCATGAGTGGCGAGGCAGGGCAGAGCAGCCCTGTGGCAGCCATGGCAGCAGGCCCCGGCCCTGTGGCCCCAGTGTGATCACAGAAGCAGGGAGGGGCCAGCCCCATAGCAATCGTTGCAGCAGGCAGAGAGAGCTGAGTGTGGCAGTGTCAGAGCAAGTGTCTGCTGCCCAACATGGTTTAAGACAGAGTCTTTGCTACCAGTCTCAGAATAATCCTCCATCCATGAAACTGTAGCTATTGGAGTCTTCTGGGATCAGACTCCATCTTAGAGAACCTGACCTAAGGTTGAACTCAAGTTAACTAACAAGCAAGCACCTAGCACCAGTTTTCAGGGTACTCCCCAACAAATATGCACCCCCAGGTTACAAATCTGCCCCTTAAACTTCACTTCTTAAAAACTACCAATCAGGAGAAAAGCAGAAGTTAAGTTTATGGTTTGGTTCCCAGCACCAACCAATTATACTACAGAGAAATAAAACTCAATAGTGGCCACACAATCAAATGTGTGCCAGGTTAGAAACTATCTTTTCTTATTGCTTGTGTCTATAAGTGCTGGCCTTAATCTGGGCTTGGGACTCCATCTTTTGTCATGTTGTGTCAGTGATGATGGTGTGGCCTGGCTCAAGCTTGTAAATGAAAAACCCTAGTGTGATTGCATCAGAATTGGCTCCTTGATGGTCTTTTGTGGGTTGAAAACACTGAATGGGCACAGAACTATAATGTCCATCCTTCTTAGTTTTGATTAAATTACAGCTTAATTCAATAATCTCGGACATTTTATTAGAGTACTACCTTTCATTCATTAATTTTTCTGTAGATGGTAAGGATCATCTATGTCTTCTTAAATATATTTCATTTAAATTATAAAGAACTAAATTTTAGTGTTTTTCACATATCAAGTAATAATTTTGTCACTAAATGGTGTCTTTGCAATCCCATTTTATCACAATAGTTTGCACTTTAAGAATTTATCAGCCGGGCAGTGGTGACTCATGCCTTTAATCCCAGCCCTTGGGAGGCAGAGGCAGGTGGATTTCTGAGTTTGAGGCCAGCCTGGTCTACAGAGTGAGTTCCCTAGACTTTGTGGTATTTGAAAGATGTAGCTAATCTTTATTAGCTACTGTACTGTGACCTCAGGATTCTGTTGTCATGGTAAACTTCATGTTGTCTCAGTAAGGCCTAGTTCAGACTACTCTGATACTTTAGCCTTTCCAGATTACAGGTCATTTCAACAACTACATGTACTTATTAGAAACATTTCTGTGACTTAAAAGTTGCCGGGCATTTAAGATTTGCGGTAAATTTTTATTCTGAAATTATTTCCTTCTTTATTCCACTATAACTAAAGTGATATTTTATCAGTTGTCTTTTGTGTACTTTTCATTCTGTTATTGCTCTTTCAAATTATTTTTCTTCATGTTGTTAATATCAATGTAATCTACATGTAAGTAGGAAAAAATTCTCTTTAGTTTGGCTTAAACACTAATATTGTAGTCATGGCCTATTCTAAAACTACATTATAACTAACTTGATTTTCTTCTTCATTTTTTGTGAGAACCTACATCAAAATTTACATTTGAGCTTATTACCTTCCTGGGAACAGGGCAACAGTGCTTTCTGAGACTACTCCGGTAAGTTCCTTTCCATATTGTTCATCTTTGGGGATTTTTTAGAGGATTTACTTTGTGACTATTGGTCAAATATTGATTTACTTCTTTTAATATTCTACTTATGGTTTATTTATTTGACACTTTTTTGGCATAAAGTGTGTAAATCAAGTTCAGTCAAGCTTTAATCAATTTGTTTAATAATACTTCTTTATGAATCTCATTTGACTGTCACTTCTTTGAAATATGGTTTCTTTTCTACAATTAAATTATCTTTTGTATCCTATTGTCTGTCTTCTGTCTATTCTATTAGGGTTCTTAAAATGCATATTCATTACTTTTGCAACTTTTTTCTCTATTTTGAAGTCAAATCTAGCCCACTGCTAGTACTGTTAAGTATATTGAGTGGTCAATAGCTATCAATACAATAAAGTTAAGTTTATCTTTGTTAAACTGGAAGACAGTGTATCCTTTGTCTTAAAACATAAATAAGTCTGATCACGACAACTCCTTAGGTTAACATTTTTCAAATTCTTGTGTTTCTGTGCAATATGTAAACCTGCAAATTTTATTTGATTTTTACTCTTATTTGATTTTTTTCTTGCTGTGATAAACACCATTATCAAAAGTTACTTGGAGAAGGAAAGGGTATATATCAGATTACACAATCAAGTAATAGTTCATCACTGAGGGGATTGGGCAAAGGAACTCAAGACCTGCACCTGGAGCAGAATCAGTTGAGGAATATTGCATACTAGATTGCTCTCAAGCTCACATTCTGCCCACTTATTTTGTGGACCTCTATCTATCTATCTATTTATCTATCTATCTATCTATCTATCTATCTATCTATCTATCTATCTATCCTTCCATCCATCTCTATCTATCATCTATCTTTACTTTGAATATTTTGCCCAATGTTTTGATTCACCAACTTTCTACCAACCATGCCATGTATATGTCTCTTCCCTATTTACCCAGATTTCTATCCTTTTAAAAAGTTCATTCAAATCTAACTTCTGTTGCTTAAATATCCTTGGATGTGTGTTGATGTTTTAGCCATATCTCTAGTGGCTGTAGTACCTGGGAGAATGGAGCTAATAAATGAGGTATTCTATAATTTTATACAAAATTTTATTAAGCATCTCAGACAATGTATAACAATGAGGGTTAAGAAAGGTCATGTGAATAAAGTAATCATGAGGACAAGTTGTATACAATCATAAGAAAAAACTACATGTGGCAAAAATATTGATTTCCCCCATAGAGGAATATTTGAGTGACTGCAGCAAGTAGTCATGAGTAATCTGAAGAAAAGTCAACCTTATCCACTATACCTGAGAGGAGCACAAAATACATCCCACCCAAAAAAATAATAATGCATTTTGAAAAAATTGAAATCATAAGACTGTTGCTTTCTCAGAGTGTTTTCACAAACATTCAGAATATTCTTCACAAAACTCCATTCCTGGAACATGTTTTGACAGATGTGTGGTATTCTCCTGGATGTTAGTCAACTTATTGGGGATACATTCTTAAAATTACTGTCTCCCTATCCTAGCAGCTAGCAGTTGCAAATAGATCAAAGACAAGGGGTGGAATTGTGAGCCCAAACCCTTCTCCAAGCTGGAATTTGGTTTGGCTTGAACTGGTACATATTTTGTACATGCTGTCACAACACCTGTGAGTTAACATGTGCAGCTTTACTGTCTCCAAAAGATAATTGTCTTAGTTAGGATTTTACTGCTGTGAACAGACACCATGACCAAAGCAATTCTTATAAGGACAGCATTTAATTGGGGATATCTTACAGGTTCAGAGGTTCAGTCCATTATCATCAAGGTGGAAGCATGACAGCATCCAGGCAGGCATGGTTCAGGAGAAGCTGAGAGTTCTGCATCTTCATCTGAAGGCAGCTAGTGGAAGACTGACTTCCAGACAGCTAGGAGGAAGGTCTTAAAGCCCATGCCCACAGTGACACACTACTGCAAGGCCACAAGTACTAATAGTGCCACTCCCTGAGCCAAGCATACACAAACCATAACATTCCACTTGCTGGCCCCCATAGGCTTGTTTAAATACATGTGCCTATGGAGGCTGTACCTAGATATAGCATATATAAAAGTACATTTAGTCCAACTTCCAAAGTCCTCATAGTGTATAACAGTCTCAACAATGTTAAAAGCCCAAAGTTCAAAGTCTCTTCTGAGAATCATCTAGTCGCTTAACTAGTCCTCAAAGGAAGACAAAACAAGCTAGGCAAGCTCCAAACTCAACATCTCCATGTCTGATGTCAAAGTCATCTTCAGAACTCCACTCCTTTTTCATTTTTGTTGACTGCAACAAACTTTTTCTTGGTCTGTTTCCACTGCTTGTTAGCAGATGTCCCCACCAGGTATTCCACTTCACTGGCATCTTTAACATCTTGTGGTCTTCAAGTCACCTTCAACTTCACAGCTTCTTTTTCCAATGTCTGGGATGAACACATGATCTTCTGGGCTCCTCCAAGGGGCTGGCATCATTTCTCCAGCTCTGCCCTCTGTAACACTCTAGGCTCTGGTTGACTCTACTCCACTGCTGCTGCTGCTTTTGGTGATCTCCCTATAGTACTGGCATCTCCAATACCCTGGGGTTTTCTGCTGCAACTAGACTTCACCTATAGCCTCTTACAGAGTTTCTTCATGCTGTCAAGCCTCAATTTTTTTGCATAACCCATTAAATCCTGGGCCATTGACTGCAACTGAGGCTGCACCTTCACCAATGGCCTTCCCTGGCCTCTCACTGTGCAAAGCCTCAGCAGCTCTCTATGACCCCTTCATACCTTCAAAACCAAAACCACCTGGGTGCACATTACCAAGTTCAGCTGCAGAATGAGATATAACCCTGGCTACTTCTGGAAGACAGCTTCTTCATGCTCTTAGAAAACACCTTCCCAGAAGATTTGACCTCAGTTCTGCAGGTCTCTTCTTAATCACCACTAACTTCTTGGCTCCAGCTAACCAGCTGTTGTCCCAGCTTCAGTTGTCCCAGTAACCCCTTCTATTCTTGACTCGAAAGGCAGAGCCACATGACCAAAGCTGCTGAGTTCTCCTGTTTGCTGGGGGCTGGAATATTTGTCTATTGTTCTATTGCACTATCATCAGCTTTCTGATTTCCAATTCTTTCACTGCCTAAACTTGTTTGCCCTAGAACTTGCTCTGAAACTTGACCATGAACTCAGAGACCTGGATGTCTCCATCTCCTGTAATGCTGGAATTAAACTCATATTCCACCATGCCTGGACTTAAGCTTTTCTTCACCTAGAACCTGTGCTGTCTCAAACTGGCCTTGAACTCAGAGATGAGCTTTGCTTTTTGTCTCCTGTGATTAAAGGTATATACTGCCATGCATGGATCTAAATTTAGCTGGGTGATATCTTGTACCAAGCTCACCATTTCCTTAATTTAATTTAATATTCTTGAACACAGGATTCAACTCCATTTCAATTCCTGGTGCCCCTTTAATTCTTGAAGTGATATAGTTTATATTTTCCTTTTTACACTTTCTATGCTTGTTCCAAACACTCTTTATGAGACTTAACCAGAGAACAAAGTCTATGCTGCGCCTTTTTGAGACTTCTTTTTTCAGTGCAATTAATATAAATTATTTTATCTTAGCTTCAGGTATACTCTTCAGACAAGGCCAACAATCATCCATATTCTTCATCAAAATACCACAAAAAGTCTCTAGGCCACATACTGAAGTTCTCCACTGAAATCTCTTGAGCCAAGTGTGCACGGTTCAAATCACTCTCAGCAACAAATTCTTCCATAATCCTGCTAGGATGGCCCATTAATCCCTAGTTTAAGATTCCACTGCTTTCTAAATCCAAAGTCCCTAAATCCACATTCTTCTAAGCAAAAAGATGGTCAGGTCTATCACAGCAATACCTCAATCCCTAGTACCAACTTTGGACTTAATTAGGATTTTACTACTGTGAACAGACACAGTGACCAAGGCAACTCATTTAAGACAACATTTAATTGGGGCTGGCTTACAGGTTCAGACGTTCAGTCCATTATCATCAAGGAGGGAGCATGTCAGCCTGGTGCAAGATGAGCTAAGAGTTCTAATTTAAGTCCAGGCATATTCAGAATGATAATTTCTGGGTGGGGTCACACCCAGCTATCTTATTGTCTGTGCTTATGCTTATGTTATCTTTCTAAGAATCAAGGAACAGAGGACATGGGTTGCTGATTCATGGGACAAGCAAAAGGGAATCTGGGGTAATGACTGAATTGATATGTAAAATTTTTTAAAAAGCAAAAAATACAAAAACAAAAACAAAACCAACCAAACAAAAAAAAACCCTGGGCTTTTGCTCTTCAAGAGTTGAGCTAACCAGAGAGTTTTTAGAATATCAGGAGCAAGCTATCCTGAGAAATCAAAACACAGAGATCAATCAAAAGCATTTTCTTCTTCTAAAGAGATGATGATAACATAGTTAGTATTCTATTTGTTGTGATATCTATCTATCTATCTATCTATCTATCTATCTATCTATCTATCTATCTATTTATCTATCTATATGACAACATATATATGTATATGTATACATATATATATATATATATATATATATATATATATATATATATGTGTGTGTGTGTGTGTGTGTGTGTGTGTGTGTGTGTGTACACACACACACACACACACATATCTGGGAAGAAGCCAACTAGAGCATGGTGGACAATTTTGATTTGTTCATGAATTTAGTTTTCAATATTTTGTTGAGAAACTTTTATTCTATGGCTGTCAATGTTATTGGCCTATAATTTCTATTTTCTGATCACCCTCTAGTATTGAGGGCAGTATAATACTGGCTCCATAAAAAGAATTTTAAAATTTTCTTTTTCTATTCTGGGGGATAGTATAAGGAATATTAATGTTAGTTCTTCTGGGAATGTCTGAGAGACTTATGCACTGAACTTATTTGTGCCTCTGCCTCTTTTTGATGAGTAATTATTTTTTCATTATTATTTTTATGTACCTGGATATTTTATATCTATTTAAATTATTTACTTCATCACAATTTACCCTGGTAGGCCATTTACTCACTTCTTTTAAAGTTTTCAGTTTTGTGGGGTGCAGATTTTTAAAATAGGTTCTTATGTTTCTCTGGATTTCTCTGATATCTATTGTAATTATTCCCTTTTAATTTAATTTTATTAATTTGATTCTTGTCTTCTGGTTGGTTTGACTAAATGTTTTGTCAATATTGTTAATGAAAACTTTTATTTCCTTAGTTACTTGGGTATTTGTTTGTTCATTTTTAGTTCATTAATTTCAGTCTTGATTTTGATTATTTCTTCCTACCTACATTCTTTGGGCATTGGGTTTCATTATTCTCTAAGACCTTTGTGTCAGTCATTAAGTTATATACTTAAGACCTCACAAGTTTTCTGATATAACAATATAACCCTATAAAATTTCCTAATATGAATGATTTCATTGTCCTATATATTTTGGTATATTATATTTTCTTTTACTTTTAAAAATTTATATATCTATGTATTTATTATTTATTCATTTTATATGCTCCACACTGCCCACTTCCCTGTCACCCCCTCCAGCAATTGTTCCTCCCATACCCCTCTCCCCTTTCATCTGAGAAGGTGGGGGCCCCTGGGTATCCCCCCACCCTGGCAAATCAATTATCTGTGAGGCTAGGTGCTTCCTCTCACAGTGAGGCCAGACAAGGCAGTCCAGCTAGAAGAATATATCCCACATACAGGCAACAACTTTTAGAATAACCTCCCATGCCAGTTGATCAGCAACCACATGAAGATCAAGATAAACATCTGCTATATATGTGCAGGGAGGCCTATTTCCAGTCTGTGTATGTTCTTTAGTTGGTAGTTTTCTGAGAACCCTAAGGGTCCAGATAAGTTAACAATGTTGGTCTTCCTATGGAGTTCTGATCCCCTTCAGGGCCAAAAATATTTCCTCTTATTCTTCCATGAGTTTCCAAGCTCAGTCCACTGTTTGGCTGTGGGTGTCTGGATTGATCTGAGTTAGCTACTGGGTGGAGCCTTTCAGAGGTCAGCCATGTTAGGCTCCCATGTTTAAACATAACAGAGTCCCATTAATTGTGTCAGGAATATGAACTTGTATAGGGGATAGGTCTCAAATTGGGCAGGATATTCACTGGCCATTCCCTTAGTCTCTGCTCCATCCCCATCCATATATTTCTTGTAGACAGGATAGATTTGGGGGTAAATGTTTTAAGGGTGAGTTAGTGTCTGTATTGCTCCCCTGGGGTTCTTGCTACACTACAGGAGATGGCCTCTTCAGGATCCATATCACCAATGGTTTGAGTCACAGCTAAGAATATCCCATTTATTTTGGTGGGGGGTCTCCTTTATTCCAGCTGATCCTAAACTTCCCTCTCTAATTGTCTTAGGGTTAGAGTTCCATTTTACATTAACAGAATAGTTATGTTAAAAAAAAACTCAAGAGATAGCACATGCTGATGTGGAGGAAGGTAAACATTCCATCATTGCTGGTAGGAGTGCAAACTTGTATAACCACTTTGGAAATATTTTTTTTCCTCAGAAAACTGGGAATAGTCCCACCTTAAGACCCAACTCTACCACTCCTTGGCATATACCCAAATGATGCTCCACCATCCCACAAAGATGCTTGCACAACTATCTTCATAGCAGCTTTATTCATAATAGTCAGAAGCTGGAAACAACCTAGATGATCTTCAACTGAAGAATGGATAAAGGAAATATGGTAAATCTATACAATGGAATAATATTCAGCTATTAAAAACAAATACATCATGAATTTCACAGGCAAATAGATGGATCTTGAGAATATCATCTTGAGTGAGGTAGTGCAGTTGCAAAAGGATATCCATGGTATGCAATCACTTTAAAGTGAATATTATCCATACAATATAAGATAACCATGATATACCCCACAGACCCAAACAAACCAAACAAGAATGAAGGCACAATGAAGGATGCTTGAATGTTACTTTGAAGGGGTGGGTTATATAGTCATGAGAGGAAGATGAAGGGAGGGAACTGGGAGGAAGAGTAGATGGCTAGGACAATGGGGGCTTAGAGGATCAGGTGTTGTGATGTTTATATATGCTTGGCCCAGGTAGTTACACTATTAGGATTCATGGCCTTATTGAAATAGGTTGTCACTGTTGGTGTTGGCTTTAAGATCCTCATCCTAGCTGCCTGGATGTCAGTATCCTGCTAGCAGCCTTCAGGTGAAGATGTAGAACTCTCAGCTCCTCTGCACCATGCTTGCTTGCATGCTCCATATTCCCACCTTGAGTATAATGAACTGAAACTCTGAATCTGCAAGTCAGCCCCAACTAAATGCTGTCCTTATTAGAGTTGCCTTGGTCACAGTGACTGTTCACAGCAGTAAAACCCAAACTAAGAAAGGTGAGGGACAAGAGTGATGATAAAATGTCAATGACAATGAATAGAAATCTGCAACTGACAGTGGTGCAGAGGTAGGAGGCATCTCTAGGATAAGAGAGAGAGAGCTGGCCAAAAAGAGGCACCCAAAAGTCAATGAGAGTTTCCTTAGCTGTGACTCAAATATTGGGGATATGGAACCTGAAGAGACCATCTCCTGTAGCCAAGTAGTAACCGTAATGGAGCAATAGGGTCACTAACTCACCTACAATACTTTGACCCCAAATTTATCCTGTCTTTTAGAAATACATGGACAGGGCTTTAAGCAGAGACTAAGGGAATGGCCATCTAATAACTAGCCCAACTTTTGACCCATCTCATGGACAATTACCAGTACCTGGCTATTTTAATGATACTGTATTAGTGTGCTTGCAGACAGGACTCTAACATGGCTGTCTTCTGAAAGGTTCCACCCAACAGCTGACTCAGATAGATGCAGATACCTGGAGCAAAACAGTAGATTGAGCTTGGGAACTCCTACAGAGGAATGGGAGTAAAGATTGTTGTTGCCAGTGGGGACAGACACACTTTCTCCAACAAGGCCACATCTACTTCAACAAGGCCATCCCTACTAAGAGTGTAACTCATTGGTCCAAACATTCAAACCACCACAGAATGTTTTCCATTCTCCTTTAATTATGACTTCTGTTTCACTGTTATAATAGTCTGGCCTAGCAGCATCTGTGTGCTTTCAAAACATGTACAATCATAATCCAATACATTCTGTTTTTCATATTGTACATTAGAAAATCTGCTATTATTTTGATGGCCCTCCTTTTATATGTGACTCAATCATTCCCTTTGCTACTTCCATTATTATTTATTTGTTTCATATACTTAGTATTTTGAATATTATATAATATTGAGAATTTCTTTTCTGATTCTGACTATTTTGTGTTCTTTATGTCTCTTGGTTATTGGTTGGCATTTTATTCCTCACAGTGGGGATGTTTTCTTCTGTGATTTTGTTGAAAATATATACTATGCATTTGACCTGGATCCCTTCTCATTCTAAACTTACTACTTGTAGGTTTGGCATTTTTATAGTTTCTCAGAGTTTCTGCAGGATTTTGTTGTTGTTGTTGTTTATCTTTTAATTTGTTTTTTTTTTTGACTGAATGATCCAATCCCTTTTCTTTGTATTCAAGGCCTGATATTCTCTATTCTTGCTGAAATCTAATAGATGAGACTTACCTTTGAATAATTTGAATTGTTAATTTTTTCTTCTATTCCAAGTCTAATGTAATTCTTGCCTTTCACAGATATTTTCTCTTTGTTAAAGTGTGTTTTAGAATGTTTAATTGTCTATATTATTTCATTCAACTGAGTTCTTTGTCATTATTATGGCATTTGTTCATATCCTCCTTACTTCTTTGTTAATATTGATTATTGCTATTTTGAAACAATTGCCTTATAAATCATCTAGATCAGTTTTCTTAGGGCTATTACTATGAGAAGATTAATTTTTTGGTATATGTTTAGTGTTTTGGTTATTTGTATGGTATAGTGTATGGTGTATTTACAGTGAAATATCAATATCTGGATTTAGGTGACTGGTGGTATTTCTTGGTATGGAAAACATATGTTTTTAGTTGAATAGGCATTTTAAGATTTGTGTCCTGTTATTATAACTAGTCACATGATTGACAAGCTATATTGATGTTCAAGTGGGGCTTCAGGAATAGTAATGTGTCATCTCATACTAAGTGAGGTTTCAAAGCTCAAGAGAAGACCTTCTATAGAGTTATAGGATTCTTAGTCAATATCCATAAATCTGGGGTTGGGTGCTTAGAAATTTTCCTTAGGGAATGGGTACTATTGATTTTTCCAGTGATGAGTTTAGGTTCTACCTGTACAAGAAGACTAGGAAGTGTTGCGCAGAAGACCAGTACGTGGTTGTCAGGCCACTTACAGGGGTGCATGGACTTGCTAGTGTGAATGTAGTACTCTTTCTGGATAAGAAAATTGCTCTAATTTAAGACATGGGTAGAGATGAAAAAGATAGTTTAGGGTCAGCCTTGAGATAGGGCCTAGTGTGTGCACTGAGTATGAGTTAAATTAGTGTAAGAAATCTCAGTTTTCTAATGTAAATATAAAACTTATTAGAGGGATACATGACATTATCACCATGTGTTAGAGTTTCAACCAGAGGAGTATAGTAAGAATCACAGTAGGGTGGACTTGGAAAAATGGTCTTTTGGCAAGTCTCATGGTTGAGTGGATTTACTGGTATGAGTTTAATGATCCTCCCTGGAGAAGGAACACCTTCACGTACTTAAGATGGTTGTTTTAGGTGGTAAGTGTATAATCTATGCCAAAGAAAAAAACAGGAAAGGGGAAAACACTTGAAATGTAAATAAAGAAAATATCTAATAAAAAAAGAGAAAAGATCATGTGTGAGAATCAGGGATGAGTATAGTTTTCTAGATAGATATACTTTAATTGGGTGGAAGATTTTGTGTTTTCTGGATAGGTTTGGATTTATGATTATTCTTTGGGGATAGACTGATGGGTCCTCCCCCATCAGTCATCAGTCAAAATAATTTCTCAAAGACATAGTGACAGGAGAGTCTGATCTGAGAATTCATTGAATTTAGATACCCTCTTTCCAGGAAACTTTTGATTTTTCTCAAGTTGACAATAAAAATTAAATTGTAGACTGTCAGATCAAAAATTATTTCACAATGTGCTAGTGTCTATCCTTTTCAATACTCTGATAGATTTGAAAAAGTTACTTCATGTATACATTTAATGCTAGATTTGTTTCATTTATGAATAAGTCTTGTAATATTCCAACATTCATAGTTTCTCCCATATAGTGTAATCATTTTACTATGTACTATAATTTAAAGTTATATCCTATAACTGTTATATATATATTTAACCTCATAACATCTTAGTAACTATGATACTTTGTGTAAAATAAATATATTTAATCATATAACAACTTTGTAATTATTAGTGCTTAATATTATATTTAAATTTATATCTAACAACTGCATATATATTATCTCAAACTAAGCTAATTCTAGTACTTCAAAAGAAATATTTGTTTTGGTTAATTCTTTTTTCAAACTTATTTTGAAATTATAAGTTTCATAGGAATCATTCCCTTTAAAAATGACAATCATCTCAGGCATGCTTTGCAGATTACCAGGAGGAGGTCACCTATCTCCATCTCACTCTCAATATGTTTCAGATTCATCTATAAGCTGGCATACTCTGATTATCTGTTCACTGTGTAGTCTATCCTCTTAAGGCATTAATATATTGCCTATACTGTAACATGCATAATTAATAATAATTAGTCCAATATTATTATTGTCACTGCGATCATCTTACTATTTTCATAATGTAAATGAAATTAATATGGATATTTATTTTGTATATAAACATATTGTAGTTTTGTATTATATACTACAATTAAATTTCCGTCTATTCTTTGAGTAGACAGTATCCTTTATATGTTATAATGGTCTAACATCTCCACTGTGAGGATGTACTGAATTTGACTGGGTTTCAGTATCAAATTGAAATGTCCATAATTTATTTGTGCTACAGATCTTACAATATTGGGGCAATGATTTACATAAATATATAATACAAATTCTCACATTGATTAATGTACTACAAAAGTATTGAAGATTTCTTCCACTCAAATTATAAGTAAAAACTGAAAATACAAATATAAAAATGTATTATAAAATGTTAGTGAACAAATAGATAATATATCAAATACATATGAAAGCTGAAAATACAGATGGAACATATACAAAATGGCATAAAAACCTCATCTTCCTACATAACTGAAAAAAATGAAAATAAAACCATGTAAAAGTTTTTAATGTTAAGATATGAATACTGATAACACAAGACAAACTATTATACTCATCCATACTAGTTTTGAATACATATAAACAGATCATCAGAGAAAACATGAAATTGAATGATAATTTTAGATAACTACTTTTAGAACAGACATTTATATATATACACACATATAAGAGCATGATTAACAACAAGATATGCTAGTGAAATTTAAGACTCAGTGTGAAAGCCACTGGCCTTTCTATTATTTAGAAGTATTTGTCATAGTAAATCAATATCAGATGCAGCAACATACATGTAACTTTCTGTAGCAATGTTAGCTGTCAGATTACAAGGTTTTAGGGTATGTTCCACAATTTCTGAGGGTTTTTTTCATTAGTGCATATCCTTTTTTGTGCAAACATCTAAAACAGAAAAGAAACTGCTATTATATTCTTCCATGTGAACAAGTTAAATTACAATTTTATTTTTTTAATATTTGGATGAACTTGTGTACTGTAACATTTTATTATGTGAGGGTCCTTGGTTTCTGAAAGCCAGACTTAGCTTCCTTCAGTAGGTCACTGATGAAATCTTTATATTTTTATGGAAATAAAGTGAAAATGTCTTAATACCTACATTTTTCTAAATTCTGAAATTAAGTTGACAGAGATACCAAAGTTTATTTTAGTGTTGGTGTATGTTTGATAAAAGAAATGCATTGGAAATAGAAAATCTTTCTAAAACTTAATTAATGAATAATTAACATTTTTATTTTTCAGCATTAAAAGGCATATTGAGATAAATCATCAGTTCTCTGAAGTTTCTGTTCTTAATTATTGCAGAGACACTTGAACTAGTCCTGTGTGTCATCAGACATTGCCAACTAGACCAGAAGAAAAAAACAAGGTCCACATCACTAATGGCAGTAATTTTTACTGGCTTATCACACTCACAGCTCTAGATCCATGAGTGCTCACCAGTGTCAAACAGTCAAGTGCTACAGATAGAACCATTTTTATGTTATCCAGATTAAGGGAAAGAGACTTGATTCTATGAGAAATACTGTAGTGTATCACTACAGTATCTAGGTACTGTAGTGTATGTAGCCTGTGACTAGATTTGAAGATGAGTACATTTGAAGAGGTTTCTGAGGGAGGAGCACTTCAAGTTGTGAGCTCAGCCTTACTTACTGAGGACACAGGCAGGAATCTCACTCTTTGCCTTCAAAATGAGGCTCATGAAATGGAAAATTCTTCTGAACCTCTGCTTAAGAGACCTTGTTTGTCTTCAGAAGTTGATTCAACTCCTTGCACACCAGCTATTGTATTCCCACTACATAACATACAGCAGAGCTTTAATTTGGTCACAACCACAGCCACAGAAGTGGCAGATGAAGAGTTTAGTGTAGGAACTACCATGCCATTACAGATTTTACAGGATGAAACCCCAAATGAAGTATTTTCATTGGATAATGAGAAACAATCAATAGTTAGTCAAGCATGGTTCACAGGTAAAGAAGTTAAGAATTCTGTAAACAATAAAGGACATAAATGGAAGCAGGGGATGTGGACCAAGGAAGAAATAGGTATTTTGATGAACAACATTGACCTGTATGTGAAGAAACATGGTGTAGAGAATCCTGCAGAAATCATTTTTAAGATGTCAAAAGGTAAAAGAAAAGATTTCTACAGGTCTATATCATTGGGTCTAAATCGACCTTTGTTTTCAATCTATAGAAGAGTGGTCCGAATGTATGATGACAGAAACCATGTGGGTAAATACAGCCCTGAGGAAATAGAGAAGCTCAAGGAGCTCTGGCAGAAGCACGGCAATGACTGGATAACAATAGGGGCTGCCATGGGAAGAAGTCCATCTTCGGTCAAAGACCGGTGCCGACTGATGAAGGATACTTATAACACAGGGAAATGGACCAAAGAAGAAGAACAGATTCTTAGCAATGTGGTTCATGAATTGACATGCACCGAGGCAGATGAGAAAATTACTCAGGGTGTGTGTTGGGCAACAGTGGCTCATCGAGTGGGTACTCGCTCAGCAAAGCAGTGTCGTGCTAAATGGCTCAACTATCTGAACTGGAAACAGACTGGAGGTATTGAGTGGACAAGGAAAGATGAAGTCACTCTAATCCACAGGCTAGCAGAGCTTGATGTAGCCGATGAAAGTGAAATTCACTGGGAAGGATTAGCTAAAGGATGGGAAAGTGTTCGCTCACCACAATGGTTGCGAAGTAAATGGTGGAACATCAAAAGGCAAATTACAAATTACAAGGATTTTGCATTCCCAGTCCTAGTAAGATGTCTTCAAAAAGTATATGAAAGCCAGAACACTAGCCTCAGGTTTTGGGAGAATCAAACTGGATCTGAAGTATCAAACAGCAACTATGAAATCAGTGCTCAACAAGTCCCCTTTGGAATCACAGGTGTAGAAGATAATAACATATCTATCTATCCAGTCCCCATGACAGGATTTCAAATTACACTCCAGCTTGTCCCCAGGCCCTCAGCAGACTTATCTGCTGCTGCTGTTAACTCTGAAACCATAAACCTGCCAACTGGACCATGGTAGATATTTGAGAGTCTCCCTTCTTTCCATATTTGTACCATTCCCTCACCTTGCACTTATTTCCTTCAAATAAGTTCAACTCATGATCTTTTCTTAACTCTGACCACTTGTTCCACGGCAATCTGACAGTTGTGGCACCTGCTTCTCCTAACCCATCACATTTCACTCTATATTCCCCAAGCATCCTGTTGAGCACTCCAATCAATTACCCCTGAAATGTCATATACAAAGGATTAACTGTTGATGAAAATGACACTGCTTTTTTCACATCCCAAGCAGAATTTGCAGTCAATAGTGGCATCTACATTTTTTCTGATTTTCATGGACTCAATCAAAGCAATTTCCCTGAAAGAATTCTTTAGCTAAGCTAACTCTACCATCATAAATTAATCATGATCCTATTTATAAATTCAGAGACCTAAACAGCAAAGAATTAATGAACCATGCTATGAGTATAGCTGAAGAGTTTTCCAACACCCACCATAAGAAGAAGAAATTCACTTAGATTTATTCAGTGCTTTTGTTTCTGGGGAGTTAGTCACTCATCATACTAGAACAAGTGCATTAAACAAGTGATGACAAAACCATGCTTTGTGCTTCTTCACTACCTACCTGGCTTGATCAAGGCAGGCGATTTTACAGGTACTGAACCATTGTTGCCTGTCAGAACACTAAGTTTCATAATCGAAAACTAGTAAGTATCAAATACCATTGGCTCCTCCTTGGGCATCCATGTTTGTATAGACTTAAAGGATATTGGACTTGTCAAATATTGCTAGTGTATACTTATGAACATGCAAAGTTGCCAAAGAGGTGTTATGGTATTTGCAGAGAAACAGAAGAAATGCCCAGGTAACTACTTTCTAGTGTACTGACAACTCACATAGCTACTTAGAACAGCAATAAACATGACTATGCCTATTTTTACTATTATCAATATGTTTCAGATCAGGTTTTATGACAGTATGTGAATGGACAGAGAAGAGTATAGTTGCATATATCCCTGTGTTAAGGTAATCAGGAGAGAATTACTTTTTATATCAGCTGTTGAAAAGTATTCAAGTTATCAAAGTTTAACTGCAGTAGTATTTATTCCTTTAACTCTGACATGCTACTCATTTGAGGCTACATGAGGTTTGATTAAATTTCATATAATTCCTAGCAACATAGACTAGTGCTTACTGGTTATAAATACAGGGGCTTTTGGAGAGAATCTGTGGTAGTTACTCTTGGTTAGGCCATTGTTGGAGCTGATTTAGGTA
>NC_045030.1:121225526-121232172 GCF_008632895.1 Mastomys coucha
GTGTGTGTGTGTGTGTTTGTGTGTGTATTACAGAATGAGTGTAGATTAAACTGGATGCAATAGGTTAAAGATGCTTCAAAATTAATCAAATCTAAGTTATTTTAGATATTCAGTGGACAAGACAAAGGAAGGAGGGGCAGCCCATGGAAACTGTTGCTGTCAGCTTTAAGTTTGAGGCTATAAAAATCAAGGTAAAAGAACCGAGCATGACCCAAAGCAAGAAATGGGTCATGTGTTGGTGTATACATGCAAACTGAATAAAGGTAGGCAATTGAGTAGGCTGCATTAACCCAGATGAATAGAAGGGAATGTAGAATCCCCTGTCTATGGTCTTCCTACTAGGTATTAAATACTGGATGGATGTGTATCCATGACAATACAGGATTTACATGTCCATCACTTCATTGAACCTGGGTGAGAGAGTTTGATCCTTTTCTCAATCTGAAGTGTCCTATATTTTCTAAGGCTGAATTTTCTTCATACAATTTCAGGATGCCTATGTACCTCCACAGTTCTAAATTGCTTCAAAGTTAATGTAATGTGGCTGTCTTTCTACTCACATAAATAAGTAATCAGTCTGTACTAAATGGGTGGAACCTAAGAGATACTTCAATTTCTGGGACTACCCATGAGGTTCAGTCATATTTCCCCCTCAAAGCAGAGTCAAATATGTTTGAAAAATGGAGTCCCTGAGGACACTGCTGCAGACTGAAATGACATTATTTTACAGAATATGGATTAACTTAGAATAGGGAAGAGCATGATCTCAATAAAACTACTATTTCATGTATTAAAAGACATGTAATCTATACTGATATCTGTTGTGAGTTAAAAATAGAATGCTTATTTTGAAATTGATGCCACCTAGGCATTCCAAAATAGGAATTAGTTCTCTGTTAATTATATAATTAAAAGTTAGAAAGAAGTGTTATTGCAAATTCTTCTGGAGATCCTAACCAGAGATATCATATGATACTAGACAAATTAGGGACTTCTTAAGGTCATTAGTCTTAATAATAGAGAAACTTTAGAAAGAACTCTCAAGGACAGAGAACAGACTCTGAAATTTTGAGGAGAATTTATTATTGTTTTAAAGGAAAAACTCAAGAATAGACAAGCTGTAAATCTTATATGAGATTGGCATTTATAAGAGGAGAATGAATGTGAATGAATTGGCATGGAGGGCAGTCATATTGTGCCAGGCAGCCCAAAAGTAGCAGGCATGGGAACATGAGGAAAAAAAGCAAGAAAGCTTAGACATAGGAATATAAAGTACTTAGTTTTGACTAGCATCTAAAGGAAGAAACAAAAAGAAGAAAATTAATGATTATGACTTTCCCAGTAAGAACTCAGAAAAGTAGACAGACTCGGAAAACCCTGTGGTGATTACAGGTATTTCATAAGGGCCCAATAATTGGAGAAGGAAAGTATTTTATGCTAAGGTGAATCCATCTTTCCAAGAATGGCCTACTAGTCCATTCCTGCTGTAATAATATCCTTTATGGAATATGTCTATACCTAGAGATACATTCCATTCTTTACATGAATAACAAGTGTCACTCTTGTGTTGAATTTCACAAAATGTGCTAAAACATCATATCTTTAAGGGGGAAATTATTCAACCTAAAACTAATTCCCCATGTCATATACTGGTGTATTGTGAGGTAGTTACTATTGTGCATTAAGATAATTTATTCCACTAATGCCAAGAAACACTTGTTGACAGGAGCCTGGTATGGCTGTCCCCTGAGAGGCTCTGCTGGAACCTGACTAATACAGAGGCAGGTGCTTGCAGCTAAGCATCGGACTGAGCACAAGGCCTCAATGGAGGAGTTATGGGAAGGACTGAGGAAGCAGAAGTCATTTTCAGCCCTATAGGAAGAACAACAACATCAATCAACCAGACCAACCCCCAGAGCTCACAGGGACTAAACCACTAAACAAAGAGTACACATGGTGGATCCCATGACTCCAGCTTCATATGTAGCAGAGTATTGCTTTATCTGGCATCAATTAGAAGGGAGGTCCTTGGTCCTGTGAAGGATCAATACTCCATTCTAGTGTGGTAAATCAGGAGTGGGTGGGTAGGTGGGTAGGGGAGCTCCCTCATAGAAGCAGAGGGCATGGGATATGGAGTTTGTGGAGAGAAAACCATGAAGGGGTATAACATGTGAAATGTAAATAAATAAAATAACCAAATGTGTATATATATATATATATATATACATATATATATATATATATACCTCATGCCTGGGCTCTGGGCTCTTGCCTAGAAAGATTCAGTATACCTGTCTCCAAGGTACTACCTGTCTCATGGGATAAGAGTAACCAGAAAAATTTTCCTACTGCTTTAGGAGACAAGGTTCACTATTAGAGAAATAGAGTATGTCCTATAGCCATATTTGTGCTATCAATAATATAAAGTTTCTCAATGTAGAAGTAGTGTAGAGGCTCATGCTCTTGTAAAAGCATACACAATAAATGTCTTTTCTTCTATTATATTAGTCGATCTGTTTGAATGTAGAGGTAGTGTAGAGGCTATGCTCTTGTAAAAGCTTACACAATAAATGTCTTTTCTTCAATATACTAGTTGGTCTGTTGGTTTACATAATTAATTCTAACTGTAGGTTACATTGTTTAATCTAAATCTTGTACAATCTACATTTAATACAACTGTAGTCTTAGAACTTATAATGTGGGCTAGAGATATGGGTCAGAAGATGAGAGCATTGGCTGCTCTTCCAGAGGACATACATCCAATTCCCAGAACACACATAGTGACATACCACTGTCTCTATCTCCAGTTATAGGAGATCTGACAACCTCTTTTGACTTCACTGGACATTGGGCATACACAAGTTGCATAAACACACCTACAAGCAAAATATTCATACAGATAATTTTTCAAAAGAAAGAATGATGTGTTATTTTATGTCATTCTTTTAATTGGCTTGTTTGATTAACTGTGTTTTGGCTGGGATTATTGAAATATTAAGTCTATATTTTAGGCTGTTTAAATTATAAGTGTTAAATTTACTAATTTATGACTCATCATATTTGCATGTACCTTAATTATTTAAAAAAATAATCGAATGTACATATCTGGATCTCCAGCTTGGCTGATATCTCATGTGTTCCACTCTAACTACAAAGATACAGTACCTTCACTGTCATGTTAAAATGTAGACCAGACAATTAATTGCTCATGCCACAGTACATGGAGCAGAGTGTTTCAGTGTACTCCACAAAGGTAGTACCTTTGTAATTAAAGTAATTTGTACCTTGTAATTAAAAGATTATTGTGTTCTCAATATATTAATCAATGCTGGAAATTAATATGGCGGCAATTATTCTTTAACCAATGTTTCTCCAAATAACCACACAGGGACCTTTTGATTCTTCAAAGCCTTAGGCCTTAGCTGGGTAGACTTTCAACTAGTTCATTCAAGTTAACCATCAAGCTCCATATGAGCCACACGGCTAGCTATACCATCCAGGCCTGTGATCATGTCCATCTCTTCTCATGTCTTCTGGCTAAAAGGCTTTCCTCTTTCTTCTTCCTAGGGTTCTTATCTGACTCACAGGAGGTCCTGCCTTCCACTTTCTGCCTAGCTAATTGGCCATGAGATGTTTGTTGTTGTTGTTGTTGTTTTGTTTTGTTCTTTTGTTGTCTTTTTTTTTTTTAATTAAAGTCAATCAGAACATGCCTTGGATAGGTGAGGAAGTCAGAAATACAATTTTACACAGCCATACCCCAACAGTATCTTCACTGTCATGGTAAAATATAGACTATGGACTAGATCTCAGGCCCTAGTCCCTACAGCAGCTCTTGTCTCTCAGAAATACTCACAGGTCTATACTGAGAACACTATCTGTGAACCTCTAGCTAACAAATTTACTGTTGGCAATATTTTTCAAATTCTGTATTACTTTCATAACTATGAAAAAGCATAATGACCAAGTATGATACAAGAAAGAAAGACGTAATTTTAGCTTACAATTACAGATAGAGCGTATGTAATGAGTAGAAAAATGGCAGCAGACAACCGGAGCCAGAAGCTGGCTAATAACATATTCAACCATAGCCACAGAGCTGAGTGTGACCATGAAGAAGAGAAAGTCTACAAATTTTCACAGCCTGCTCTCAGTGACATTCTTTCTCTAGGAAGTCAATACCGCCATCTCAAAAGGATACAATAACAGAGAGCCAAGTATGCAAATATCTTAGCCTATGAGGAACATTCTTCTAACAAACCATAATACTCAGTAATGACCTTATATCACAGGTGTCCTAGGGACAACATGTCCTGCTATCTCCTACTTATATGCTTTCTGCAATGGATTCAGCCTGACAACAAGCTCCTATGCAAAATCTCTCTTTCTCAGAGAGTTTGTAAGAAGGGTTGCTAACTCTGAAACTTGAGCCTAACACTAATGTAGAGCCTTATCCATGCTGTTGTCTCTGTCCATGGCATTAGTAATTCTAATATTTTTCTCACTCCCAGCCAACCATCTTCATGTCTCCCTTGAACCTATATCATAAGACCTTTCAGAACAAAGGTTGGCAATATGACATGGATGTCGTTTTATAGAACCACATTAGTTTGTGGAATTCTCCTGTTTCTTTTGCTATAGTTTCTCTTCATTCTGGCAAGACTCTAAAAGCCTTGGTAACAACTGTCATCTTTCTTCCTGGTAAGACTCAGCATGGAGTCAAGTACAGCCCCACACCCAATCCCCCAGACTGGCTTATAACTAGCTGGTTGTTTGGAGACATTCACTATCATCTTACACATATGCCTTTGTTTCCTAGTCCACTTCCATGGCCTGGAGCTAGTAAACATTTGTAGACTCTGGATCCTTTCCACATGGCTACCCCAGCCATCCCTAGTGCTACATTTTGTGAATCTCAGCCTTACAAACATGATTTTACCAACATTAAATTCTGTTCAAATGTTAACAGTTTTTAGTCAGGCAACACAAAGGTACATAAAACTTCAAACATAAGAATCAAAATAATTATGTTATTTCTTCTGGTTAATATAAATAATTTATCTTTTGTGGGTTATATACATCCTATTGGCCAGCTGTTTATAAGTGCTCTGTCATTGCCCCTGCCATATGTGTGTGTGTGTGTATGTGTGTGTGTGTGCCTGTGTGTCCCTGTGTTGTTTGTGGTTTCAGTGGATGAATGAAAACTACCCCTTGAGAATCATAGAGAGTGGCACTATTAGGAAACATGGCCTTGTTAGAATAGGTGTGGTCTTGCTTGAGAAAGACTGTCACAAGGAATCAGGATTTGAGATTTTCAGAATCTCAAGGTAGGCCTAGAAACTTCTTTCATGTTGCCTGTGGATGCAGATATAGAACTCTCAAATGCCTCTCCAGCATCATGTCTGTCTGCATGTGGCCATGCTTCCCCCCCATGATGATAATGGACTAAATCTCTGAACTATAAACCAGTCCCAATTAAATAGTTTTGTGTATAAGTGCTACCATGGTCATTGTGTTCCTTCGCAGCAATAAAATTCAAATTAGAATACACACACACATATTAATATATATATATATATATATATATATATATAAAACATATATGTGTGTTATTTCAAGACTGATAGTTATTCCTAAGCACAAATGTGTTATGATTTTTAACTCATAAATGATTTATGAGTTTGACTTTAAAATATATAAATTTTGTATTTCAGAAATGATTTTTGAGGTTTTATTTGCCTGATTTTTATGATAATGCATTCTGTGTTTCAGAATTTACCTCAGTTTTCTTTACGGATGTAGTCATAAATTTGTTTTCAACTTTTGTTGGCTTTCTAACTTATAAGTAAAGTTACATGCTAAGAGAAAGTAGAAAGATTATGGTAAAGAGAAAATGAAAGTGAATTTCTTCTTAAACCAAGATACTCATTAAAATAAGAATATAAAAAATAGGTTACAGAATTCAGACAAATTACATCTTTTTCCCTCATCTTTTATTTTTTTCTTTTTTTATTAGATATTTTCTTTATTTACAGGTGATATGATTTCTTCTTTCCCAGTTTCCCCTCCAAAAAATAAACAAACAAACAAAAACAACAAGAACAAACCCCTGTTGCCTCCCCCCTCCCCATGCTTACCACCCCACTCTTTCCCACTTATTGGCCCTGGCACTCCCCTACACTGGGGCACAGAACTTTCACAGGGCCAAAGGCCTCTCCTCCCATTGATGATCAACTTTGCAATCCTCTACTATACCCATGCTGCCAGAACAATCAGACCCACCATGTGCAGTCCTTGGTTGGTGGTTGAGACCCTGGGAACTCTGAGGGTACTAGTTAGCTCATATTGTTGTTCGTCCTAAGGGGCTGCAAACCCCTCAGCTCCATTGGTCCTTTCTCTAACTCCTTCACTGAGGGCCCTGTACTCAGTTCAATGGATGTCTGTGAGCATCTACATCTGTATTAGTCAGGTACTGTCAGAGCCTCTCAGGAGATAGCTATATTTAGGCTGGCTTGTCCTTCCTTCTGTCTCTGCTCCATAGTTAGGCTCTGCAACTCCTTCTGTGGGTATTTTGTTCCTGTTTTTAAGAAGGAATGAAATGTCCACTTTTTGGTCTTCCTTCTTCTTGAGTTTCTTGTGGTTTGTGGGT
>NC_045030.1:121233006-121251129 GCF_008632895.1 Mastomys coucha
AAAGAACCAGCTCCTGGTTTGGTTGATTCTTTGTATAGTTCTTTGTTTTTCTATTTGGTTGATTTCAGTCCTGAGTTTGATTATTTCCTGCCTTTGGACAAATTACATCTCATAGATTCCATCTATAAGAGCCAGAAATAATTGAAGAAGGGGGACAATAGTACATCCTCAAATGAATTCATTCATTTATTAGAAAACACTGCTAGCTTATGAATAAAATGGTTCAATATGGAAAAGAAAGTCACAAACACTCAGAATTTGTCTTTGAAAAGAAATGTTTCCAGACAATAGAAAATATGCCTTGGAAATGATAAGCTTTATTAGTTACTTTTCTGTTTTGATAAAACATGTAAACAAAAGGCATATTAAGAACGAAATGTTAGCTTACACTTTCAGAAAGAATATAATCCATAATGGAAGAGAAGACATAGTGAATGGAGCATTAGGCTGGCCTATAAGTATTGAAGCAGACTGCTACCATTTCATGAACACATAGGAAGCAAAGAGAGGAACAGAGAGTAGGAACAGCATATAAAACTTTCAATCCCACCCCAAGCACACTGGAGCACACTTTAAATCATTTTTTCCATCAATTCTTGGCCTTTTAATGTTTTCATAATCTTTCCAAACAGACTTACTAAGTGGGCACTATACTACTTCTTCAAATATATGTGGCTATGGAAACATTCCCCTTTATAACTTCCAAGGGAAGACTTAACTCATAACATAAAATCACAAAAGTGGTAAAGCAGAACAAGTAATACCAGGATATATTTGTAGTTGTTTGAAAACGATTGTTCCAAGAGTCTTGGGCACTTCAATACTTTGTTCCCAAACTGGTTGGTGTTTGGGGAGGATTAGGAGGTATGGCATTTGTGGCATATGCCTCCGGGGAGTGAGTTGAGTTTTCAAAAGTTTTATGCCTTTTTGAGTTAGCTTTCTCTGTCTCTGTTTTGTGGTTTGAGATGTGAGCTCTCAGCTGCTACTCTAGCTGCCTATTGCTTCCTCACTGAACTCTATAATAACAGGCTAATCCATTGGAACCATAAGTGCCAAAGAATCCATTGCTTCTACAAATTGCCTTTGTCATGGTGTTTTAATCATAGCAATAGAAAAGAAACCATTACCAAAGTTAGTATTGTGGCAGAAAATTTAAGACAGTCTAACATTGACTCTGGAGCATGGTTTTTAGTAATAACACTTATGCAGTTTTAGAGTAAAAGGGAGCTGATAGAAGTGAAAGAAATATAAGTGTACATTTTGTATAGGAAACCAACACTGACAAGGTTAATGCAACAGCTAAAGATTTTGCTGAAAGAAAATCTGTACCTATTCAGGAGAAGAGTAGAGAATAGATTAAGGATGAACCAAATCTGCATTGGAATAAAGGGAAAATGTCTTCAATACAAGACTTCATCCAGCTATCTTTTCCATTTGGGAAAGGATAAATCCAAAGGAATTTCTTGCTCTAAGAAAGGAACAAAACAAAACAAAACAAAACAAAACAAAACAAACAAGCAAACAAACAAATAAAGAAGAGACTTTATGCCAAATTGGTTGCCAAATTCAGCAGTGTTATTCACCTGGTAATGGTTTAGCACCATTAAAGATTCAAAACCACATGGATCAACATTTTTTCCATAGTTCAAGAGATATGCTGATACCAGATATGTGGCAGTACAGTCTTTGAATGAAGGCCCTCATAGGGTAAGAGGCCTTGAGAGTCCATGTGGTGTGAAGCTGTGGATATGGTGTCTTAGTTGCATTGGAGA
Source organism: Mastomys coucha (assembly GCF_008632895.1). Taxonomy (NCBI): domain Eukaryota; kingdom Metazoa; phylum Chordata; class Mammalia; order Rodentia; family Muridae; genus Mastomys; species Mastomys coucha. The sequence goes on from NC_045030.1 coordinate 121,234,779, forward strand.
CCCTATAATTTTTGAACTCAAGTAACCTAAGATAAAAATTCACTGCCTGCCCCCCCAATCCCTGAATGGAGCTTATGCAGTGCTATAGGCTGCAACACTATGGATTCCAAGATGACTGGATTTGAGGAGCCTATAGAGAATGGCAGAGAGGTGTGTATGCCCAAGAGAGCCTTTCTGTGTTCACTTCCCCATATCCTTCACTCCCCACTCTGCCTCTCCCACCCCCAAACAGGAACACAAACAATGCATGTCTTTCTACATTCAGACCCTCCCTGCAAATAAAGAATCAGGAAACAAAATTACAGAAGGACTCTGGACCAGGTAATTCATTGATATAATGAGAGAAATATAATATTTTGATACTTAAAGATGGGAAATTTCACCTGTGGTTTGGAACTAGATAGGGACTGTTAGTCACTGACTTCAAGCAGAGAGAGCAGTGATAATTGCCTGCTGTGAATAGGTATTAATAGAAGTCTATGGCTCCAGGTAGAGAGCATAATAGATAGATGCTATTACAGGATGGCTACTCTAGGAAGAGAGCTTAACAATTAAAAACTACCTGTTTCCTGTAGGCAAATATTAGTGGAAGTTTGAATTAATTGCTTTAAAGATGGTATAAAGAGATATTGCTCTAATAAGTCTTACAGGATACTCATATTCTATCTAATATGGGCTCCATGGGAATTTTGTGTTAATATCTTGATATGATAAATTAGAAGGGCCTTCATAGGCTAAAATGTGTATGATTTTTAGTATTGTGGTTGTTTTATTGTTCCTCTGGGACAGAGGGCAAGCTACAGGTTTTCCTGGTTCTTGGCTAAAGGATATGCTGATTTGGAGAAAAGGTTTTGTCTTTGAATTTTTGGAAACGTTGATTAAGGTATTTATACCTTCCAGCGTTATATGGATCAGATTTGACAGAGAGACCCCCCCAAAGATCTATATTCCAGAGACTCAAACAAAAAGGTTATCTTGATGATACTAAAATTTTGTTTTGAGATTTATATATTACAGAATATACAGCCTTGGTGAATTACATCATCAGATATGCTGAACTGACCTGCCTGAAATTCTGATGTCTTGGTTTTTCATCTGGCTCCAGTTAGAACTCACACATCAGAGACAATCATTGGTGTGGCTTTCCTAAGCCCAACCATCTCCCCCATTTTCGCTACCCTTCACCTTCGCTACAAAAATATCTCAATACCCATATTCAGCTTGAAGAAGTTATGAAGAGTCATCATGCCAGTTCCCTAGATTTTGAGGCTGGGTGTGGTTATTATAGTTTGTCTTTCTGGGGATGTAGAAATGGTCATAATTGGAACAGGGAAGAATATCTAGAATTGATTACATAGCCATAATCTCATTTGGTAGACATCTCTTTAATTGTTACTAAGCTGAAGTCATAATTTCTTAAATGGCACATAATTTGATGTAAAATCAAATGTTTTCATTGGTATAAAATTCATCTATTGATACTAAAAATTTTGAAGTGCAGTGCTTAGACCCAGTCCTTCTATTGCTATTATTCTAAACAGATCTGAGATGTTTAAGCCTGTGAGTTAAGGGCAAAAAAGGAAATTCATGGCTCTGAGTTTATTGTTAGGGTGTTTTCAGTTATTTTAATTAGAAATGGCTGAGACTAGTTAACAGAGTACAGTCCAGATTACATAGGTAGCTGGTTTTCAAAAATGTCAGAAATCCACAGAATGTGACATTCAATGTTATTTATTAACTTGCTGAGACAAGTCTGCTCCTGATGAAAAAGAAAATAAAAAAATCCAGCACGAACTTACCCACGTAAGCCTGAGATTGAAAGAGTTAAATTTGAGACCAGGGTTAGAGAGGATTGCTGAAAACCACAGGGGCCAGAGGACGGCTGGACCAGGGAAAAGCTGACCAGGGGAGTGCAAATCTCAGAGATAAGGCGAGGTGCCCGGCGGAGGTGCCTGAGACATGCCTGGCCAGACATTGAGTGATGGACCCTGGGACATTTGGTTTTCTTAAGTGTTAGCTAAGGGTCAGTATGAACTTTGAATAGCACTCTCCCCTCTTGCTAGGAATTTCATTTTTTTTTTTTTAGGAATTCTCAACTCTGATCTGCACGAACAACATTCAAAATAGCCAATCATGTATGGCCACACCAATTCCTTTGTCTCCACAGACCTTTTTCCTATAAAATCCACTAACCTCTGGGCTTCGTGGGCAATTCCTGGTCTCCTGTGTGAGATTGGGGGTTGAACCAGAGCTGTGAAATAAAAATGCCTCATGTTTTTTACTTTAAGATGGCCTGTCATGTTATTTGGGTGCATGTCTCCCAGGACTTGAGCGGGAACTCCCTATGGGGTCTTTCACTGACAGCATTCCTTTTCTTGAAATCAAAGAAGAAACTGAGCATCAATGGAGGTGTTCTAGTTGTGGGGAGAGAGCCACTAGGCAAGAATTGCCTCATTTCATCTATGGACAAAATATTGTTCAGAAAAAGGAAACACTACGTGGAATAGTGATTCTCCCTTCCAAGACAAGGTAATCAGCCCTTAAAAATTCTGCATTAAAAGGTCTGTCAGATGACCCTCGGCCAGAAGGCTGAAGACAGATGCTCCAACCTTTTGATGTATAAGGGGCTGTCCAGGTGGTCAGCAATCTCTATAAATTGGCTGTTTTGGGGGCTATATTTTGTGTTTCTCATATTTTCAGATAATATTAGCCATTCTTGGATTACTGATGTGGTTGAAGACTGGTAGTTTCATAGCCAAACCAAGTTGATTAGCAGTGAGAAAGGTGATATAGATTTGAGAGAATGGTTTTCAGTTGGCATTCAATCTAGACCTAGGACATAAGTCAAGTACAGAATTATAAGTCTTTTAAGATAAGATAGATTACAGGTTCTATTTAATTGACAAAATGATGGACTGGGTGTTACGTCTATCTTGTACTTTATGATAAAAGTTGTGTTCAATTTATAACAGAGATAAAAGAGATTTTTAATATGACAGAAAGGGGGAAGTGTTGTGGATAGTTCTTAGGTTATTTGTAGTTTGATGCTACTTTCCTTCTCTGGTGAGGGGTTGCAAACAAGTAATGAGTCAGCACTCTGATGGGATGATTTCCTGTAAACCTTCTTCCCACCTTAATTTGTAAAATAAAGGCTAGAGCTGGTGATTGGGCAGTGAAAGGGGAGGTGGAGCTAAAAGTTGAGAGAAAGAAGAAGGAAGAGGGGTTGGGGAGGGAGAGTTGTTGGCAAAAAAGATGGAAGGAAAGTAGAGCACAAGGCCTGGAGAAACCACAAGTTATAAGGGTCTCATAGATGGGGAAGATGGTAGCATAGTAGTAGATCTGCCCAATCTAGGCGCTCAGCTTGTATTCATATTAATTGTGTTGTGTTTTAATTGCCAGCATATATTTGAGTTGGAGATTTACTGAAACAGGTAATTGATGTTATTGTATTATATTATAATTGAAAATTAAGATAAATTATTTAAAATATGTTTTATATTTTAAAGGCATTCAGAGAGTTCACATATGAAAAATTAGAAACTAAAGTATTAATAGACTTCATTCAAGAATAGAAAATGGTAGCAAGATTTCATATACTTTCTTTTAAAGTATTGATTTAAAAATTAATATTTAGATATTATGAAGCAAAAAATAATTCTTCAAATACTAAGAATTGGAGTACATTAAGTTATATAAATCAAAGCAGATGACACTATTTATAAAAACACATGTTCAAAGCATGTTAGAGTGGATGAATTTCAAAAGTAAGGAAATTAACCTCAGAAGGATATTTGAATGAATAAAAAGCAAAAAAAAAAAAACTCAGAACAAAAACACTGAAAAATGAATATTACATAGCACAGAAGACATAATTAAAATACTAAAACAAGTGATTCTAAATTACTTGCATGGATCATCATGTGTTTGCCTGAGCACATATATAAAACTTAACTTTGTTGGCATTTGTCTTCAAGTTCTTTATACCCACTCTCCTGCATTCAAAAATCCTTTAAATACTTATATTGAAGTCATTTGAATTGTTCTTATCCATACAGCTCATTGTGTCATATAGAACAAATTAGTTCCTTGCATACATTTTCTGAGGAGTGAGTGACTTTAACTGGTCCAGAAGGTATAGGAGAATTAGAGGGATGGAGCTTGTATGTCTATTATGCTGATAATCCCTTCCCTGATGGTAATAAATGAAAATTCACATAGTCCAAGAGAGCTTTAATGGGAAATCTTTGGATATCTTTAAGAAACCTGTCAGCTTTTATGGTTAAAATTCTTACCTTGGTAGCCTGCTTGTGATTTCATACTGTTATTTTGTTGTACTGTTCTTTTTAAACTAGTTTTCAATGTTTTCTTTAGCTAGAAAATATTATAAGCAGATTCTATCTTTATAAACTTTTCATCATTTATGTTGAAGAGCTTACTGCATAGGGACTCAGTAAGATAGCGAGGTTCAGGACGATGAATAATTAAGAATGTAGTCTTGTAATCTTGAAAGCTGAGTTGGCAGGATGAGAAAAAATAGTGGCTCAGATATGTAAACATAATTCTAGAGAGACTGAAGCAATACGGCTGTTAGAAGTTCTGGGCTAGTCTGGAGTATATAGTGAATGAGTCTATCAGAGATACACACATACACACACACATACAGAGAGAGAAAGAGAGAGAGAGGGAGAGAGAGAGAGAGAGAGAAGATATTTTATAAATATAAAAAAACACAAAAAGGTGATTCCTTTGCCATCATTTAGTGCATACATTTAGGTTCACTTTATTTGAAGTAGCTTTAAGGTATCATTTATAGGGGTGAAAAACTTACAAATTAGACTGGAAATAACTATCAATATTAATGATATACAAGTCACCATATTTAGTTACTGATAAAATCATATATGAATAACATGTAAGAGTTTTAGGCAAGAAATGAATCATTCCATGGTTTTCTAAACATGCATTATTTACTGAGAGACTATTAGAAAGAAATTAATATGTGATATCACTTAGTTTTATTCTACTTTCTTAATGTAACCTCATGCTTCCGGCTTTAAATATGTATACACAGTCTTTCACCAATACAGAAAAAAAGACATTTATCAAGTTATTGAACCTGGTTAAAATACAAAGGTAACAATAAAGGAAATGGAGAGTTTAATCAATGCCTTAAAGATCTACCATAAATACCCAATCATGAGGTGGGGGGGTATTTGAAAAGGTTTCCATCAAATCCTGGTCTTTAGGAAAACCTCATTGCTTTCATAGCTGCTAACAACTTTCAAAACCAATCACTTTTAGGAGCTTCATTTCCACACCATTAAATTCCCAAGAACTGCAGAGAGATCATTAAACAAAAAATGATTCTGATTCTGAGCTTCTTCCATCCAGATGTTGTAATTTCATTCAGAATGTAGTTTTATTTCACACTATGCCAGGCCATTTAGTAGATTCAGTGCCTAGCCTTGCACAGAGCTATAAAGTTAACGAAGAATATAGGTTTCTAGTAGCATGCATCCAAGCATACATATACTGTTCTATTCGATGCAGTGAGTTTAATGGAGTTAGGCTGAAAATATAAAACATTTTATAGGTTGGTTGTTATATATTAGAAATAATAATTCAGAATGAGGTTTGCATTTCAGTTATTTCAATGTTTATTGTCTGTCAAAAATCCTGAGAGATGGGTAGTTATACTCTATGTACAGCAAAATAATCTCATTGTCCGTTCTTTGTCTATATAGTTGGCGTTCACTGAATTCTTCATTTTATACTAAGAACACTACACATATGCCAAGATTTGCTAAAGAGAAAAGTGAAAGACTATTATTTGAGTTGAAATTTCATAAATAAGTTTCTGATGTTTTTCAGGTGATACTTATATTTTTAACGTAAAATGTTTCTGATAATTTTTTGCTTAAGTATTTGGCTCCAAACTGGTGGCACTACTTAATAAACTAAGGCTGGAACATTGATGGAATAAGCATGCCACTAGGGATGGGCCTTCAGATTTTATGATAAAGCTCTATCTTCTTTATTCTCTTCCTGACTACTGATGAATATTGGGAGCTGGTACCTTGCTCCTGCGAGCATGCCTTCCTGGCATGATGAAACCTATCCTCTGGAACTGAAAGCTGAAACAAAGATTTTCTTCATTAAATTGCTTTTGTCAGGGTCATACCAACAGAACTGAAATTATGATCATTCCCCAGACCTATCAATTGTTTTCTACACTATGTCAACAAATTGGTAGCCATTACTAATTGTTCGTTTCCAAAAGAATATTCAGTTTAATCCCATAGTCAGAAGGCATACTACCTCTTTTCCCTTGAACAAATGAAAATCCCATGAGTATGAATAAATTTCCTTTCATGACATATATATGTGTACAGTAGAGGAGGAAATGAAATGATTATTACCCTTGATTTATATTGCAGGTCTTCAAAAGATAAGATAATGGCACAATGATCAGAAAATGGGAACCCAATATTAGAAGAAATTAGAAAATGTGCACTGAAATTTACATAGTGATTATGTTTCTTATAAGTAAAACATAACAAATGAAATGAAACCATCAAATAGCATCTTGGGCCCAACACAAAACAAATATTTAAGTTTATTCACCAAAATTGTATAAAATGCTTCTGTCAAAAATGAGTCTACGAAGTCAATAAACATATATTAATAAATTAAAATAACTATTTCTTTGTACCTTGGGATCTAATGATGGGCAAGTTTTTTTTATATATATACTGAATAGAAATGTATAATCACATAAGAAATTTTGTACCCAAATAAAATTTTTTAAAAATTTCTACAAGAAATCATATTACTTTGTATTTAAATGTTGATAAAACTTATATGATAATATATAGTCTACAAAATGATACAAGATGAATCTATGTGGGGCCCTGTGCTAACAGAACAGCTGCACAGCTACTTTTCCCAATCCCCTTTGTTTCATTTCATTCCCAGACCCCAGCAGCATCCAGTGGTGTCTGTGGTGTCCAGCATCTGGGAACCTACGATCCTGTCTTCCCAGCAGGCCAAGAGGCCACTCCCTTCACCTGTCTCCTTACCTCTACCTCCCATGGACTGGGACACTGTCACCCTCACACGTGCACCCCCAGGAAGAGATATAGTGCACAGACAGGCATTTTACACTTGCCTGGTTAGAGCTCAGTTTCTCTGGCCCGAGTGCAAAGTCACTCTACTCTAACCCTTTTCTGGGTGCTTGCACCTGGTGTTCCAGTCTCCTGCAGTAGCGTGCACTGAACCATAGTAGCAGGGTGGGTCCTTGGCCCCAGTCAGGTAGCTGTGACAAGTGTGGCCACAAAGAGAGTGCATCTGATCCCGAGAGGGCGGGGTGGCCCACTGCCGGTGTGACCACTTGACCTCGGAGGGGAAGTACAAGCCACAGTGGGGAGCAGGAAGTGTACAAGCCGCCTGAGAGACCAAGGTGGCGGTGGCGCAGCAACAGCCCAGAGAAACGACCCCCCCATCCCACCCCTGGTGGGGTGCAAGCACACAGACATCTGCTGGAGGCAGAACCAGTCAACTAAACCATGTAAGTGACCTAGTTCAAAAACTGGTCATTCCTTTTTTCTTGCTTCCCCACCTCCCTAGGAAAGGCAGGTTCTCACTGCTGCATGGACCCCTTGGCTCTGCCTCCCTTTGTGTTCCTCCAAAATGGTGTGACTCTTTGCCCCTCCCCACACCTCAGTGTCGGGCCTCTGAGCTCAGAGCTCCTCCTACCTGCCAGCTAATTTGCAGCACGTGCTAACAGCCTGCAACTTTGGGTAAAAAGCCTGTCACTCAACCCTTAAACTATCTTTCAAGGTTAAACTTTATCCCCTGCTTTTCAAGGAAAAATGAACAAGAAATACAGAGCCTGCTTGCTGCACACACAGCCTACCCAACTCAGCCCGCCAAAACTGCTGCACCAGAGGTTTTGTCCGCTTGTGCCCCCTACAGGAATAACTAAATTTTGCTTTTCAACCCAAAATTTTCTTGCTTCTCCATTTAAACATTTATTTTTCTCCCAAACACCAGTGAGGTATGTACAAGAAGTTTTCAACTCGCTTAAGATTTCTTAAATCACCTAATCTACTTCTAAAAGTCAAGTCAACTATGATGACTATATTTATTCAATCCTTAATTAACAACTGGTTTCCTTTTACAGAAAAACTGTTACTGCCTATCCCAGAGCCATATATTTTTTTCCTCAGCCACATGAAGCAGACTTTAAAGATTCCTTCCAGGACTAAATCCCTCACAAATGCTTGTTTTCTAAGATCCTAACAATGATCCCCCAAAAAACCATTGCAGACATTCTTTTGCTAGGGTCCTGCTCTTTTGTCATAATTATTCTACAGTTTCACCCCCACGAGGGAGGACAGTGTCTGCAGCTACAAGATCCATCAGAGATCATGCATTCTCCTGGGGCCTGCAAACAACAGGGCAGCCTTCTTCCAGATGCGTCATCTGACTGAAAGATCCCTAGACAAGCACTGACAACAGACTTGGGACCTTCCATCTCCAGATGAACTCTCTTGCCAAAGCTAAATGACTGGTGAACTTGGGGGAAGTTATGTGATAGTAAGGAAAACATAATGTCTAACTAGAATTAATTGCTGTTCAAAACTGATGTTTTACCTTCAAACTGTATTATCCATGCCAAATTGATTCTAGAATCTCTCACCTTGCCTACTTTTCTCACCATCTGGCCTAATTGTGTTACTCCTCTGACCTATATAATTTCTTCTGATACTTCCACCCCACCCAAAATCTTCACCACAAATGACAGTCACTCCAGGGCCTCTATACTTATCCCAACATAGTATACAGTTATTCTAATGACACCTCTCTCTTGAAAACAGAAAGGGGGAAATGTGGGGCAGTGTGGGGCAGTGGTCTGCTCAGGTAACTTAAGCTCAGTCAAGTATTTGGCTTTGAGCCCTGGACCCCTGTGGACAATTTTGCTTGCAGAGGGCAGAAGAAGCTTGGCCATAACTCCTGAGTCTTTGGTTCCTGTTTTAGTCACAACTCCTCACAGCTGCCCCTGCAGACAATGCCCCAACCTCCCAGCATTCTAGCTGGACCTTACATCCAGTCATCTGACCACAAGCCAGACATGCCACACCCCATACAATAAAAGGGGTGGTCTGGCCCCTCTTCATTCTCTCACTCTCACTCTCTCTCACTCTTATTCCTCCCCCTCTCTCTGTCTCCTCTTTGTTCTCCCTTTCTTGCTCTCTTTCTCTTCTCTTGCCATCTTGTTCTCTTGCTTTCTTCCTCTCCTTTCTCTCTCTTTCTTTCCTTTCTCTCCTTTCCTTCTTTCTACTTGACCACCCTATTTTCTCTTTCCTACAATAAAATATCTCATTTATACATTGCCTCCTTTTTAACTAACGTGCCGTGCAGCCACAGGTTGACATTGGGGAAGAGAGACACCCAGGCCTCAGCCCAGATCCCTGCTTTTGGTACAACAAATCTATACTACAGATTTACTTTTCTTTATGTGGGATGGAGTTGGGGTGTGTATGGAAACATATATATACACATAGATGTTGGCTTAGTCATTGTGCTATTTCTGTGAAATGACCACAGCAACTCTTATAAAAGAAAACACTTAATTGGGTTTACTTACTTTCAGAGGTTTGTTCCATTATCATCATGATGCAGGAATACACATAGATATGGTACTGGAGAAATAGTTGACAGTTCCATATCTAAATCTGTAGGGATCAAGAAGAATGAAAGCTACTCTGCATAGCTTGGACTTTTGAATGCACAAAGCCTATTCTTGATGACAAACTTCCTCCAACAAGGCCAACCTACTCCAACAAGGGAATACCTCCTAATCCTTCTCAAATAGTATCACTCCTTAATAATCTTACATTTAAATCTTATATTTAAATGAGCCTACAGGTCCATTTTTATTCAAACCACCAGAGAACACACTCAGGTTTCTTCTCTCATGTATTGTCCACTCTTTTTGAAACAGGTTCTCTGTCATGGGCATTGTCAAATAGATTAGGCTCACTGGACAGGGAGCCACCAGTATTTACAATATAGATTGACAAACAAACATTATGAATACTATTTTACAACTGAGAACCAAAAGAAGCAACACAATAAAAATAATGTGCTTGAAAATAAAATGCTTATTTAAAATAAAATATATTTCTTTTTTTAGTAGATAGTTTTATGTCAATTTGACACAAGCTAGAATTATCTGAAAGGAAAGAAACCTCAATTGAGAAAATACCTCGATAAGATCCATCTCTAAGGCATTTTCTTATTTAATGATTAATGGGGATGGCCTAGTCTTGGTACCATCCCTGGGCTGATTTTTCTGGGTTCTAGAGAAAGCAGGCTGAGCAAAGCCATGGTAGAAATCTAGTAAACAGTACCACTCTATGGCCTTTGCATCAGTGGCTGCTGATAAAAAGTGGTATGGAAGTATAAGCCAACTAATTACTTTCCTCTAAAGTTTCTTTCATCATGGTTCTTTGTTGCAGCAATAGAAATCCTAAAAAGAGACCTTTTTTGTAGATTTGCACAGCTACATATAATTTTACATGATATATTTTCTCTTAAAAAAATAACATACTTGCAATAACATCATTCTATCTCAATGTAGTGGATTAAAGCTAGATATATACACCAAGAAAAATGGTACAATAGTGGACACTAAATTGATAACTTGCAAGTAATTATATAAAGCTCCTCCCAGGAACAAGCAATAGCCATTATCTGCTACTGCCAGGTACAGCAAGTAATGTACCTGCTAGCCTTATAGCTCTGTGTTGGGCACAACCATGTCTGCTACCACTTGTTGGGCATGGGACATGGGGAAATAAGCGGGGGAGAGATGACCCGGAAGTGCTGCCATGCAACCAGCAGGTGAGCATTGGACTGTGAGAAACCACAGGATCCTGTTCTCAGGGGTGAGGAAAAGGCACAATCTGGGGTCCCTGCAGAATTGTGAGAGTCAGGCTCCGACTCTTGGGTACCACAGACCACTGGGTACTAAAGAATAGCCGTTTCTGGGGTCCCTGGGTAGCACAGAGGCTAGGGACAACAGATTCTCACTCTCAGACATCACAGACACTGTGGGGAGTGGTGGACCTAAAGAGGCATTCGAGATGGCGCCTACTTCCGCTGTCAACTCCTAGTAAACAACTGTTTGCGCATGTGCATAGAGAACTGTTTGCACATGTGTGTAGAGTGAAAAGATGCCATGTCACGGCCCATTCCGGGACGTCACGTGGGGTGATGAGCAAACAGCCAATCATGGGCGGACACGCCGCGCTGTGGGCGGACACACCGCACTGTGGTGTATATAAGCAGTGCTGATTATTGGCTCGGCCCCTTTTTTCCCTCTGGAAGAGGGCAGTAAAAGTCGCTGCAGAAGGATCCTAGTGTCCACGTGTCTTCTTCCTGGCAAGACGACTGCGTGGGCCACAAGACACCAGTGCATATCAAGGAAGAACTGAGAACAAATTCTCAGGCAGGCTCTGGCCAGGGGGCTGAAAGGAAAAGGCTAGGGAGAGAGCTCTGGCAGGTTACTGTGGGGAGGAGAGAGTCTGGCTAGTGAGGGTGGCTAGCTTGGCAGACTGCTTGGTTTGGCTGGCGGCCATGGCTGAAGTGCATGGAGGCTTTCTGGTGGAAGGTTAGACAAGTGGCTTGTTAGAGGGAAACCTGCTCCATTGCTCCAGCACAGCAGATACTGATGAGTAGAGATGGTCCATGGTTTTAAGGCATTTATTGTAGAAAAGCAGAGAGAGAGAGAGAGAGAGAGAGAAGAATAGAGAAGCAAAGGCCATCCATGGCCATGTGTAGAGGGGGGAGGAAAGGAGGAGAGAGGGGGGACAGGGGAAAAGAACAAGAGGGTAAGAGAGGCAAGAGTTTAAGAGAGATAGGAAGGGCGAAGCAGCTCCTTTTATAGTGGCCTGAGCTACCTTGCTGACTGATGCTAGGTAACTGTAGGGCTGGAGTCCAGCCAGAATACCAGGAGCTCAGGGCATTGCCTACATGACTGATAGCCACAGGATTATGGAGTTGATGGCTCATGGTGTCAATTGCCTAATGTCTGGAAGCATAGCTCATGGTTCCATCCCTTGTAGAATTCTGTACTGTGTCTCTGGAGTAAGCCTCACTCAACCAGAACACAGACTGCCTTTCACAGTCCAACATCTCTGCTCCAGTCTGTTTGCCTCTATACTTTCTCCAGGTCCTTCCTGCCTGTTCCCCAAATACACTCTCTTTATGTAAGATCTGTTGCATGGTATAATTTCTCAGTGGGAAACCTTGGCATGGGCCCACCAATATCCCTTTATCATATTATAATTCAGAACATTGATATCTCTAGACTCAATAGGCTCTCCTGGTGCTTGTATTTTTAATGGGTTTAACCCACACACTTGGATTCTGTTTCCAGCACACCACTATATGCAACAAAATCTGCTTTCCAGATCACTGGTTTCTCACCACCTCTTCAACTAGTAGAAATTAGGTAATTTTTCCCTTTTTTGTTTTTTTAAGATCTCCTTTTAACACACTCCCCAGGAAGTTAACTTTCAATATCCATCACTTTTGTGATACTGTTGGAAATGGAGATACTCCTACCACAGCCTTTAAGGCCTCGGTGAGCCCTCTTCACCTATCTGCATACCACCATTCTCTGAGGAGAATGCAACCCTAGAGTTTCTTTAGTCCGCACTGGGGAATTGCACTCCTTCCTGCACTCTTTTCCTCAAACTTTCCCTGTCCATGCAACCCTACTATTACAGCTCAGTTTTCTTCCTCACCTTCTGGCCTCTATGAATACCTTGGTTCCAGGCTCTCAATCTCTCCTCTGGCTTAGCCAGGCTAAACCACTAACCCCAGTTGGGAGACAGGGCATGTCCAGAGCCTAGGTGCCTGGGCAGACACTGAATAATGAGCCATCTGGTCCCCTTGGGTATTAGCTAAAGGTCAATTAGGAACCCTGAATAAGCACTCCTTTTTCACTCTCCTTTTTTAGGAATTTTCAACTCGGATCTGCACGAACTACATTTAAAATAACTAATCATGTATAGCCACCCTGACTCCTTTGTTCCCTCAGACCTTTTTTCCTATATAAACCCCTAACCCCTCAGCCTCCGCTCAATTCCTTGTCTCCTGTGTGAGATTGGGGGTCCGCCCGGAGCGCTCCGAATGAAAAAACCTATTGCGCTTTGCATCAAGGTGGCCTCTTGTGTTTCACTGGGTGCGCATCTCCTGGGACTTGAGTGAGGGTCCCTTCAGAGTGTCTTTCATAAGCACTCCTCAAATTCCATCTAATGTTTGGGTATGAGTCTCTGCATTCCTTTCTATTGGCTGCTGTGTGGAGCCTCACAGGGGACAGTGATACTAGGTTCCTTTCTGTAAGCATAGCAGAGTATCATTAATAGTGTCAAGGATTGGTTTTTGCCTGTGGGATGGGTCTCAATTTGGGGTACTCATTGGTTGGCCATTTGATCAGTCTCTGCTCTATCTCTGTCCCTGAACATTTTGTTGGTAGGGACACATTTTGGGTAGGAGCCTTTATAGGTGGGATGCTGTCCTTATTCCCCCACTGAGAGTCCTACTTGACTACAGGAAGTGGCCACTTCAGGATCCATATTCCTTACTGCTAGGAGTCTCATATAGAGTCATCTATATAGACCCTCTGCATCATCCCCCTATCCCAGGTCTTTAGCACTTCATCTCCTTTCCCTTTCCCCTGCTCTCCCTATATATGATCTCCCCCTCAACCCTGCTCCACTCTCCATCCTGACTTCCCCTAGTTCCCTCCTTCCATAGACCTCTAGTACCTATTTTGATTCTGCTTCTGAGAAATATTCAACCATCCTACTTTGGGTCCTCCTTGTTATTTGGTTTGTTTGGGTCTGTTGATTATGTCTTGGTTATCCTGTACTTTATGGCTAATATCCCCTTATATGTGAGTATATACCATGCATACCCTCTTGGGTCTGGGCTACCTAACTCATAATAATATTTTCTAGTTCCATCCATTGCCTGCACATTTCATGAATGTCCTTCTTTTTAATGTCTGAGTAGTATTACACAGCATAAATAAACCACATTTTCTTTATCCATTCTTCAGTTGAGGACATCTAGCTTGTTTCAAGTTTCTGGCTATTATAAATAAAGTTGCTGTGAACAGAAGGGAACATGTGTCTTTGTAAGAGGGTGGAGCATCTTATAAGAAGTGGTATAGCTAGGTCTTGAGATAGAAATATTCTCAGTCTTCTGAGAAACTGCCAAACTGATTTCCAGAGGGGTTGTACAAGTTTGCATTCCCACCAACAGTGGAGTATTCCCTATGCCCCACAAGCTTGTCAGCATGTGTTATCCTTTAAGTTTTTTATCTTAGCCATTCTGACAAGTGAAATGTGGAATCTCAGAGTCATTTTGATGTACATTTCTTGATGACTAAGGATGTTGAATACTTCTTTAGGAGCTTATTGGCCATTTGAGATTCCTGCTTTGAGGATTTTTGTTTTAGCTCTATACCCCATTTTTAATAACATTGAGTTATTTGGATTGTTGGTGTTAGCATCCAGAACCTGCCTGCGGCAGATATGTGGGTGGGTCCACAGACCTGTCGCCAGGGCAACGGCGACCATATTCCCAGAATCCATTGGGTTCAGCTCCCACCTTTACCTGCATTACTACGTCACCACACGTATAAATATATGGGTACTTTCCTCCATCTTTCTCTCTCTCTTCTTCTCTCTCTCCTCTCTCTCTTCCTGCGCTGCTACCCCCCTACCCCCCTTCCAATTAAACCTCTTACACATGAAACTGCCTGGGCCTGGTGTCTGCAGACGCTTCCTGCCGCGACTCAAAACCCATCAGTTGGTGTCTAACTTCTTGCATTCTTTATATATTTTGGATATTAGTCCTCTGTCAGATATAAGGTTAGTGAAGATCTTTGTCCAATCTGGAGTCTGTCATTTCATTCCAATGGCAATGTACTTTAAATTATAGAAGCACTTCATGTCATGGCATCCCCTTTATTAGTTCTCTGATAAGTTATTTGTCTAACTCTAATAAAGCCTTCCATTGAAAGATCTACTATTATAGTTACAAGTTCAAGATTTTAAATTTCTGCTGGTTCTTTTTAAAATATAGACTTAAAGGTGTTTCTCATTATGCTAAACTCATATACATATAGTCTTCTGGATAGAGAGAAGTGCTGGGTCCAACATGACCTTGGTACAGACAGAATGACATGGTTCCTGGCCCCTGGGACATGGCCAGTGCGCATGAGCCTCCAGGGGTGTCAATGGCTGCTGTGGGCATAAGGCTTGTTTGTATAATAATGTATGTGTTTTATGTTCCTCCTACAAGGAAAGTTCTCCTTGTTAACATTAATCTTGGTGGAGCCGGCCTGCAGCTCCATGGGTCTGGGTTCTCCTCAGCCAGAGGTTTGTGATGGACCTGAAAAATAAACAGGTCGAGAACAAAAGGAGACAGATGCCAAGTAGACTTATCAAGGCATCTATTTACTTGAGAATATTCTGAACATTTATAGGTACAGCTAAGAAGTGAAACCAAAATCTCCAGGTACAAGACATATGCATAACGTAAACATAGTAGCAGACCTGAGATACCAAGATTTCTGGAAACTCAAAGTTCTCAGGCAGGCAGGCAAGTCAGCAAGTTCTTAGGCAGGTAGGCAGGCATGTTTGTTTGTGACTCAGCTTGACTCCTGAACTGTCAGTTTATAGCAGGCCATTGTTTAGCCCCGCAGGTGGCTGCCTCTAGGCACAAGCTATTGGTCTGCCACAGAGCTGAGGGGGGTGAGGGGTGAGGGGGAGCTGCCAACATCTCCTTCCTGTCTAATAGACAAAAGCAGGACTAAGGCATAGTCAAACAGCACAGTTTTGTACAGGGAATTTTTACAGTGCTTCAATGGATAGAACCTTGTGGAAAATAATATCTGCTGGCAGATATCTTTTATCCGTCTTTGAGGTCATGTGCATCTAGTTTGACACTGCAATCTGGGCTTATTACATGTTTTTTTTTTTTTTTAGATATTTTCTTTATTTACATGGGAATTTCTCCATTACCAGTTTCCCCTCCAAAAAACAAAGAAAGACAAAAACAACAAAACCAAACCTCTGGTGCCTCCCCTTTCCCCATGCCTGCCACCCTGCCCTCTCCCACTTTCTAGCCCTGGCATTCCCCTACACTGGGGCTCAGTACCTTAAAAGGGCCGAGGTCCTCTCCTCCTATTGATGATCAACGTCCTCTCCTCCTATTGATGATCGACTTTGCAATCCTCTACCATACACATGCTGCCTGAACAATCAGA
>NC_045030.1:121251140-121253025 GCF_008632895.1 Mastomys coucha
TGTACTACCAATGCCATGGGCCTGAATGTTTCAAATCTATACCTAAGTGTAGCCAGCGTGGTCCTCTCTTATGTGGATTTCTGCTAAAGTCCTAACTCCTGAAGCACAGGTTTCTGAAATGCACTCTCCATCCGTGCAGCTAATACCAATACATACCTTTATTGCCTGCCAAGTCCATGAACTGCTACCATTTCTCTGAAAGCAGCCTTCTTTGAAGTCCTCCAAAGGTCTCTGGCAAGCCATTGTTTAGCCCTGCAGGTGGTCGCCTCTAGGCACAGGTTATCGGGTCTGCAGGGGTGGGGGGAGGGAGCCAACAATTAATAACTCCAAAGTAATCAAAGACAGCTTGAGTCTGGAAGGCAAATGTCTGGCCAATGTCTTAGCAAAATGGTAAACATCTAGGGCCTTCAGGAGATCCCTTAAGGTTGTGGAAAAGAACTCTAAAAACTGGACTCAAAAATATAATTTCTTGCTTATGCAAAATATATGGATGCAGTATGAATTATGAGGGCCTTCAGGAATCTAAAGGAACAAAAGCAGCAGTGCTGTGAGTCAAATTGTCAGAAAGATACTAAGAAAGGAAGTAAAGATATTTAGGGAGTGGTGATCACAGAAGAGTTCAGGGTCAACCTGGGAAAGAGCAAGTTTAGGTCCAGATGTGGAAGAAATGGTAATTTCAAGATGGGGTCCCACACAGATAGCTTATCCTCTATGCTTAACAGATACAGATAGATCTCTGAATTCTTTCAAAATGTTAAAAGAAAATGTGTGTTTGTTCTCTCCTAAGAATTATGGGTCATTCACTGGATGCTGATTCATAGGATAATCAAAAGGAAACCTGAAGTGAATGACTGGGATTGATATGTAAAATTAAAAACTGGGTTTATGATCTGCAAGAGGTGATCTATCCAGAGATTTTTTTTTTTTGAACATTGGAGAACTGGCACAAGTAGAACTTAGAGGTGTGTCTGGAAATCTACAGAGAAAGAAGAATAAATAAAAAGCTACCTGGAAAGCTGTCTCAATCGTAATATTGTCCACCAGCTTGGGCCCACTATTTGACTTTGAGTAGTTTGTTTTCACTGCTCCCAGACACCCCTTCTCTCAGAAGCCTTCTCCAAGCAGAGGCTGGTCCTTGGCATGGAAAAAGCTCCACTTTAAAGGTCTGTATTTTAAGGACACTAAGGGTTTTTGCCAGTCTTATACTCCCTGCCTCTACAAATTTCCCCTCCTGCCTAGGGGCAAGACTAGGCCAAGTTCCATTTTCCACCCAGCATTCTCTGGAAGAGCAGGAACATTTTCTTGAGAAAAACTGGAGAATGTACTGACTGATATTCACCTGACCCACTGGACAGTCCCAGATAGAGTTCAAATGTGTGTCATGATCTGCCTATGCTTGCTAGTCAATAGATTTAAAGGTCAATATGCTTAGCCAATAAGTTTAAACTGTAGCCTTGCTGATGCAACCCATGCCACTAAAAAGTATAAAAAAATGCTTGTAATAGCCATTGGGGGTCACCTTCTAGTCACTTGTCTTGAAGGATTAATTGAAGGTCTATCCCAACATACCACCAAATAAACCTCTTGCTTTTGCATCAGTCTACGTCTTGGTGTCTCAAAGTAAGTACCACTGACTGAGGGTCTGGGATCTTACATATTTATACTGAAAATCAGGAATCTTATAAGCTTCAGAAAATCCACTTAGATGCACATCTTTTGGGTCAATAGACTCCAGATAAGTATCCTTGTCCATCTACAACCTTTTTCCTTCCTATTGCCTATTCTAGAGGTTGGGATTCTTCCCCTGTTCCTTGGTTTGGGAACTTCCTTACTCTGTACTACCAATGCCATGGGCCTGAATGTTTCAAATCTATACCTAAGTGTA
>NC_045030.1:121253210-121259706 GCF_008632895.1 Mastomys coucha
TTAACAGCGGAAGTAGGCGCCATCTTGCCATGGCGAATGCCTCTCAAGATTCACGGCTCCCAACACCTAAGAAAAATAAATTTTTCTTCCTAGTCATCTTATCTTCTGCTGCTAATTATATATACATAACAGAGTAACTACCACAGGTGCTCTGGTCTATTCTCACAGACTGCTTTAACTGGGCCTGAAATTTTCTAGTCCCAGATAGTCCCAAAGATCCTGGACAGGAATAAAACAACCAGTTTTCCCAATTTTCTTATAGCCAGCATCTCAATTTACTTAAGGTCCCCAAAGACAACATTGAACCCAGTCAGCAGGAAGTAGTCTAAAGAATACAATGCACTCACTCCTGCTCTGCCATCAACTCTTTCTAGTTCCTCATTTTTAATTAAACAAAGAGGGAGAATTCTAGCTTACAGGCAATATTGCTAGGCTCCTCCAGGAACCTAGCAATTGTTTACACCATTGCTTTTCTCCATTACTTGACACCAAGTGGTGCTAGAGGTGTATTAAAAGATTGCTCACCACCCCAGTTGTCTCTCTCTGTTCCTAGATACTTCCCTCCTCCTTTCTATCCTCTGTCTCCCCTTCTTCACCCTAATGGCTATGCTCCCTTTTGTCTGCCTCTATGCCTTCTCCAGGCCCTCACTCCCCTCCCTTCCCCCAAATGAACTCCCTATATACCAGATCTGTTTCATGATGTAATTTCTTAGGGGAACACATTGGCATGGGACCACCAAACACCTCCTTGATGCATTATATTTCATAATGCTAGAACACCCTACAAGTGATATATGTGTTACTGAGGAAATCAAGTAGGAAAATTTGAAATCTCCATGATGAGAATTAAAGCATAGAAAATCTGTAAGATACAATGAAGGCTAATCTTAAGAGAAAGGTTATGGCACTAAGAATCTAAACTACAAAAAAATGAGGATTCTCAGATAAGTAAGATGATGCACCTGAAGTAAGCTCATAGGCCCAATTTAAAGTGAATTAGGGGAATTCCAGGGAGGGGTAAAGAACCTTTATCTCAGTTGACTGGCTCTATATCTGGGACATTTCAAAACCATTGCTTGGGGATTGTGGTATGGAGGTAAGGCTGAAAACTGTGTGTGCGGAAGCCTGGTAACTTGATAACCTATTTCCCTTTGCCTCAGGCTAGGTGGCAGGGCAATTTCTGATTGGCTGCCTGAGGTCTGTGTTTTTTCCAGTAACTGATTTGCCTGGACTTGCCTAGTTCCTGGAAACAGAGATCTAAGGGTAGTTTCCTGAACTGCCAGTTTGATGCCTGTCATGGAGTCAGCCTGTCTCAGTCTTTTCACTTTATTCCACTCACTTGGAAAATCTAGAAGTAGATGAATTTCTAGGTATTTATCACTCACCAAAGTTAAAGTGAAATAAATAACCTAAATGTACCTATACCTAGCAATAACATTGAACTAATAATAAAAGTCACACAACCATCTTAAAGGTTCCAAACAAGATGAATTTACTGCACAATTACTGGATTTTTCCCACAAAAGAAGAAAGAAATTAATCCATTATTTTTTTTACCAACCCATTGTTAAACTGATACCGAAACTACACAATGACAAAATAGAAAATAAAAATGCAGACTAATTTCCCTGATGAACATTGATGCAAACTGAACTCAAGATTATATCAAATGGATCATTCATTGTGATTGAATTGGATTTATCCAAATACATAAGGGTGGTTCAACAAACATAATTTATTACATGAATGAATTCCAAGAGAGAAATCAAAGGATCATCTTAATAGACAAGAAAATACTTTCATAAATTTCCTAAACAGCATAACCAAATGGAGACCAGTCCAAACATTTGATCCTATAAGAGATATTTCATATTCAAAATACTATATCATACCCCTTTTGCCTATATGATCTTGATCTAAAGTGCTCATGGTATTTATTAATATCAAATGTCCAACAGCTTAAAGTTATTTCTGAGCCTCATGGTAGTATCTTAATTATGACCTAGGGAAAAAAAGTTAATTGCCTGCTTTCAATGTACAAGGGCACAGTATATATGCTCCCATTTTAAAATGAAGAAATATGGGAATAGTGAGGAACATTAAATCAAAAGAAAATTGAAACTCATTAGGACAAACACCAAATACTCTAGTGCTAAGTCAGGAATCTGGGGCTGCAGTTTTAAAGGGCTTAGGTGACTCCCCCAGTTTTGCTTCCTTCAGCATGCATTTTTCTCTTGGTCTTGGTCAACATATCATAGGTCAATTTGCTGTATGCAACCCTTTTTGGCAGATAGCTTATGGCTGTTATATTTCCAGTATCTTGTTTTTTCCATCATAATCCAGAATTCTTCTCAGTTTTACACAATGATCTTGAAACATCTCTTCATAGGAAATCCGATCCTGCCATGGTCAACACATAGATGTCCTGCTGGCAGCCTGGTATGGAAACTGGCTGCTTTGATAGAAATTTTATCAGGTTCAATATACTGAAACTGGTGACAAATTTCTCTAGGTAATTTCTTTACAAGAGGAGAAAATGCTTTTAGTAGTCTCCTTTTAGTATCTATAGTTTTTCATGTGTGGAGTCTTGTCCTCAGAGTACTCATTCTTATTTTGCTAGTATAAAGGAGGGTACTTCTCATTAATGACAGTCCATTTAGGAAATGCAGTTTTTGTACATGTTTGGGATGCAATCTTAAGCTTTCCAGAGTTTTGTTATCTCTCCAAAATTCAGAGTTTTAAATTTCTTCATTTTCTTTTTGTTACTCTTTTTCACTGTAAACCTGCATAAAGGCAATCAGTAGTAACAACTCTTTAGATACAATGTTATGCACCCTTGAGGTTTCTTCCATGAAAGATATTCTTTCATTTATATTTAATTCAGCTTCACATTATTAGGTCTCTAATTCTATAGGGAATAGTGAAGATGATTGTTTCTTGATATTACAATGTTTGTTTGACAACTGAAATAACACATTTCTTTGCACCCGTTATTTTTAATTCCAGCACATGTGATGCAGAAGTAGGGAAATCTCTATTGATCTCATACCAGCTTGGCATAGTCCCATAAGACATAGTCAACAGAGAATCCTTAGCCTGGCCAGAGGGAACAAAAGGCTTTATGGGTCTTGGGTGTGGCCAGAACAAAAAAAAAAAATGTTTCAGTTCTCCTAGGGGAAGCAGAGCAAGGTAGGCTGTTGGAACTCTTCACCAGCCACCACTGCTCTGGAGGAGTTGGTTGCAGGAGGTAAGACATAGCAGGCATCTAGGTGTCAAAGTCAGAGACGCTGAGCAGGAAGTGAGTGTGGTTAAACTATTGAACCTGCACTGTTGGACAGAGTCGAGGTGCAGTGATGAATACTCCCAGAGAGAAATCTCTTTCCTGGAGGGTTACAGCTCAATAAGACAGGCACCCTCAGACATCTTTGGTAAATAGCTCATGTAATATATTCCTTGTAGACAGGAAACTAATAAATACTTTGGGGGTGAGGTGGGATCTACGGGTAGATCTTCTCATTGGCTCAGTCTGAGAAGTTAGGTACCTCCTTTTTGCATGGGGAAGAAATGCAGGTGTCCTTATATAACTGATTGTCATGCTCCTCTTATTAGGGTGTCATGGTCATATGCTCCAGGACAGAAATCTGGTCTGGATTTAGTCAGAACTTCTGCTGTTCTCAATAATGAGTTTTATCAGGGTTCTGAACTTTGCTACTACTTTACCAGTTCTTCTGCCTAGTGGCTCACTCTCCTTACCATTTATTCTGTCTAGTGATTCAGTCAACTGTCCCACAATAGATAGATGAGGAAAGAGGAAACAAAAGAGATTGTAGTGGGGTTTGGAGAGAACTGAAAGATTTTGAACTATCCACATGACAAGTTCTGCTTTAAGGATTTCTGTGATGATGAGAGATATTGCATGGAGATCAAAGGAGGAAAGAACATTGTTTATGTGTTAGAGAATTTGGAAGGTTTGGGAGGAGTGTGGAGGAATTATACTTTTTTATTTGTTTTGTTCTGTTTTGTTCTGTTCTGTTTTGTTTTGTTTTGTTTTATTGAGACAGGAGTTCTTGCTGTAGTTTTGCACATCCTAAAACTTATTTTATAGATCAGGCTACCCAGGAACTTAGAGATCTACTCACCTCTGTTTCCCAAATTCTGAGATTAATGGTATGTGCCACCATTGCTTGGTATAGTTGCACATTTAATTAAGGAGCATTCATTAAATAGTGTGTGATATACCATAATGCTATGATGCCTTTGAATGTAGAAACTTGAGGTCTATAAGCTTCTCTTGCAATCTAGAAATGTTAGTAGTTTGCTTACAGACACATAAAACAGGCTCTTCATGTTCACTGTTTCTTCCTGTAGCTGCAATGATTAAAGAACCAACATCAGGAAAAAGACAGAGGGCAGTATGGAAGGGCTTAACCTGAGCATCATCTGGTATGAGATTTATCACTTCCTTTTTGAATTTCAAACACTCAAACGGTCATTTACAAAATCACAAATAAGTGCTCAACAGGGTGCTTGACAATAGTTGTACTTCTATAGGCATATATGGCCTAAATATTTCCTAATTTAAATCTAACAAACATGAGATCTAAATGTACAAAATATATTCAGATTATTTGCCACAATATGCCATGAGTAGCCCCAGCCTTGTTACTGGTAGAGTCTTTGTTTGCCACTGAAATATAATAAGCTGGTCTACCATTTCTCAGCATCACTGTCTCCCAAAATTCAACTGGAATGGCCCATTAAGCTGTGTGTGCAGTATTCAGTGGCTTTCCCAACCCAAAATCCCCAAATCTACGAGATTCTTCTCTTGAAAAGGAGACTTTAAAGCCCCAGATTGTCATAGTCATGATTCCTAGTCTTGGAACCACTTCCTGTTTTAGCTTTATTCCTGTTACTATTAAACAACAGTGCTCAAATATTGAGGAGGAAGAATGATGAGACTGTTTAGAGTTAATGGTGTTGGAAAATAATATGCCAAAAAGCAAGGAAGGCAACCATCAGAAGTGTGGTGCTGGTCAATTACATTATATCCATACTTAGGAAGCAGAGAACAGCATGTTGGACCAAGTTATTTAACCTTAGATCCTGCCTGCTGGTGACATTTATTTCAACAATTCTCCACCTACTATAGATTTCACAACTTTCCCAAAGAGTATTATCAGTAGAGTGCTAAATAATAAGTGCTGGGGACAGCATACAATGACAAGGACTGCCTGCAGTAGACCAGGATGGAGACATCTCAGAAGGTCGTTGTAGCTCCTTGTAGGAAAGGATCGTGTCTTGGACCCTGAGAAGCAGGAGATACATCTCTCCAGGGGACCCACCATCTGAAATAAGGGACTGCCTACAGTAGGCCAGGATAATAGAGACATCTCAGTAGCCCATGGCAGCTCTTTGTAAAAAATCTGTATTTCTCATTTCTACTAACTTTAGCCCTGAAAAACATCTGTCTAGATTTCATTTGTGTGTGACTGTTTTTCAGTTGGCCTTGGTATGCATAATTATTCTATTATATCTGATTTTCTTAATTCTTTCTCCTGCTCTGGTGAATTCTGTGAAACTAGATATTCCTTGATATAATGATTCTTAAACAATTAAAAAAATTGAGGCATGGGGCACAGCACAACACAGTCCTAATGGCCCAGGTGCATGCTCTGTGTTCTCTTCTTGGAAACAAAATAATAACTACACAATGGTAGTTCCAGATTAATGCTTGACTTGCAAAGAAAATTTGAAGAAATTATTAGAAAATGAAATACAGCCAACATTGGGACCCCAAGAAAGGAAAAAAAATAATGAAGATATGAAATAAATTGCACAACATTTGAGAGTGGTTCCTGGATAAGCAAATATAGAATATGGAAAATCTTATATTAGTGAAACTAAATCAAAACACTGGGACACTTAGGAGAGTCATTTTGTGCAATGTACAGACATAGAAAACTTGCGGAACTATTGAGTTAAGTGTTAACTTGATTCTTTCTAGCCAATGCCTGGCACCATTGCCCATGTCATTTATCATTAGACTTTCACAAGAAAATGCAAATAGCTGGCCTTGGAGCTCTGAGCTCTGAAGTACAATAAGTTAAAGTTAAATTATGATAAGTTTGCAATTATTATTATTTTGGCTATAGGCTTTGGAATAGGGGAAGCTTGAAACTGTGGGGAACAATTGTAATTCTTGATTCTTTGTGAGATGTATTTATTCTTTTGAGTTTGATTTGACAATGATTATACAGTGTCTTTTTTATGTGATTTTGGAGTATCAATAAAAGACTGGGGCAAGAAAAAGGTCAAAAAGCATGTAAAGTGTGGGGCAGTGGACTGTTCTGACAGCCTGAGTCCAGTAGAGTAGCCACCTGAGAACCCCAGAGACCCACTGAGCAAAGTAAATTTGTTCACAAGGGACAGTAGGAGTTCGGTTATAGTTCCTGAGACCAATGGCTCAGATTTCAGCCCAGACCCCTCACAGCTACCC
>NC_045030.1:121260793-121268791 GCF_008632895.1 Mastomys coucha
AGAGAGAGAGAGAGAGAGAGAGAGAAAGCTTCAGGCAGGCCCTAGCCCAGGCCCCCAGCATATGGAATGACAGTAGAAAGTGATTGCAGAGAGTGAGTAGTGAGCATGTAGACAGCGAGTGAGAAGTATGTGAAGTAAATGTGGAGAGTGAATGAAGAATGTGAGAGAGAGAATATGAGAAGAGAATGTGAAGAGTGAGTGAAGAGAGAATGGGCAGCATGTATGGAGTGTGTGTGTGTGTGTGTGTGTGTGTGTGTGTGTGTGTGTGAAAGAAGAGTATATGTGGTGAGTGTTTGAGATGTGTGTTCGCAATGTGTGTGAAAATGAAAGGGGAACACACAGGAGTGAGTATGAGTGTGAGACTTCAAGAAAAGAAAAGTACATTGGAGAAAAGCCGAGTGCGTAGAAGAATGCAGAGTATGTACAGCCTCAAGCTGCAAGTGAATGAGCAAACAAGAAAAAGAACAGACAATTAGAAAGGAGAGAGAAACTTTAAGCTTTGAAAAATTGCCTGTCAGCTTGTACCCCAAAAGTAGTCTATGTATATTTATAATGTGCCTTCCAAATACCCCTGCTTCCAGTTGAGAACTCTGATCCTGTGTCAAGGCTAGACCCCAACAAATAAGACATATGGGCCTATGGCAGAAATTTTATAAACAACACAATTAAAGAAGATGTCTACTAGGTGTAAGTCCAATAAAGAATTAGTAGTCAAAATGTACAATTAATTTAAAATGAAAAATGGGCTAAAGACCGAAGTAAAGGGTAATCAGGAAAAAAAAAAAGAAAAAAACTTTAAGAGAAATCACTTCCAAAAATTGTTCATGCTTAATCATCAGGAAAAAAAATGTATTTTAAATCTACTTTATATGAGATCACGGTCAGAGGGGCCTACAGAACCTGGTCATTCCCTTTGATTGCTCACCTAGAACTAAGGAGAACAATTCTTGTCTAATGTTTAGCTTTCAAATAGATAGTGCTATGGAGACTACTGGGGGGTGGGAGGGAAGTGTCAACAAATCTTGCAGTGGTGCTGTGAATTCTGTGAACTATAATACCAACTTTTTTCTGATTGCACTGGAGGTCCATTCCAGAAAAAGGAATCTGTGTATAATACTATTAACACAGTTAAACAAGCACAAAAGAAAATACCAATAACTGAGGAGGTTGTAGACCTTAGGAGGAGCTTAGTACATTCTCTAAAGTAAATTGTATTATCAGTACACTGCCATCTAAATATCTATACTTAAACCAATAACCACAAGCTACTTTCAGCCTTAATAAAGGAAGCAATATTTTGCATTGAATTCAAGAGAATGTTGATATCTGTGACTCTACCAGATGCTACAAATAAAGATGTTTGAGAGTTTGGCCCTAGCCAGGCCATATATACTACCTTCTTCACATTCAGGAAAAATAGGAAAAGAGAACAGAAAAGATTGTAAAAGAAGGAAGCTAAGGAGAAAGGTTTGTTGATGTCATCGTCTAACCATGAAACAGCCACAACAATCATGAATTCATAGAAGCTATGCCTACTGACCCTCAACCTATACAAGATTTGCTGACCCAACAGTTCTCAATGGATGGCAAAGGGGCTCAGAGAGATGAACCACTTATTAATAACCTACTAACATGTTTTTTGAAAGAGGTAGGCATTTTATTTTTTTGTGTACCAGCTGGTGAGCCAATCAGGCTCTAATGGGTAGTTATAAATCCATTATTATTCAGACATGATTAATCATGTTAAACTATGTTTAACTATGAGACAAAAATTCATGTACATGGGGAAGAGATTTCTTGGGAACAAGGAAACTGGAAAATGGGAGGGAAATAAGAGTATAAGGAAAATAATCATAATGTTATGTACATGTATAAAATTATTAAGGAACAAAATTTATTAGTAAAAGTGTTAAAAAAATAAAATAATTCCATGAATGTAAATTATTGAAAATCCTTCAAGTATAAATATAAACCAAGTGGAAAATGAATACTGAGGTGTTGGAGTGTATTTCTGACAGTAGAAGTGACTGGATAATTCAGCAGAAGTACAGGAATATTATACTTAACAGTTAAGAAGGACTGGTTTGAATTTTTCTATGTAAAATTGAGATTTTTGATTCTAGTAACATATATCTACTGAGCTAGATTATATAACACGGTCTGTGTTATATAATCAATTAAGTTTTAATGACAGTCACTAAGGGACATAATTGTCCACACACTTATCATATTGGAGAAAAATGGAAGATCTGAGAAACACACTAAATAACAAGATGGGCATTTGCAAATACAAGATACAAGTATCTTAATTCAGTCTATGAAAAATTTAAATAAAATAATTATTACAGTATTAACTGCTAAAATTTATTAAGCACATACCATTTTTTTACTTATTTTCTTAGGGTTTTGTTACTCAGTTTTATCTTATTCAAATTCATCACAAATTTAAAGTGTTGGTTTTTGGGACCCAAAAGCTCTTGGCATCTCAGCCTCCATCTTGTCCCTGGGCCACCATCTTATATAACTAACATTCGTAAGTTTTGTTTCTTCTACAAACTTGCTTCCAGGCATTTAAAGATAGGGACTTACCATTGAAGTCAATGTGTTGCCAAGCAACAGAGCCAGTTTGGCCTGTGCACCTGGGTGGATACCATTGTGGTTTGCCTCTTTATAATCCCTTTGTTTCCCTAGAACAAATGAGACTTGATCAAATTACTGTCTTCTCTCCTTCTTTTGCATCTCTTATCCCTTCCATTTTCACTCCCTCTCTAGAGACCCTTGCTGTTTAATCCTGCAGGTTGGGCCAGTTGGTGTTGTATGTAACACTAAGTTTGCACGTGCCATTTTATTATGTTACAATTTCCCTTTTGCATGTGTAGTTTCACATAGAATTTATTATATTTTTAACTGCATAATGTGAAGGGTAGACTTAATATATTTGCTCATATTTCAGATTAGTCCATTGATGCTGAAAGAGAATAAATTGATTGTATACATGTATGTTATTAGAGATTTCTAGAGCCATATTTAGAAATAAACTTGTTTATATTTTAAGCAAAAGGCATTCTAGTAGTGTTACTAGGGAAAATGTATTTTGGGTTTTTAGTCTCACTAATAAAGAAAACTTAAAATATACCTAGAAGGACGGACACATGTATTAGAGTTCTAAAGAAAATATTCAGGCATGCTGAAAATCTTGGAAGCTGACAGACAGGGAAATGGAAAAAAAGTAATGCCTTTCAAGTTACCCACCAAGGGCAGAGTAACACTGAAAAAGTCCAATGTGTCCCGTAAAACATGATTAGTGCTGAGCCAAGAATTCAAGTTCAGAGAGTATACAATGTCAGTCTTTTGTATTCCAGAGCAAAGGTATGCTAAGATTTTATTACTAGCAGAACTCTGTAAAATGTTAACTTATTTCAAAGATTACAATAGGGACATATGATAATAGAAATAGCTTATTAAAATAGGAAAAGCACTCCCAAGAATGGAAATAGACTAGTTAGGGCCAGAAAAAACATCTTGCCCTTCTGTGTATGGCTATTTATAAGATCTTTGTAGTCCATCCATCTCCCATTTTATTTTGCAAGCAGTAGTTATTCTTTGCTTGTTTGTTTGTTATGGGGTTTTTGAGGGGGCATTGTTTTGTTTCTATGCATGCTCTGCTCCTTAGATTCTGTAGTAGTAAGCTCAGGTTAGGGAAGGCTTTTAGTCTTTGTCTGCATACTGGCTTCTTCTATATATTACTCAAGATGTTTTAATTCAGAGTTGTTCTTCTCATGTCTCCTTCCTCTGTTAGGTCTTCTTAGGGGATAAAAATTATGATCACCCAGTCTATTGTAAAATTTTTAGGCTGATTATGAAAATAGTTTCTGACTTAAAGTTACCACAATAATTTTCCTATTTTTTTTATTGTTTGGCAACAAGACTTTAGATTTATACTAGTACTAGTTAGCTACCTTTTCCTTACTACATTCTAAATCTTTCCTTACACACATAAAGTGTATCAAACACCCTTCATCAAGGAAGCCTCTCTTGACAGCAAATCAAAAGCATCACAGAAAAAGACAACTGAATACAATGTACAGATCAAGAGATTGTGGAAAGCCTATCCCAAATGGATATATTTCCTTCAGAGTTTACAGAATATCAGGGAAGAATGGATGGAAATATTGTAAGATTCAACATACCAGGAAGTCAGCTGCAAAAGAGTTTCTATTAGGAAAATGGTGGAAATATAATGGAAAATAGTTTCTCTTCCTAGTGCCAAGAGGTTACAAACCTAAGACTCTGGCTAAGTTTTTCATAATGGGTTTAACTTTCCTTTTGTTGAATGGGCCTTAAGTTCAGTTGGACAGGTATTGGCTACCACTGATGAATTAGCACTATTATTTCTACCTTTATACCTTTCTTGCCACACTGGTATTTATTGTGGTTCTTGGGTATTGTCACAAGTTAGGACTATTTAATCACTTCCCTACTTGGTAGATTGCATAGTATTGTCTATTTTTATTGTTAATTTTTTTTAAATTTTTGGTGATATTTTCTTTATTTACCAAAAGGTAAATAAAGAAAAAGGATTTTTCGCCCTTCCAGGTCTCCTCTTCAGAAGCCCTCTATCCCATCAACCCTCCCCCTGCCTCTATGCATCCACCCACTCCCATTTCCCCACCCTGGCATTCCCCTACACTAGGGCATTGAACAACCCTAGGCCCAAGGGCTGCTCCTCCCACTGACTTCCAACAAGGCCATGATCCGCCACATATGTGGCCAAAGCCATGGGTTTCTCCATGTGTACTCTTGTTTGGTAGTCTAGTCCCTGGGAGTTCCAGGAGGCTCTGGCTGGTTGACACTGCTGCTCCACCCATGGGGCTACAAACCTCCTAAGATCCTTCAGTCTCTTCTCTAATTCCTCCATCAGAGACCTCAGACTCAGTCCAAAGGTTGGCTGCCAGCATCTACTTCTGTATTTGTAAGGCTTTGACAGGTCCTCTCAGGAGACAGCCATATAAGGCATTTGTCAACAAGCACTTCCCAGTATCTACAATAGCATCCAGTTTTGGTGACTGTATATGAGATAGATCCCCAGGTGGGGCAGTCTCTAGATGGCCTTTCTTTCAGTCTCTGATACAAACTTTGTCTCCATATTTCCTCCTGTGAGTATTTTGTTCCCCCTGTTCCCCCTTCTAAGAAGGATTGCAGTACCTACACATTGGTCTTCCTTCTTCTTGAGTTTTTTGTCGTTTATGGATTGTATCTTGGGTATTCCAAGCTTCTGGGTTTATATCCACTTATCAGAGAGTGCATACCATGTGTGTACTTTTGTGATTGGGTTACCTCACCCAGGATGATATTCTCCAGTCCATCCATTTCCCTAAGAATTTCCTGAAGTCATTATTTTTAATAACTGAGTAGTATTCTGTTGTATAAATGTACCACATTTTCTGTATCCATTGCTTTGTTGAGGAACATCTGGGTTGGTTCCAGCTTCTAGCTATTATAAATTTGGCTGCTATGAACATAGTGGAACATATGTCCTTTCTATATGTTGGAACATCTTCAGGGTATATGGCTGGGAGTGGTATAGCTGGGTCCTCAGGGAGTACTATGTCGAATTTTCTATAGAACTGCCAAACTGATTTCCAGAGTAGTTGTACAACCTTGTAATCCCACCAGCAATGGAGGAGTGTTCCTTTTTCTCCACATCCTCTCCAGCATCTGCTGTCACCTGAGTTTTTGATCTTAGCCATTCTGACTGGTATGAGGTGGAATCTCAGGGTTCTTTTGACTTGCATTTCTTTGATAACTAAGGATGTTGAACATTTCTTTAGATGCTTTTTGAGCTATTCCAGTTTCCTCAGTTGAGAATTCTTCATAGAGTTTGAAAGAGCAATTCTCAAATTCACTTGGAATAACAAAAACCCCATGATAGGGAAAACTATTATTAGCAATAAAGGAACTTCTTGGGGAATCACCATCCCTGACCTCAAACTGTTCTATAGAGAAATAGTGATATAAAACTGTTTGGTAATTTGATACAGTATCAGGCAGGTAGACTAATGGAATAGAATTGAAGACCCAGAAATGAACCCACACACCTATGGTCACTTGATCTTTCACACAGGAACTAAAACCATCCAGGTGGAAAAAGACAACATTTTCTTTTGTTTTTCTTTTCTTCTTTTTAAGATTTATGTATATATTTTACATATGTGAGTACACTGTAGCTGTCTTCAGACATACCAGAAGAGGACATTGGATCAATTATGATGGTTGTGAGCCATCATGTGGTTGCTGGGAATCGAACTCAGGAACTCTGGAAGAGCAGTCAATGCTCTTAACCACTGAACCATCTTTCCAGCCCAAGACAACATTTTCAACAGATGGTGCTCATTGGTTCAACTGGCAGTCAACCTGTAGAAGAATGAAAACTGATCCATTCTTATCTCATTGTACAAAGCTCAAATCCAAGTGGATCAAGGACCTCCACCTAAAACCAGATACACTGAGTCTAATAGAAGAGAAAGTGGGAGTAAGTCTTGAATATATTGGCACAAGGGAAATGTTCCTGAACAGAACACCCATGGCTTATGCTCTAAGATCAAGAATGGTCAAACAGGACCTCATAAAACTGCCAACTTCTACAAGGCAAAGGACACTGTCCATAGGACAAAACAGCAACCAACAAATTGAGAAAAGATCTTTACCAATCCTACATCCAATAGAGGGCTATTATCCAATATATACAAAAAAACTCAAGAAGTTAGACTCCAGAGAACCAAATAACCCTATTAAAAATGGAGAACAAAGCTAAATAGTATTTTCTTGAACAATGAAAGACAGAAAACAGGCTTCTAGGTCATATCTAGCTCAAATCATCAGTCCTATGTTCTAAGCATACAGTGTGTTCTAGAAATATGGACTCACCCTTAAAGACAGAGAGGCAGAGAAGAATGATATATTGTTTGGGGAGCTATTTAGATAACCCTGCAATCATTAAAAAAAAAACAAACAGTTTTCTCATGTCTGAAACTTGAGTTTGTTATCCTGTTTCTTGTGGGAAACTTTGTCAACTCAAGTGACTTGTCCTCTTCTAAGGTATAAATATGTGTAGATGTCTTCATATATCTTTATACATGTAACTTTATGTAATATAAAATAATGTGATTCCTTGAGGATTTATATAATTATCTTGCTATTATTCATCCATTTTCTCTTTCTTTTGTATTGACTTCTCTCCTTCCAGCTAACTGGAGTACCCTCACCATTATTGTGTTTCCTATTTATCACCTGTGTCTTGCTATTACCTAACTTAGACATGGACTATCTGTGTTCCCTTTACAATTTCATATTTTCTATGGTTATTCCATGTTATATGTGAGGATTTGGAACTTGGGACCACAGATGAGAGAAAACATATGGCATTTTTATTTCTGGGTCTAGTTTATCTCTGTCAATATAGTCTTTCCTAGGTCAACACATTTACTGTCATGAGTCCCTTACAGCTGAATTTCCTTTATATTTTATACATGTGCCACATTTTCATTAACTATTCATCAGGTGAAGCACATTTTATTTGCATTTCCTGGCTATTGTGATTAAGATTAATATGAATCTTCCAGAGCAAATATATGTGGGTCTTATTCAAGAAGTTCCTTCCTATTCCTGCATATTATAGAGAACTACCTATATTTTTCTTCTATTAGTTGTAGTGTTTCTCAGTTCAGAATGGGGTCACTGATTTACCTAGATATAATTTTTGTGTAGGGTGTTATGGGAGGTTGTACTAGTTGGTTTTGTGTCAACTTGACACAGGCTGGAGTTATCACAGAAAAGGGAGTTTCAGTTGGGGAAGTGCCTCCATGAGATCCAGCTGTGGGGCATTGTACTGTCCTGGCTGAGCTCAACGGGATTCCTCAATTGGACTCCTGAGGCAGCAGGCCAGCTCGGCCCATCAGGTGTTTAGGACCGGAGACAGCTCTAAGGAACAAAGACAGA
>NC_045030.1:121274519-121284283 GCF_008632895.1 Mastomys coucha
GGAGTGTGGCTTTCTCTGTGAGTTGTGGGAGTGGCTGCAGAGCTTGTGCCCAAGGTCTGCTCAGAACAATAACCCAGACAGACCAGAAGGAACCAGAGTCAACGGGCTGGTAGAGTTCCTGTATGCCTGGTCCCGCTGGACCCAGTTACTCCCAGTGTTGGGACAGATGTTGGTTCCTCCTCACCTCTGATCCTGGGTGTGTCAGAGCACCTGGGAATGGAGCTTCCTCTGGGTGTTGTGGGACTGGCTGGGAGCTTGTGCCCAGGGTCTCTGATCCTGGGTGTGTCAGAGCGCCTGGGAGTATTTCTGATTTTTAATATATAGCTACTTAGAGATATAACTTTCTTTTGTAAGACTGCTTTAAATTTGTCCCCGATATCTTGCTGTATTATGATTTCATTTTCATTTAGTTCCAGGAAATATTTTATTTAATTCTTTTTTGACTAATTTATCATTCAATGAGTTTTTACTAGAAATTTCTTTCCTGTCAAATTTAGATTTTATTTTACAATGATCAGATAGGATATATGGAACTATTTCATTATTTCTGTATTTGTTAAAGTTTGATTTGTGTTCTCTCATGTCATTTTTTTCATGTTTACATGTGTTTCTGAGTATAACATACATTTTTTGATATCTTGATGGAATATTCTGTAGATCTATTGTGTCTATGTGTTATAAGATTTCATTTAATTCTATTATTACTTTACTTCTTAGAAAAGAGAGGCTATCTATTGAAGAAAATAAGGTGATGAAGAGTGCTGAATAGTCTTATGTCAAAGTGACATTAGTAAATTCATCTGAAATAAGTAAACCTCAATTAAAAAAGAATCCATATATGCTGTAGGCAAACCTGTATGGCATTTGCTTAATTACCGATTGATGTGGGAGGGCCTGGCCCATTGGGGGTCTGCTATCTCTGGGCTTGTGTTTGGGAGTTCTATAATAAAGCAGGTTTAACAAACCATGGGGAACAAGTCAGTAAGTAGCAGTCCTCCATGTTCTTTGCAGCAACTTGAACTTGCACATTCTTGACCTGCTTGAATTACTGTCCTGACTCCTTTAATGATGAACTATGTTATGGAACTTTTTCCTCCACAACTTGCTTTTGGTCATGGTATTTCATTATAGCAATAATAACCCTAACAAAAAACATGAAGGTTTCTGTTAATTTGAGTCTTTAATATTATTAGTATGATTTGTAAAAGAAATTTGATACCTTAGAGTTTGATGCATATGTATTAAAGTATTGTGATAATACTCAAATTGATCCCTTGATTAGAATGAAATGTTCCTCTTTGTCTCTTTGGATCAGTTCTGGTTTAAATTCTATTTTGTTAGATATGATTAGGGTGGCAATACCTGCTCTCTTCTTGTTTCTAATTGAACAGTTGAGACCATTAATATTTAAAGATCAGGGAAGTTTTTGAGTGGATTGCAGCAATTTTTTATGTGTTCTTAGATCTACTTTGTATTTCAGTAATTATACTTTTTTCTCTTCTTATAGTCTCTTGTTTATTCTTTTTCCTCTATTTAGTCCAAAGTATTGTGTTCAGTATTTTCTGTAGGACTGCCTTAGTAGACAAGAATTCTTTCAGCCTGTTTGCATCATGGAAAGTTTTTCTTTCTCCATCAGAAATGGTAGTTTTGTTGCATATAGTAGTCTTGGATTGAAGTTGTAGTCTTTTGAACTTGGAGTGTAGTACTACAGGATCTCTGACTTCACTATTTTTACAGAAAACTTACATGTTATTTTGATGATGTTTCCTTTATAAGTGACTTTGTTTTTTCTTTTATAGATTTCAATATTTTTCTTTGCTCTTATAATTAAGTTTTAAATTTCTTTTAATGTGAGATATAAGGTAGTTATAAAACAAGATACAGCAAAAATTCAATGTCTTTGAGCTGAATTTTCTGCCACACAGTCTCTCACTCAACCATGGTCAAAAAGTCAAGCTAGCTGCAAAATCCCCCATGTTCAGTGAGGTATCTCTTTTTTAATTTTTTAAATTTTAGAAATTATAATTACATCACTTCCCTCTTCTCCTTTTGTCTTCCAAACTGTTCCATATAACACTCTTTGCTTTTTTTGTCAAGTTCATTATTTCTTTTGTCATGGTTGCTATATAATATAATGTTGTTGTAGATAAGTTTTCAGGGTTGACTATTTGTTATTGAACAACCAATTGGCAT
Organism: Mastomys coucha; assembly: GCF_008632895.1. Classification (NCBI taxonomy): domain Eukaryota; kingdom Metazoa; phylum Chordata; class Mammalia; order Rodentia; family Muridae; genus Mastomys; species Mastomys coucha. The sequence continues at coordinate 121,276,713 of NC_045030.1, forward strand.
GCTCTTCCCTAGGGAAGACTAATTTTCCTGCTGTCAGTTGTTTCTGTTTTGGTGGTTTCTAGTTATAGTTCTATATTCTTTTATCTTTGTTCATCTATCTATGTATATTTTTCCTTAGTTTGGGGAAATTTTCTTATATGATCTCATTTAATTCCTGGTCTATACCAATGACCTGGGATTTGTTTACTGCTTCTAGTCCTATAAGATTTGATATTTTGATGGTGTCACACATTTCTTGTATGTTCCTATCTTGTGCTTTAAAAATACATTTATTTGATTATTTGCGTATTTTTTTGAGATCTACTGCTTTATCTTCAAGTCCTAATATTCTATCTTCTATTTGAATAATTCTAATTGTAAGACTTTTCATTGAGTTGGAATCTTGAGATTTTTCAACTCATTTTTATTTCAGCTTGTGTTCCTGCCAATGTTTTTATGTCTTTACTGAATTCATTTTTTAAATCCTGAATTATCTTAAGTATTTCATTCAGGTGTATATTTTTCTAGACAATACTCAACTGTTTATTTTTATTCTCGTGGAGTTCAAAGAAGTGTCTGTGTCTTCTTTAAATTCTTTAATTCTTTGATAAAGTTTCTTATAGTTCCATTAAACTCAGTGTCCTGGGGGTTTATAAGGTAGCTCTTATTAGCTAACACTTCTATAGGACAAGTGAGTTTGATTGGAGACAAGCGGGTTTATCCATTCTTGTTGCTTTCCTTTTTGTGATTTGACCTGGGAATGGGAATATCTTAGGTTGTTTATCTGGTGTGATGATAGACTAGACTTCCTTAGGCTGAGCCAGTACAGCACCTGGCCTGTACTAAGTATCACAAAGCTAGTAGTTGATTTGCATAATTGGAACAGGGAAATGTGGTTTTGAAATTCTACATATAGAATAGAATAGAGCAAAATAGGACATACACAAGTAACAGTCCACAGTCATGGGCTAGAATCTTTGCTTGTGGGTTTCTCTACAGATGGTAGAGTCTTGGATGAAGGGGACAAAAGCAACCTAAAGTAAAATGTGGTTTGCACACAGAGGAGTATTGACTGACAGTCTTTGGAACTAAGATGGTGACTTTAAAGATGGCAGACATATATGGAAAGGGGAAAAATGAAATAGCAACTTATCCAGTTGGCTAGAGCACAGAGAATTCATGAACTCAGGTCTGAATGTAGGCTGTGGGGTTTATAGATAACCTTCTTCTTGATTTTGAGACTGATTGCAGCAGTGGCTGCCAGCAAATGTGTTTATTATTGTTTTTTCTTAAAAGGAACTTCTTCAAGTCTTTTTGTGATTGCTACATTTAATTTAGAGACACTGGGGTTCCCTATTTTGAGTTGTTAGTGTCATTAATCAAAGAATTTCTATAAAAACTCAGGCAGAAACTCTACAACAAATTTGAGAAACAGAAATTACAGGCAAACAAATCTTTGGCAGTTGCTGGAGAAAGGCTATGTAGAAAAAATTATGTCTTTTAATATGGATGTCTTAATTAAAAGGGCAGATGATAAAAAAACAAAGGGACACATGATTTTATCTGGCAACATGTTTTTAAGTAAAACACTTTAAATGTGAAAGTGATCTAGTGAGCTGAGGCAAAAGCTTACAATACATCTTGCTGCAAGGTGTCTTACGCTCTTTATAGGACCTTAAACTTCTCCCCATTTCTGTGTTCTAGTCAATACATAAACCTCAGGGAAGGAACAGCTTCCAGGCTTTCCCTGAGAATTGAGTTATTTACAATGTTAATATTGTAGCTTTAGTGAAATCCCCATTCCCCTGTTCCAGTATTAGACATGTGTTCTGATTAAAAAGATTTAAGAATCAATAATTTACAAAGAAGTTTCAAAAGTTAAGCAACTGTATGAGACACTCATGAAAGTAAGATCATCACATTTACAATGAAAGAGAGAAGAGAAAAATTCACACTCAATGATAAAAAATGAGTGACACCAATAGTAGGCACTTTACAAAATCAAGGATAGTTGTAAAATCTTGTGCAAATGCAAAGGAGAAAAGAAAATGTTACATGCAAAGTTGAATAATTAGTCTTATCTGGCTCTTAATCAGTGTGTATGAAGGATAATTGGAAAACAGAATTCCCAGGAAGATTCTGGACTCAATAAAAGTTACAAGCAAGATCACGATAGATTCCCAGGAGGAACTTGAATAAGATATTAAATTCACACAATGAAGCAATAAATAACTAGAATTTTCTAGAACATGGACCATACCATCCATTTTCAAAAGATATTTCTGTGTATATTTATTAACTTCAAAAAGAACAAACGTCCATATCTTCCATAACAGGGTGTCTCATCCAAATGAAAACTTCCCTCATTAAATATCTTAATAAGCATATTTAAAATTCAGTAATTAGACTGTTAAACTTTGGTTCTACGTGGAGGATAGCTGTCTACTAGATCCTTTTCTTTGCATCTGAGAAAGAAGTAAACCACCATATTAAGCTCAAAATAAACATCTTCAGAATTGAAGACATAAGTCAAATACTTATGTCATGAGAGAAAATGGTAGAAAGAAATTCATACAGGGAGTCTTTTGAAATATTTAAAAGTCAAGAAAAAATAGCCCAAAGACCATAGAAAATAGTAAAATAGAATAAGATATGGAATAGCCACAATACAATTAACAGACCATATGAAGCTCAAGAAGATAGAAGACCAAAGTGGGGTTGCTTCAGTACTACTTAGAAGAAGGAACAAAACAATCAAGGAGGTAGAGTGAATGAGGGAACTGGGAGGGAAAGAGGAGGGGGCGGAAGAGAGGGACAGGATTCGGTATGGGAGGAGACAGGAGAGAGGGGAAATGTACAGAGGGTCAGGAAAATGAATGGAGATGTGTTGCAATGGGGGATGGGGAACTGGGGAAAATACTACAAAGTCCCAGATGCCAGGGAAGCAAGAAGTTTCCAGGATCCAAAGGGTGTGACATTTGCTGAAATAACCACCAAAGGGGAGATAGAACCTATAAAGAACATACCAAATGAATAAGCACTGCCCCCCTTTGAGGAATGGGAATGGGGACACCCACAAATCTAAAAATTTTTAACCTGGAATTGTTCCTGTTTAAAGGAAATGCAGGGACAGGGACAAAGAATGAAGCAGAGACTGAAGGAAAGGCCATCCTGAGACTGCCCCAGCAAGGGATTCATCCCATCTGCAGACACTAAATTCAGACACTATTGCTTATGTCAATGAGCACTTGCTGATAGGGCCCTGGTATAGCTGTCTCCTGAGAGGCTCTGCCAGCCCCTGACCAATACAGATGTGGATGCTCACTGCCAACCATCGGACTAAGTACAAAGACCCAAGTTAGGTGAACTACTGAAGGAACTGAAGAGGATGACAACCCCATAGGAAGAGCAACAATATCAACTAACAAGACCCCTCAGAGCTCCCAGGGACTAAATCACCAAGCAAGAGTACACATAGAGGGACCCATGTCTCTAGCTGGATATATAACAGAGAATGGCATTGTCAAGCATCAATGGGAGAAGAGGCCCTTAGTTCTTTGGAGGCTTGATGTTCCAGTATAGGGAGTTGCTAGGGCAGTGAAGTGGGAATATGGGTAAGGGTGAGAGCACCCTCATAAAGGCAGGGGGAGAGGGAATGGATTAGGGGATTATGGAGGAGAAACTAAGAAGTGGGACAATATTTGAAATAAATAAAATAACCAATATAAAAGATAGCAGGTAAATCTAACATAGTGCTGAACTTTTGTCTATCTAAGCATGAGTGCCACTATTTTATATTTTGAGAGGTTATGAATTCATAATGAAAAGGTGAAGCACAATAGCAACAGGTTTCATGTCAGGATGGGAATTGATTGTCATAGTAAACATAAGTACAAGGAGAAAATATAATGGACTTATATAAGCATTTAACCTTTATTCTGATGAGGGGGCTGTTGTGTTTATGAAAAGATAGAGAAAAGTATGTTTTGATGGAGGTGTAATCAGGTATGGGGGAAGGGGGTACCTCCATGGGCCCAGGCTGAGGCATCCCTTAACTCTGAGGGACATGCCACATGATGAAGGTATAGTATAGAATAGAATTTATTCAGAGCATGGGGAAGGGAGATGAGAGGGTAGTAGAGGCAGAGAGAGAGAGAGAGAGAGAGAGAGAGAGAGAGAGAGAGAGAACCCAACCATGAGCAAATAGAGGGGAAGAGGGAGGAATAGGGAGGGAAGGGGGAAGGGGCAAGAGGACAGAATGGGAGCAAGAAGACAAGAGCAAGAGAGTAGAGGGGGCAAACAGCCACTTTTATAGTGAGTCAGAAACACCTTGCAAGGCCAGATAATTGCAAGCCAAGACTAGACAAAATGCTAACAAGGACCAAAAATAACAGGATGGAAGGAGCAATACTATCATGACAATCATCTAAGTGCCACTAGTGAACATAGAGGATTAGACAGGTAATGCTTACTAGAAGGCAAGGCCAGCTGCCTGTAGACTTTCCACAGTCTTATACCAGATCAAATTTTCAGGGTAGCTATCAGAACACCAGCTGTAGCTTTTACTCCACACTGTGCATACCTCCTGTGGATGCCACAGATCATTCCTCTTTCTGCCTTATCACTTAATCCCAGCCCCCAACCAAGGCAAACACCTGCTGCTCAATCATGGGCAATGTCTGCCCCCTGTCCCTGCCTTCTTTGGATCCCTTAGGCCATTTCCCAGGAACTCCTGTTCCCTAAGCCTTCAACACATCAGCTGAGAAGGTGAGTAAAACAGGAAACATTCAGCAAACACTCTAAAAATCCAGAGAGAAAACAAGAAACCAAGAAACAAAATCCCCATCCAAACTGGACAAACCCAGAAATCAGTAGCTATACCTATGATTAGTCCTAACCTAGATGCCTACAGCAGCATAAGGATAATATTTCACTACCAGACACCAGCTGTCCTATCATAGCAGGGCCTAAATATTCCAACATACATGAAGCACAAGAAAAATACCTTAAAACACCATGTAAGGATAACATAGAGTTCTTTAAAGTAGAAATGAATGGATCCCTTAAAAATCTTCAGGAAAACAGAAACAAACAATTGGTGGAAATAAATAAATCCCTGAAAGAAAGCCAAGAAAATATAAACAATTGAAGAAAATAAATAAATCCCCTAAAGCAAGACAACAAAACATAAACAATTAAAGGATGTTTCAGAAATATTATAAAAAATGAATATACCCCACAAACTCTCTTTCCCACAGGTGCACATTCTAATGCCAGTACCATCCAGCCTAAACACTAAGTCCTGATGTGTACTTGGTATTTTCTCCCAGCTACCAGCAACATTTAGCTCACATGCAACTCTTTACACACTTCCACAATCATTTGTCTAGCTCCAGTAAAGCATGACTCTTAAGACTTAATTATCTAATCAGATCACAATTACAAGATCTCAATACAATAAATTCAGTGCCAAATGATAAAGACAAATTTTGACCCAATTAATTTAACCTTGTAAAAACCTTAGCCTGGTTGTTATAACCATGCAGAGTCTGAATCGTCCTCTTCCCCTGCCTCCATGATGATCCAACTCTACCTTCATTCTCTCCCATTTTCCTGTTCTGCCTCTAGCTCCACCTCTCTATTCCTGTCCAATCACAGACCTGTGTGATTGGACAGAGAAAATGCTGCAACAAAAGGAAACTTTAAGAACGCAAACAGGCGTTATAGAGGTCAACATTACCAAAAAAATATAAAAGATAGAAGACAGAATTCCAGGCATTGAAGATACCATAAAAGAAACCGATACTGTCTTGCAGTTTCTATTGCTGTGAAGAAATACCAATAGCACAGCAACTATTATAAAGGAAAACATTGAACTGAGCCTGATTTACAATTTGAGATTTTAGTCCATTATCATCATGGTGAGAAGCATGCAGACAGATATGGTGCTTCAGAAGTAACTGAGAGTTGTACATCAGGATCTGCAGAGACTGGATCTGGTTTTGGCTTGAGCTTCTGAAACCTTACTGTATACCCATAGTGACACACTTCTTACAATAGTTCACAACCTTCATTCAGCATCTCCTCAAATGGGCACAGCATCTTGGGGAGGAAGAACTCAGAGCATTTGACTTCCCTTACACAACATTGCCACAGGACACTTGCTAGGCTGTAGGGAAGTGTGGCTGTCCAGCAACCAAGGATGAACCTTGTCTACCTAAATGGGGGACTGGAAATGAAAAAGGATGGGGAAAGGGGAGGGGCAAGAGAAGGATGAAACCAAGACCAAAGTTTCTGATCAAGGCTCAAAGTTTAATATTCAGCACTGTATTTGTATAGGGAGAACCCACAGACCCCATCTTTTGTTTCAGCTGGATTATGTTGCAAAGCAAGCTTAGTGGGCAGTGTACTCCTATAGGAAATTACAGGTGCAAAAATGCAGAAGACTCCACGTAGGTCATTAAGGTCCAACTGTGGCAAACACTTAAGGTCTATTTAGCCTTATCTTGGCAGAGGCAGGCTTGGTGGCTTCTGTGGGTAGAAGTGCAAAGAGAGGTCTTCTATTGGAGAATTAAGTAGTGGCTCCATAGTTGAATGTTTTAGCCAAAGTGCCCCACTGCAGATCTTGATGAAAGAGAAAGCCAATTCTATTTAATTAAGATATGTTTTTAAATGTTAACAAATTCAGATAAATTGAAATCATGTAACTTTTCTCATCATAATGCAATAATTTTTTTTTAAAGAGAAAGCCCATGGTTCTAAACAATTTATTGGTTGTTCATGGTAGAACATGGATGCATAATGTACAATATCCACTTCTCAGGACAGATCTTAGATTAAATACCTTTGGCAGGGAGGAATGTCTGGGAAGGGAAGCTTATTGGCTAAGCCTTCCAGGCCTCTAGGTACCTCATTAGCATGGAGAACACTAGGAAATGTTTCTTTATATGAGGAGCATGGCATGTCTTCCATCCAGGCCAGGAATCTGGCAGGGGGCAGGGAGGCACAGAAGTAGTATGGAATAGCTTATTTAGGACATGAGAAAGGGAGTTTAGAAGGGAGTAGAGATGAAGTGGGGAGGGGAAAAAGCTAGCCAGGAACACTTGGAGTGAGGTGGGGGCAGGAGGAAGGGAGAGTGTATAAGAGAATAAAAGAATAATTGTGGGAAGCAGTGAAGCTGGAGAGGCATTCGCCATGGCAAGATGGCGCCTACTTCCGCTGTCGACTCCTAGTAAACAACTGTTTGCTCATGTGCGTAGAGAACTGTTTGTGCATGTGCGTAGAGTGAAAAAGATGCCATGTCATGGCCCATTTCAGGGCGTTACGTAGGGAAATGAGCGAACAGCCAATCATGGGCAGACACGCCACGCAGCACTGTGGTGTATATAAGCAGTGCGGATTATTGGCTCGACCCTTTTTTTCCCTATGGATGAGGACAATAAACATTGCTGCAGAAGGAACCTAGTGTCCGCATGTCTTCTTGCTGGCGAGATGACTGCATGGGCTACAGCTGGTGCCGAAACCCCGGGAGAACCTTACAACAGCTGGTAGGTTTCAGAACTGCAGGACAGAGTGAGCTCTGAGAGGCATGC
>NC_045030.1:121284537-121284997 GCF_008632895.1 Mastomys coucha
GAGGAGTTACAAGATAGCATGTCAGAAACAGAGGGGAGAGTGGAGGCTAGCCAGAATAAAAGGGAGAGGGAAGATGAGAGAATGGAGGATAGCCAGGAGAAAAGGGAGAGAAAAAAGGATATACCCAAGAGTACAGGCCCTTCCGCTCAACCTGCAGAAGCAAGAGATAAGGGAAAGGACACCCTGGGAGAGAAAAGTAGAGAAAGAGATGGAGCTTCGAGACTGAAGCTCTTCGAGCTTGACAGCTCTGAGGAATTGAGCTCCTCCAAGGAGGAGGACTTGGAGAGAGAAGCGGCTCACTATAAGGAAGAGAGGTATCATCCAGATGAACATTTGCTGCCTCTCCAGAATTGAAAATGAAAGGGAGCGAGGGAGCAAGAGATCAGAGCCGTGGAACGCTTTATGCTGTCCTGCCTGCTCTTCCAAATATGTCCTTGTACTAGTGTGCTAGGAACTCACC
>NC_045030.1:121286275-121286473 GCF_008632895.1 Mastomys coucha
AAACCCAACAAAAACATGACAAGGTAGTCATCACTCAGGCACTTGTGGCCATTGAACAAGGAACTTCTTCTGTGGTATGGTTGTCCATGCTACACAAATCATAAAACCTCATGCCGTCTCATTCCTCCCTTGGCCAATAGCACCTTTGCTAGCGACCGCCCAGCAGGGTCAGAGTAGACAAGCTACGCCAGCTCCAGG
>NC_045030.1:121286620-121306494 GCF_008632895.1 Mastomys coucha
TGCAGGTTTGATGCGGAATGACCTAAGACAGGGGCCCTGGCAGAGCAAAAGCACTCTCTGACTTGTTACATTTGGCCTTCCCTTTAAACTAAAACAAAAGGGGGATATGTGGGGAGAGGTGAAGCTGGAGAGGCATTCGCCATGGCAAGATGCCGCCTACTTCCGCTGTCGACTCCTAGTAAACAACTGTTTGCTCATGTGCGTAGAGAACTGTTTGTGCATGTGCGTAGAGTGAAAAAGATGCCATGTCACGGCCCATTTCAGGGCGTTACGTAGGGTAATGAGCGAACAGCCAATCATGGGCAGACACGCCACGCTGCACTGTGGTGTATATAAACAGTGCGGATTATTGGCTCGACCCGTTTTTTCCCTATGGATGAGGACAATAAATGTTGCTGCAGAAGGAACCTAGTATCCACATGTCTTCTTGCTGGCGAGATGACTGTGCGGGCTACAAATAATAGAGGGGAGGGAGCAAGGAGACCCTTTTATAGTAAGTCAGACTTACCTGGCTGATGCCAGCTGACTTTGGGGTAGAGCCTAGAAGGAATGTGAATACCTATCCCTATAGCACTATGAGCATATGACAGTGGTTTTCATTTAAAACTTCACATTTCACTCCCTGGCACCCATAGGCTTGTAGCCATGTCATAATGCAGAAATGTATTAAGTTAAACATCAAAAGTCCTAAAATTTATAACTGTATCAACCTTGGTTTAATGTCTTAAGTTTAACATCTCTTCTGAGACTCACAGAAATCTATAAACTGTAACCCTTGTAAAATAAAAATGATGACACAGATCACATACTTCCACCATGCAATGCCACAGGATATATATAATTTATATGTTTCAAAACATAAGAACAAAACATTGTGAGGGAATACTGGACAAAAAAAAAAAAAAGACTGAGAACTAGCATGGCAAACTCTAAACCCTGCATCTCCATGTCTGATAGCAAAGTTCAACTCTTTTCACCTTTGTTGAGTGCAACACACTTCTTTCTCTTGGGATGGTTCCACTCCCTATTAGCAGTTCTCCCAGGTTGGTATCTCATGACTCTGGTTCTCTAACATTTTGGGTTCTCAAAGGCAATCCAGGCATCACTTCCATGCAGTGGCCTCTCTGGATCCTCCTTTGGGAACAGCCCTGACTTGAACCCAGCATATTTTCTTACATATCGACAGAGATTCCATTGCCAGAGCCAAGCTCCAGAACTCTTGAAGGTAGCTAAGGGCAAAGAGATTCAGGGATAGGGTAGGGTGTCAAGACTTGGTCTTGTGAGAGATGAAGGTCACTTAAAAAAATAATAGCATTATCTATCTTGATTTTAAGTTACTCTGAAGTTAGAAGCTGCAGGCCTCTGGTTGAATTAACACTTGTCACTTAACAACAGGATTAAGTAAAAAATCTTTTGTTCTTTTCTGCCCAGGTCCTCAGCCTGGGCCTGGAAGTCCCTAAGGCTTTATTTACCTATTTGTCATTTGGAGAAAGTTGCTCACATGAAGAGAACAAAAAATAATACTTTAAAAACATATTCTAAGGAAATATAAAAGGGGAAAATCAGACTATGTGCACTCTTAATTTCTAATTTGATCTCTTCCTGTGTAATATATGCTATGCTGCTGTCATCCTCCTTCCTCCTAATCTTCCTTTTTCTTTCTCCTAATCTTGATCTCTCCTTCTAACTTTTTGTCTAACTCCTACTGCTGTGATGTCAGCTTCTCTAGTTTTTTGTACCTTTTCTAGGGGAATAAAACACATGTTTTTTTCTAAACATCCTTTTTATTTGTTTTACAAAAGTTCATTAAAAGTTCAAACAGAGCTGGGCATTGGTGGCACATGCCTTTAATCCCAGCACTTGGGAGGCAGAGGCAGGTAGATTTATGAGTTTGAGGCTAGCCTGGTTTACAGAGTGAGTTCCAGGACAGCCAGGGCTACACAGAGAAACCCTGCCTTGAAAAACAAACAAACAAAAAAAGTTCAAATATTTTTATATTCAAAAGTTGAATATAAATTCAAATCATAATTTGAATATGATGCTTACAACAGAGGTGTTTATGTGTGTTTCTATTTAGAATAGTTATATAACTAGACATTTATTTTCTGTCACTAGCGACACAGGCTCATTGAAAGTTAAAAACCATAATTGTGTGACTTATTTATCATTGAAATTTTATATAGATAAAACAATTCTCTTTGGTTTATATTTTCTCTTCTGTCATTTTGTCTACAATAAATCATTAGTTCCCACTTACAACCTTTGGTTAATTGTTTTACAAACTCTTGGAAAGTGTTCTAAGTTGTAAATATCTGCTTTCTATCTCAGAAGTCAAGACTAGCAGAGTTCTAACTGCAGTTTTAATATCAGAGAGAGCTTTAATAGTAGTCCTATTATAAAGGGCTTAATAATTGCTAGTATAATATTAGAAATTATTATAGTACCATCATTAAGAGTTAAGAAATAATCTATTTTTCTATATGGTATCACTATAAAGCAGAATATCTATGTTAATCTACAGAAATCTGCACAAAAAGGTGGGCTAATACCTAGATTGTTGTATATATTTAATAATAACAGGAAAGTCATATAAATAGCCGGAATATTTCCTAACATGTAGTCCTTTGTGGCCATGGCCTTGCCTGAAAAGAACTCATTCATCATGATTTACAATCCATGGTGAATATTTGTCAGGAAGATCACCTGCTTGCTTTTAGAGTTTACTAGATGACTCCTAGCATTCCACAACCCTGTTCTTGTATTCTTGACTCTAAAACCAGAATCAAGTGGACAAAGCTGCCAAATTTTGCATTTATATCATAAGGAAAATTGGTCTGAAGTTACCTTTCTTTGTTGGGTCTTTGTGAGGTTTTGGTATCAATGTAACTGTGGCTTCATAGAACGAATTAGTTAATGCTCCTTCTGTTTCTATTTTGTGGAATAGTTTGAAGAGTATTGGTAGTAAGTCTTTTTTGAAGGTCTGATAGAATTCCATACTAAACCCATCTGGTCCTGGGATTTTGTTGGTTGGGTGACTTTTAATGACTACTTCTGTTTCTTTGAGGGTTATGGAACTGTTTAGATAGTCTATCTGATCCTTATTTAACTTTGGTATTTGGTATCAGTGTAGAAAATTGCCCATTTCATCCAGATTTTCCAGTGTTCTTGAGTATAGGCTTTTATAGTAGGATTTGATGATTTTTATTTCTTCAGTTTCTGTTATTATATCTTCTTTTTTTAAAATATGTTTTTTAAATAGATTCTTCTCTCTTAAAATAAATCCTTATCATAATTTCCCCTTCATCTATTTCTCTAATCCACTCCTCAGGACACTATCTTCACTCACTCTCCGATCTACTTACTACTCACTCTCCATTTCATCTTCAGAAAAGAGCAACTCTCCAAGAGAAGACAGCCAGATATGAAAAAGAAGATACAATATGGCAATACAAATGCCCTTGTATTTAGGCTGGACAAGGCAACTTAATAGGAGCAAAAGAGTATGGAGAGCAGAAAAAAGAGGCAGAAGGTCACAGATATACTTGCTCTGTCAGGAGCATGGCAAAATACCAATCTAATAGACATAACATATATGCAAATGACCTGGTGCAGACCTATGCAGGTCCCTTACTTGTCTTATCAGTCTCTATGAGCCTATATGAGCCATGCTTATTTGATTCGGTAGGCCTTATTCTCCTGTGGCCCCCATTTATGCTGAATCCAATAGTCTTTTCTCCCCCATTTCTACAGAATTTCATGATCTCCAAGGGAAGGGAGCTGATGGAGACCTCTAATTTAGATTCTCAGTGTAATGCCTAGCTATGGGATCTCAGTACCTGTTCTCTTCTGCTGCTAGAGGAAGTCTCTCCAATTACCATTGGACCAGGCATTTATGAGTATAGCAGAATATCACTATATCATTTATTTACTCATTCATTCATTCATTCATTCATTCATTTGCTAATCATGATTGTACCACAGGTCTCTGGGCTGTCCAGTCTGTTTGTGGCCTCCCAGAGAGTATAGGAAATGGGCTCCTTCTCTTCGGGTTAGCTTCAAGTTAAAGTAAACATTTTTTGGCCACTCTAACATGACCTGCACCACCATTTTCCCAGTATACCTTGCAGAAAGGATTGACTGTAGTTGGAAGGTTTTTGTGGGAGGGATAGTGTGCAAGCTTTTTTTTTCCTCAACCATCAGAGTAAACACCAAAGAGACTAGAATGTAGTGTGAAGGCTTCAAGATTGCATCATCATTATCTCTACTCAATGAGCTAAGTAGAAGTTGGCTTCAACAATAAGGCATCACTGGCAGAGGGCAACTTTCTGTCTTAGCATCACCCTGGGTTGTTTAGAAATCTTCAAGTTTCCTCCTCAGCCAACCTCTGAACCCTATGTAATCCAGTGCTGTCACTGGAAGCCTTGTCTGGCTACAAAAGTTACCCAGTTCAGATTTTGTATCCTCTCTTACTAGGAGTCCTCACTAGGATCATTCTTAGAAAGTTCAGTAAGTTACCAACTAACTAGGTTTCCATACCTTCTCTGCACTCTCTTACATCATACCCATATCTGATCACTCCTGCTCTCTTCTCTACTCATCAAAGGTCAATCTTTAAAATCACTCTATTTCCCATACCCACGGAGACCCATGATTTCTGCCTATAGCCCTCCTTTACATAATGTCCCTGGTTCTAGGAATTATAGTTTGATTATCATTTACTTAACAGAAAAAATGTCTGCTTGTAAGTGAATACAAATCATATTTGTCTTCCTGGGTGTGGGTTACCTCATTCAAAATGATATTTTTCAAATTACATACATTACCCTAAAAATTTTATAATGTCATTTTTTACCCCTAAGTAATAATCCATTATATAAATGTACCAAAATTTCTTTATTTTTTATTCAGTTGAAGACATCTGAGTTGGTTACACTTTCTGCAAGTATCCTTGTGGTAGGATAGAACATTCATTGGCTATATGCCCAAGACTGGTATACCTGCATATTGAAGTAGATAGATTCTCAATTTTATGAGGAACCACCTTATAAATGGATTTCCATACACTGAACCATCCCTGCATCCCTGGGATAAAGCCCACTTGATAGTGGTGAAGGGTTGTTTTGATGTGTTCCAAGGAAAATACATCAAAGTAATCCACTACATAAACAAACTCAAAGAAAAAAATAAGATGAACATTTCATTAGATGCTGAAAATGCATTTAATAAGATTCAACATCCCTTCAAGTTAAAAGACTTAGAATTATCAGAAATTCAAGGCCCATACCTAAACATAGTAAAAACAATGTACAGCAGACCAGTAGCCAACATCAAACTAAATGGAGAGAAACTTGAAGCAATCCCACTAAACTCAGGGACTAGACAGTGCTACCTCCTTTCTCCCTATCTATTCAATATTGTACTTGAAGGTCTATCAAGAGCAATTAGAAAACAATAGGAGGTCAAAGGGATACAAATTGGAAAGGAAGAAATCAAAATATCACTATTTGCAGATGATATGATAATATACTTAATTGACCCCAAAAACTCTACCAGAGAACTCCTAGAGCTTATAAACAACTTCAGCAAAGTGACAAGATATAAAATTAAGTCAAACAAATCAGTAGCTTTCCTATACTCAAAGGATAAACAAGCTGACAAAGAAATTAGGGAGATCACACACTTCATAATAGTCACAAATGATATAAAATATCTTGGTGTGACTTTAACCAAACAAGTGAAAGATCTGTATGAGAGGAATTTCAAGTCTCTGAAGAAAGACCTCAGAAGATGGAAAAAATCTCCCATGCTTGAGGATTGGCAGAATTAATAACGTAAAAATGCCTATCTTGCCAACAGCAATCTAGAGATGCAATGCAATTCCCATCAAAATTCCAACTAAATTCTTCCTAGAGTTAGAAAGAGGAATTCTCTAATTCATTTAGAATAACAACAACAACAACAAAATGGATATTGAAAACTATTCTCAACAATAAAAGAACTTCTAGGGGAATAACCATCCTTGACTTCAAGCTGTACTACAAAACAATAGTGATAAAACCTGCATGGTATTGGTACAGTGACTGGCAGGATGATCAATGGAATAGAATTGAAGACCCAGAAATAAACCCACATATCTATGGTCACTTGATCTTTGACAAATAAGCTAAAACTATCCTGGGGAAAAAAAGGAAGCTTTGTCAACAAAAGATGCTAGTTCAAATGGGTGACAGCATGTGTTAGAATGCAAATTGATCCATTCTTATCTCCCTGTACAATGATCAAGTCCAAGTGGATCAAGGACCTCCACATAAACTCAGATACACTGAATATAATAGAAGAGAAAATGGGGACAAGTCTCAAATACATGGGCACAGGGGAAATGTTCCTGAATATAACACCAATGGCTAAGATCATGAATCAACAAATGGGACCTCATAAAATTGCAAAGCTTTTATGAGGCAAAGGACACTCTCAATACAACAAAACAGTAAACAATATATTAAGAAAAGATCTTTATCAATACTACATCTGATAAAGGGCTAATATCCAATATACACAAAAAACTCAAGAAGTTAGACTACAGAGAACACAGTAACCCTATTAAAAAGTAGGGAACAGAGTTAAAGAGAGAATTCTCAACTGAAGAAACGTGAATGGCTGAGAAGCACCTAAAGAAATGTTCAACATCCTTAGTCATCAGGGAAATGCAAATCAAAACAACACTGAGATTCCACCTCACATCAGTCAGAATGTCTAAGATTAAAAACTCAGGTGACAGTAGATGCAGGGGAGGATGTGGAGAGAGGGGAACACCTCCTCCATTGTTGATGGGATTGCAAGCTGATAAACCACTCTGGAAATCAGCCTGGTGGTTCCTCAGAAAATTGGACACAGTACTACCTGAAGATCCAGCTATACTACTCCTGGGCACATACTCAGAAGATGCTCCAACATGTAATAAGGACTATGTTCATTGCAGCCATACTAGCCAGAAGCTGGAAACAACCAAGATGTCCCTTAAAGAGGAATGGATACAGAAAATGTGGTACATTTACACAATAGAATACTACTCAGCTATTAAAAATAATGAATTCATGAAATTCATAAGCAAATGGATGGAACTTGAAAATATCATCTTCAGTGAGGTAACTCAGTCATAAAAGAACACATTTGGTATGTACTCACTGATAAGTATATATTACCCCAAGAGTTCGGAATACCAAAGATTCAATTCACATACCATATGAAGCCTAAGTAGAAGGAAGACCAAAATGTGGAAGCTTCAGTGCTTCTTAGAAGGTTGAATGAAACACCCTCAGGAGGAAATATGGAGACAAACTATGGAGCAGAGACTGAAGGAAAGGCCATCCAGAGACTCCACCACCTGGGAATTCATCCCACATACAGCCACCTAACTGGATGCTATAGTGGATCCTGGGAAGTGGTTGGTGATGGAAGCCTGATATGGCTGTCTCCTGAGAGTCTCTGCCAAAGTCTGACAAATACAAAGGCAGATGCTTGGACTGATAGTGGGGTTTGTTGATACAGGAGTTGGTGAAGGGACTGAAGAAGCTGAGGGGAATTTTGGGCCTGTGCATCTCTGCTGCTGCCTGGAGCTCTCTGCCACTGATAACTGAGTCTCTCTGTTGCTGGAGCCTGGACCTCTCTGCTGCTGTTGCCTGTGGCTGCATGGCACGTTAGTTAATTAGAAGGAGGCAATGCATGAGTGAGATATTTTATTATAGGAAAGAGAAAATAGGCCTGTCATGTAGAGAGAAAGAAAGGAGAGGAAAGAGAGGAGAAGGAAAAGGAGAGAGAGAGAGAGAGACAGAGACAGAGACAGAGACAGAGACAGACAGAGACAGACAGAGATAGAGAGAGAAAAAGGAAAGAAAGGAAGCAAGAGAACAAGAAGGCAAGAGATTGAATAAAGAGCAGGAGAGAGATGAAGAAGGCAAGAGAGAAGAAGGATCAAGAGAGAGAGAGGAAGAAGGCAATAGAGGGAAGAGGGAAGAGAGAGAGGAGGGGGCAAACCATCCCTTATATTGTGTGAGGCTTGTCTATCTGTCTGTGGGATGAGGCATGCCTGGCTGTGGTGAGATGACTGGGGGTAGGGTCCAGCTAGAATGCTGGGAGCTTGGGGCATTGTCACCTGACAGAGCACACATCTCCTGCAGGGGCAGCTGTGAGAGGTTGTAACTGAAACAGGAGCAAAGAACCCAAGAGTTATAGCTGAACTCCTTCCACCCCTTGAAGGTAGAAACTGCCCACTGGGGCTCCAGAGTTCTAGGCCTATTACTTAACTGGGACTAGGTTGTCTGAACAGATACCACTGCCCTACAGAGAATTGCAGCCCCATGGAGAGAGCAACAGTGTCAACAGGCCAGGCCCCCCAGACCTCTTAGTGACTGGACCACCAACCAAAGAATACACATGGAGGGACCCATGGTGCTGGATGTATATGTTGCAGAGAATGTCCTTGTTATACATCAGTGGGGAGGAGAGGCCCTTGAGCCTGAGGATGTCTGATGCCCCAGTGTAGGGGAATGCAAGGGTAGTAAGTCAGGAGTGGGTGAGTGGGTGGTGGAGCACCCTCATACAGGCAGGTGCGGAGGAGGGATACGAGGTTTCTGAAGTGGAGACCTGGAAAGGGGAAAACATTTGAAATGTAAGTAAAGAAAATATCAAAAAAATAGAGGATTAAACTTCTTGGGAAAAATAAAAGGTGATAGTCTCAGAAAACACAAACAATTATCTCACTGTGTAAACCACAGATTAGGCTGTAGTTTACAAAACTTACATGATGATACCTATGGCTTCAGAATTACAAGGGAGTTTCTTACCTCTTATTTGAAATGGGGAATGGGATGGTTCACCATTATCATTGCCCGGATAACCCTAGACTAGACTAGAAAGACCAAAGTGGTTATCGATATATAGTTAAATCTAAAAGTAAACCAAGCAAGAACACATTTAGGTATTATTGTGTCATGCATATCATAAGAAAAGTATTTTCAAAATAATGAGCTTCAAGAGAAGATGCATTATTGCATATTGTAATAATCTCTTATCTCTTTGTTCTGACCAAATACAGAGAAACACTTTGAGGGGGTATGCGTTTATTTCATTTCAGACTTATCATTATGCTACCAGTTATCATGGCGGAAACGTTATGGTCACCAAGTTGTCCAGTCCGTGCTACAGGAGGCAGACACTAGTTTCATGGTGATAACTAAGAAGGAAAAATGTAGAAAATAAATTAGTCAGGCATATAACCTTCATTGTGGATCTCTAAAGCCCCAGGTTTATCAATTTAGTCCTGTTTCTTTAAGGTTTCACTGACTCCCAAAACAACATCTAGCTGAGGAACAGTGGCTAAACCTGATTTTTCAAGCCCCATTACAGACTGAATAATGTATAGATAATAGAGAGCCTACAGAAGAGTAAATAATTATAATTACCATGAAGAAAGGCATAAAATATTCCTAAAGACAATGATTATCCTGCTGTGTATTGGAATAAAAATAAAGAAATATAATATATCTCATTATAGTCTAATGAAAGTTATAAAAGCCATCAGTAAAGCAATTTTTTAAAGGTTTAGAAAATATTGAAAATGTCTCACCTAAAAATGCTAAATAATCACCCAAGGTCTAAGTTGGCTTTTTTATTGTTGTTTTGCATTTCCATCTGAAAAATAAAAGACATTGAAAGAGATTGCAACCTTGTAACTAGCAAGCCATATAGGAGTGGCTCAGGGAACTTGTTCAACAGTGGGAAAACTCTGGGAGATATGAATTTAAAATTTAAATAAGGTAAACCAAAAATACACTCTGTTTATATAGCATAGACTTTATTTTATTTAAAAAAAATATGTAAGAATTAGAAATGATTAACCATAATGGATTAATCTGATTTGAACATGTGCATGATTTCTATATTCCATATCCATGGATAATACAAAAATTCAAAATATCCTGACTTTTTTTATCTGTTACAACTATTTGTAAAGCTCAAGCATTATTATAATAATAAACATTAGTTAGTGTGTCTGGGTATGTAAAAGACAAAAAGGACAAGCAATTGTTGATGTCAATTGGAAATGGTGCTGCTACTGGGGAAAATGACTTGGGTTCCTTAGAAAACGAAGTACAAATTTCAGTATGATTTAAATTTTCTATTCCTATGACCATACTTTAAATAGAGAATAGAAGCATAAACATATAATATCCTTTTCAGTATAACAGTAAAAAAATCATCAACCAAACTGCTATAAAAGCTGGGAACTTAGAACCTCTGATTCCAAAGGGGCAATCTCACACAAGGCAATGTTTTCCCAAGCCTCAGCAGAAGACATACTCCAGTTTTCTTTGCTTTACACGAGTAAAAAAAAAAATCTCAAAAAAAAAGAAAGATTCCACTGAAATATGACAAAAGGCTGTCTCAGCCACGAATCAATTTCCAGACTTGAGCCTGCTTACAGACCCAGAACCTTCTATACGAAGGGGTATCCAATTTCCCCTGTGAAATAATCTTGCTAAAATACCTAATAGTTTTACTGTTAGCCTTTTTCCAGCCCTTCACGCAGAGGGATCTACAGACTTTTATAATGGCAATTATATGCCAAGACAAAGGCAATAATCAGACTTTTGGGGGTCTATTGGATACTGGTTCTGAATTAACACTGGTTCCTTGTTCTGGAAGGCCTTAAGAAACATTGCGGACACCGGTTCTGAATAGATGTTTATTCTGGAAGACCTTAAGGAGACTTCTGACCCCCAAGTTAAAACAGTGGCTTACGGAGATCAGGTGACTAATGGAGTTTTGGCTGAAGTCAGATTCCCAGTATGACCACTAAGGTCCCTAATTCATCCTGTGCTTATTTCCCCAGTCTAAGAACCTATAGTTGTAGTATATAAACTTAGAAGTTGGCCAAATTCTCATATTGGTTCCCTGACCTGTGGAGTGAGGTTATTATGATTGCAAAAGCTAAATTAAAACCTTTAGAGATGACTCTGACAAAGAAAATAATGAATCCAAAAAAGACTCACAGTCCTAGAGTAATTGCAGAAATTAGTACAAAAAGACAGAGGTGGTAATTTTCAATACATCTCCCTTTAGCTCTGATATCTGACCACTGCAGAAGGCAGATTGATCGTGGAGATTGACAGTTGCCTCTCAAAAACTCAATCAAGTAGTGACTTAATTTGCATCTTCAGGTACATGGGTATGCAGATATTGATGCAGAAAATGATTTTTCCTCAGTATCTCTCCAGTAGTACAACCAGAAACAATTTGTTTTCATTTGGCAAGGACAGAAGCTACCTTTACACTCACCTTAAGAATATTTTAATTGTCTAACCCTGTGTCAAAACTTAGTTTGAAGGTTTCTTCATTGTCTGTCTCTTCCTTAAAATATCACATTGGCTCACTAAACTGATAGAATTATGCTGATTGGACCAAGTAGGCAAGAGGTAGCAACCACCTTTGACTTGTTGGTAACACACATGTGCATAGAAGAAGAGAAATAAATCCAACTAAAATTCATGGACCTTATAGCACAGGGAAATTTCTGAAAGTCTAGTAGCATACAGCATGAGACATTCTTTTAAAGGTGAAGGATAAGTTATTCAACTTGGCTCCTCCAACCACCAAGGAAGAAGTATAGTATTTAGTTGGCCTATTGTGATACTGGAGATGGTGTATTCCTCATATGGAGATGTTACTTATATTCCAAGTGACCTGGAAACTGTCTAGATTTGAGGGAGACCTGGAACAGCAGAAGACTTTTCAACAGGTCTAGGCAGCTATGCAAGATGCTTTCATACTTGGATCCAGAAGACCTGATAATACTCGGATTGTCAGTGGCAAGAAAGGAGCTTTGGCCAGTTCCTACTAGCAAATCACAGAATATACCTTTTATATTTTGTAGCAAGGCTCTACCATCAGCTCTAAACAACTATTTTCCATTTATGAAAGAGTTCTTCACCTATTATTGAGCCTTAGTGGAAACTGAATGTTTGGCAATAAACTCCTATTTACCATTTATTCTGAGCTGCCTATCATGAACTGGATGTTATCGTACATACCAAGTCATAAAATAGGACAAGTACAACAGCAATCTACAATCAAATGAAAATAGTAAATGTGTGATTGGATCTAAGCAAGTCCATAAGGCCAAAGTAAGTTATAGGAAGAAGTTTCCTAAATGTGTTTGATTTTTACTCCTGTTTCAATGCCGTCTTCTGCCAAGTATGCACATATAGACTCATGGGGTATGGAATATGATCAGTTGACTGAGGGAGAGAATATTAGGGCCTGGTTTACTGATGCTCTACATGTTAGTACATGCAGAAGTTGGCAGCTGCAGTATTAAAACTCCCTTCTGTGACAGCACCAAGGGATTCCAATTAATAGGAATCTTCATAGTGGGGGGGTACTTAAGACACAACCATGTGTCAATGTAATATCAGCAATCTAGTAATTGCTAAAGATGCCAAAAGCATGTTTTAGAATAAAGAGAGAATCTTTAACAAATGATGCTAGAAAAATATGTACATATTTATAAGAGTTAAATTAGACTTACATTTACCATCTTTCACAAAAACTAACACAAAATATATCAAGGATCAAAATGTGAAACCTGAAATACTGAAACAAGTAAAGGAAAGCATACAAACACCCTTCATTATATGGGTGTAGAAAAGAGCTTTCTGAATTGGACTCCATTTGAAAAATAATTTATGCCAACAATTAACAATAGATATCATAAAATTAAAAAGCTTCTGAATAGTTAAAGAAACAATTATTCATATGAAAAGAAATCTAACTGAACTGGAATCTTTGTCAGCTATAAATCTGTAAAAGAATTAATATCTAGAATACATAAAGAACTCAGAAAAAGAGACTCATAACTAAACAAACACATAGGATGTCTTCATCAGAGCATACCCTCAGGGCTCAGTTTGCTGTGCAGAAGAGGAAGTAGAAAGGTTGTAAGAGCCAAAGGTGATGGCTGAATCCAAGGAAATTGTGCCCCCTAGACAAGACTGGTCTGATGCATATGTGAACTCACAAACTGCGGCAGTACACACAGGCCCAGTTGAGGTTCAAGCCAGATGGTGTCATAGCACTGAGAGGGGGAATTAGACAAGCTCTCCCATTCCAAACAAAAAATATAGCTACACTCACTTGAAATAGAACACTTACTTGAAATAGAAGACTTAAGTTTCTTCAACACAGTTTCAAATTGCAAATCAAAACGGATTTAAAAATTCCTGGGAATCCTTCCCATATTCAATCATCAAATCCAGACACTATTGTGGATATCAGGAAGTGCTGGATGACAGGAACCTGATATAGCTGTCTCCTGAGAGGCTCTGACAGTACCCGACTAATACAGAAGTAGAGGCTCACAGCCATCCATTGGACTGAGTACAGGGTTCCCAATGAAGGAGTTAGAGAAAGGACCCAGGGAGCTGAAGGGTTTGCAGCCCCTTAGGAGGAACAATAATACGAACTAACTAGTACCCTCAGAGCTCCCAGGGACTAAAACTCCAACCAAGGACTATACATGGTAGAACTCATGGCTCCAGCTGCATATGTAAAGAAGAGGATGGCCAAGAGGGTTGTCAATGGGAGGAGAGGACCTTGGCCCTGTGAAGGTTCTATGCCCCAGTGTAGGGGAATGCCAGGGACAGAAAGTGGGAGAGGGTGGGTTGGTGAGGAGGGGTGTGGGAGATGGAACAGGGGATTGTTTTAGTTTTAGTTTTTCTTTTCTTTTGTTTTTCTTTTTCTTTTGGAAGGGAACCTGGAAAAGGAGATATTGTAAATAAAGAAAACATCTAATAAAAAAAATCCTTTTACCCTAGTCAGAATGACAAAGACCAACAAAGGAGCTGAATACAAATAATGGAGGGACTGTGGGTAAAAAGTGACACTCATTGACCATTGGTGGAATGGCAAACTAGTGTAACAACAGTAGATATCAGTGTAGAGAATTATCAAAAAACTAAAACTAGTCACCTTCAAGTTCCTCCTCTTGAGGTTCTACTAATTGAGGGTCAACCTCAACAAGCCAGAATATAAGCCCCTTGCATTTGCATAGATCTGCATTTTGCGCCTCACTTAGGGGTGTCTCGAAGTAAATACCACTGACCTTATGTCATCTTATATTTGGGGGCTTGTCCCAGGATTTGAGGAGACCCCTGGAGTGAACAATGACTAAGCTGATCAGAGGGAACAAGATTGAGCTCAGCAATGGCAACAGGCACTTAAGTATGTGTTTTTCTCTCTGTCTTCTCCTTTCACTTTTGGCTCACAAGCACTGGAAAGCCTCTGATCTTGTGGGAGGGCAAATGTCCTTAATGTAGTGACCCTGGGGAGTCTGGAGGATACTTCAGCCACCCGCCCCCCTGAGAGATTCTGGAGGATTGTACTTCTTTTGAAAACAGCAAGACACAGTATCTGCAGGAACCAACCAAGTATTGCTATAACCTGGTTTCTGAGTCCATGACAGGGGAGAATTGTCTATGTGTTGATTGTCTTTCTCTGTGTTCTAGGACTTGGACTTGGTTTTGGATGTGGGACAGACTGAATATACTCTGTTAAACATCCAAGGAATGTTTCATCCAAGGAATGGTCTACTCCATTAAATACTGGAAGGAAGTTAGGGAAAGAGGAGAAAACTTGTCAGTATTAGTAAAGAAGGGCAAATTAATTACTCTCTGTTTCTCTGAATGGCCCACTTTTGGATTAAGATGACTGACTACCCATAAGGACCTTTGACTTCCAGGTGGTCAAAGCAGTAGAGGAAAGAATCTTTAGGCCAGGATCCCTTGGACACTCAGACCAAGTTCTGTATATAGTTACCTGGAAGGATCTAGTGGAGGACCACCCCCACTCAAATAAAAGCCTTTTTGTCTCCAAGACTCACACAGCTCCTGGCCATGAAGAAAAAGAATCCTGTAGAGACCAATGAGTCTGTAAAGAAGAACATCCTCTAGGACCCTTCCACAGAGGATGTACTGATGGATCCTCCACCCCCTCACCCCCCTACCATAGCCCTGGTTTCTATGGCCCCTCCTCAAGGATCTCCCTTGACCCCTCATCCAGTATCCCTTTACCTCCCATTCCTCCAACCACAGCAAGGGAGGAGAGTGGGGTGGGACCCTTGGAACCAGGCCTGGCCATAGAGACTTGGATCAAAAGGGCCCTTTCACTAGATACAACAGTGGTCCTCTCCCCTCTGAGCCTATGGACCCATACATAGTTGAAGATAGCAATCAGGCCATGCAATATTGGCCCTTCTCTTTGGCCAACTTGTACATCTAGAAGGCTCAACACTACCCCCTTTTTCAGATAATCCCAAGGGGCTGATTAGTCTCTCTGAGAGTGTTTTATCCACTTATCATCACAAGTGGGATGATATCCAACAACTCATGAGAGTGCTCTAGTGCTGGAAACCAGAAAGAATGTTCTCTCAGATATGGGGTCACCATAGATTGACCAGGCTGTCGTCAACAGTAGGTTTTCCTTGACTAGACCTGAGTGGAATGTTAATAAGGCAGAAGGTAAGAGGCACCTGTAAGTCTACTACCAGGCTGCATTGGCAGGTCCTAAGGGGGGCCACACAACAACTCACCAATTTGACCAAGGTATGTGATGTTAAGCAGGGACCAGATGAATCAACTCGAGCATTTCTAGAGCTGCTCATGGAGGTATTCCACCAATATACATCCTATGACTCCAAGAACAAGGAGCACAAAGCTACTTTGACTATAGCTTTTATAGACTAGGCTAGTAGAGATATCAGGAAAAAGCTTCAGAGGCTAGAGAAACTACAGGATGAGTCATTGAGGGATTTAGTGCGGGTTGCTGAGAAAGTCTACCATAACAGGGAGACAGAGCAGGAGAAAAAGCAGAGTAAAAGAAAGGAAGAAGATGAAAGGAAGATGAAAAAATAAAAGTAATAGAAAAGGAATATACAGAAAATCTTAGCTGCAGTAGTTAGGAAAATCAGAGAAGAGAGACTCCAACCAAAGAGAGACAGCAAACTCCTGGAGAAGGACCAGTGCATATATTGCAAGGAGAGGGTCCGCTGAACCTGAGAGTTCCCTAACAAATGGAAACCTGGGGTGGGAAATTCCAGACCTTGGGAAAAGTGCCACAAAACAGTGAAGGTGTTATCCCTGGGAGATGACAGTGACTAGGGAGGATAGGGTTCAGACCCCCTCCCCAAACCCAGGGTAACCCTGATAGAGGAGGGGAAACCCACTCAATTCTTCCTGCATACAGGGGCTCAACAATAAGTCTTTCTCCAACCGGTGGCCCCATTTACATGAAAAAAATCTTGGGTCTAAGGAGCAAATGTCACCAAAATGTAATCACAGACTACACAAATAACAGTGGACCTAGGGATGGGGCAGGTATCACATTCATATATGGTCATAACAGATTGTCCCTACCCTTTGTTGGGGGAAGACTTACTCTCCAAGATACTCATCCTGCCCAATGGGACACAACTAACTGGCTCAAAAGGAGAGCTCATGGGTGGAGGAAAGACATCTCTGACTGACCCCTGCTGGGAGCTAAAGCTATCTGGAGCACATTTCTCCATGAAGGTCAGAGACAAACAGGTACTGCCATGGTGGACAGCACACATGTCATCTGGGCTGAACGTCTACCTGCTCCCCTACCCCTCTATGTTGACACAGAAAGCAGAGATAATTAATTGCCCTCACCAAAGCCTTGGAACTTGGGCCTGAAAGAAAATTAACATCTACATGGGTAGTAGGTATACCTTTGCCACAGCCCACATCCATGGGACTATATACAATGAGAGAGGACTGCTCACATCACAGAAAAAAAGAAATAAAAATCAAACAGGAAATCTTAAATCTGATGAAGCTGGCAACTGTGAGTATTACTCATTGCTGAGGAAATCAGAAGGGAAGAGACTCAGTGGCTTGAGGTAATAACCAGGCAGATCAAGTGGCTTGAGATGTGGCTATGCAGGAGCCTATCCTGGTTATAGGCCTGCAAGAGATACCCACTGGGGAATGGGACTGGATTAAAAGATGGCCTCACTTAAATATATAAAAAAGAAGAAAATACTCAGATTGCTAGCCACCCTACCAACTATTACCTAGAGAAAGAAGTACAATGGCACACACAACAAGGGAGAACTATAATTCCCAGAAAGCAAGCAAAAGGCTTACTAGACCAAATACACACATGGATTCATTTAGGGGATAATAAGCTTGTCCAAGCAGTTAAGGGATGTAAAGTATATATAAAAGACCTCAGATTTTGGGCCAGAGAGATAGTAGGACAGTGTAAGGAATGCCAGCAAGTGAATGCTTATGTGACCCAGAGTAAACAGGGAAAAGGATCTAGTGGGGAATGGCCTGGAGTATATTATGAGGTTGATTTTACTGAAGTTAAGCCAGGAAAATATGTTTACAAACACCTTCTAGTGTTTGTGGATACTTTCTCTGGATGGATTAAGGCTTTCCCTACCAAGCTACTGTAGTATCCAGGAAGATATTAGAGGAAATTTTCCTGAGGTTCAGGGTACCCAAAGTAATTGAATTGGAAAATGGTCCTGCTTTTGTCTCTGAGGTAAGGGATTAGCAGAGATATTGGGGACTAATTGGAAGCTCCTTTGTAAGTACTGTCCCCAGAAATCAAGGCCAGTAGAGAGAATGAATAGAACTCTAAAAAAGACCTTAACTAAATTGTCCTTAAAAACTAGCGCTGACTGGGTAGTGCTCCTTCCCATGGCTCTCTGCCAAGCCTAGAACACCTCCTCCCATTTTAACCTGACTCCTTTTGAGATCCCGGATGGGGCTCCTACTCCCTTGACTCCAGCTCTTGACTCCCCCAGAGTGACTTTTCTGGCTGATAAGGATCTTATGGTTTGTTTTCAAGCTTTCCAGATCAGCTACCAGGAATTATGACCTAGACTAAGTGCCCTGTGTAAAAAAGGTACCCCAGAAGTTCCATATGAGTACCAAGTTGGAGTTTGGGTATGTGTTAAGAGGCATAGTGCTGAAACTTGGAAGCAAAGTGGTAAGGGCCATTCATTCCTGGTGATGTTGACCAACCTCTATTAACGTGAATGGTATAACTTCCTGGGTTAACATAGCTTATATCAGACCAGCACCTGTGCCTGAAGCAAACTGGATAGCAGCCAGACACCAGAGCAACCCATCAAGCTCAAGATCACCCTTACTTCTGCAATGGCCAATGTTAAAAAAAGAATAGGCTAGCAAAGCAGAAGAAAGAGAACAGAGTCAGGGCTAGTTTGCATCTTGGTTTAACTCCTCCCCTTGGTTAACCACCCACATATCCTGCTATTGTTGACCTTTGGATCAACATATTGAACAAGCATACAGCCTTCACAAAAGAGAGAACAGGAGAAGTACAGCTTATGTTCCTGCATCAACAATATGAGACCCTGAGTATAGGACCTGAAGAATATGAGTTAGTAACCCAAGACCCCTGAGTGTAGCTTCAGGATTGGAGCTTGTTCAAGAAAAAGGGACCCAAAGGACATTTTCTAGTTCCACACCCTCCTTACAGCTACTCCCTGCCATGTGGGATCAAGGCTAGGCCAAGTTCCATTCTCTATTCACAGGAACATTCTTGAGTAAAAAATTCGCAGAATACACTGACTGATAATCATTTGACCCTCTGGAAAGTCCCAGGTACAGTTCAAATGCATGTCATACTTGCTAGCCAATAGATTTATAGGTGAATATGCTCAGCCAATAAGTTTGAACTGTGACCTTGCTGATATAACTTGTTCGCCTAAAAAGTATAAAAACTGCTTGAAATAGCCATTTGGAATCGCCTCTAGCCACTCCCTTAAGAAACTAATTAAAGGTCAACCCAGATTCACCAGAAAATAAACCTCTTGCTTCTGCATAGAAAAAAAAAAAGCTAAAACTAAATCTACCCTATACCTCAGTTGCACTACTCCTTGGCATATGCCCAAAGCAGCAAATATCCTGCTTTATAGATAATCAGTCAAGTTCATGGCTGTTCTATCTACAAAAACTAGGAAATAGCAAAAAACTAATTGTCCTTCAACCAATGAATGTAAAATGAAAACATGATACAGGAATCAATGATCATTGGTTATCAATATCTCTCAAAGTCAATAAACTCAGTTCTTCAGTAAAAAGACTCAAACTAAGAAAATGATGGATGCAAAACCAGGATCAATCCTTCTCTTGGACCCAAGAAAAATACCTTAACATCAAGGATAAACATTACCTCATGGTAAAGGGTTGGAAGACAGATATTTCAAGCAAATGGACCTAAGAAGCAAGATGGCATAGACATTTTAACATATAATAAAATATTCATAAAGCCAAAATTATCAGAAGACATAGAAAAGAATATAGTCAAAGAATTTTCCTATATCTGGTAAGATTTTATTGGTGTCCAAATATTGTCAATTTTGAGAAAATGCCATGAGCTTTTCTGAAGAAGGTATATTCTTATCATCATCATATCATAATGTTCATCAAAGAAAACATCTACTAGAATGACATTTTAATTTTAACATCTATTCCACAAGCATAAGGACACCCAAGATTATAAAAGAAGCAGAACAATGTAAATTGCATATTGACATGAACATTGACATGACAATGGGACACTTCAATACACCACTCTCACCCAAAAGACAAGTCACTGAGACAAACTAATCAGAGAAATGCTAGAGTTAGCAAATATAAACAAAATGATGCCAACAGATAAATTCAGAACATTTCACTCAGACATAAAAGAATATTTCTCTCCTCCTATTGATGATTGAATTTGCAATCCTCTACTATATACATGCTGCCTGAACAATCAGACCC
>NC_045030.1:121306572-121329905 GCF_008632895.1 Mastomys coucha
GAGGGGAAACTGGGAATGGAGAAATTTACATGTAAATAAAGAAAATATCTACAAATGTGAAAAAAAAAAGAATATTTCTTTGGGGCATCTCATGTAACTTTCTCTAAAATTGATAATATTTGGACACCAATAAAATATTACCAGATACAGGAAAATAGAAACCACCTGAATCCTATTAGATAGACCACCACAGATTAAAGCAGGATATTTGCAATGTCAGAAAGCTTATAATCTTGTGGAAACTGAGAAATTCTTTTCTGAATAAAAATAGGTGAAGACAGAAATAATGATAAAAATTAATGATTTATTAAAATCGAATAAAATGAATAAATAATATACACAAACTTGTGGAACACAATGAAAGCCATGCTAGTAGAAAAGTTCTTAGTACTATATACATTCAAGTGTGTGTGTGCTTGAGAGAGAGAGAGAGAGAGAGAGAGAGAGAAAGAAAGAAATATAGAGACAGAGAGAGAAAAAGAAAGAGAGAGAGGGAGAGAGAGAATGAAGTGATTTCATATTGGCAACTAATAGCACACCTGAAAGCTGTAGGACAGAAAGAAGTCATATCCAATAAGAATAGACACCAAGAAATAATCAAACTCTGGACTGGAAACAATAAAACAGAAACAAAAAAAAATAGAAAGAATCAGGGAAACTAAGAATGGTTCTATGAGAAAGTAAGATTGACAAAACCTTATATGAGTTAACTAAAGCTATGAGAGAAAATCCAAATTAACAAAATCAAAAATGAAAACGGGGATATAATAAGAGGCACTGAGGAATCCAAAGAATAACTAGGGCAAAATTTAAAAATCTGACATAAAATTGGATAATCTAGAAGAAATGAATAACTTTCTGTACTTACCCCTTACAAAAGTTGAATAAACATCTTATAAGCAATTTAAATAAAACAATAATCCATAGTGAAATAGAAACAGTAATTAAAAGTCTGTCAACCAGAAAGTGCCCAAGGCTAGATGGCTTTATTCTAGAATTCCATAAGACATTAAGGAAGAATTAAAGCCAATATTCCTCAAATTATTCTATAAAATAGAAACTGAGGAACATTATGCAATTCGTTTTTATAAGTCCATAGTAACTCTGATTCCAAAATCATATAAACATTCAACAAAGAAAGAGAATTACAGATCAATTTTCCTTATGGATATTGATGCAAAAATAATAAAATTCTTGCAGTCCAAATCCAAGAACACATTAAAATGATCATGGGCCATAATCACATACACTTCACCCAAAAGATGTAAGGATAGTACAATATACAATGATATTTTAATGTAATCTATTATATAAACAAATTGAAAGATAAAATCCACATGATCATCATATCAGATGCAGAAAAGACCTTTGAGAAAATCCAATACTCCTTCATGATAAAAGTACTGGAGATATTAGGGATACAAGAGACTTACCTCCACATAATAAAGGCAGTCCACAGCAAGCTTATAGCCAATATAAACTTAAATGGAGAAAAACTCAAAGCAATTCCACTCAAATCAGGAGCAAGACAATGTTTATAAAACCCTTGATATTTACTCAGTGGAGTGCTTGAAGTCTTAACTAGAGTAATAAGGCATTTGAAGGAGTTCAAGGTGATACAAATTAGAAAGAAAAATGAAAATATATTTATATGAAGATGATATGATAGTATAATAAGTGACCCTAAAAATTCTACATGGGAATTTCTACAGCAAAATACATTCAGCAAAATAGCTGATACAAAATTAATCCACAAAAATCAGTAGTCCTTCTATATACAAATGACAAATTGAGAAAGAAATCAGGAAAATATTTTTCCTGATAGCCTCAAATAATATGAAACATCCTGCAGTAAATCTAACCAAGTGGAAGTCTTGTATGATAAAAACTTCTAGTCTTTGAAGAAAGAAATTGAAGAAGATATCAGAAGATGGAAAAATGTCCAATTCTCATTGGTTGGTTGGATTAATTTAATAAAAATGGCTACCCTAGCAAAAGCAATCTACAGATTCAATGCAATCTCCATCAAATATATAAGACCATTCCTCACAGATCTTGAAATGACAATTTTCAACTGGACACACAAAATATCTAAATAACTAAAACAAAACTTGCATAATAAAAGAAATTCTGATTGTATATCGGTCACCTATAATAAGTTATACTACAAAGCTATTATAATCAGAAAAGCTTGGCATTTGAATAAAAACAGACAGATTGACCACTGGAATTGAATCGATGATCCACAGATTAATAAACATGCATATGGGTAGCTGATCTTTGAACTAGAGGCCAGAAATACATGCTGTAAAAACACAGTATCTTCAACAAATGATGCTGGTCAGACTGGATGTCTGCATATAGAAGAATGTAGATAGATCTGTACTTATCACCCTGCACAAGACTCAAGTCCAAGTGGATCAATGCCAGATACACTGAACCTGATAAAAGAGAAAATGGAAAATAGCCTTGAACTCATTGGCACAGGAGAAGATTTACTGTTTAACAGGGAGGGCACTGATAGCACATGCACTAAGATCAATAATTAATATATGGGACCTCAGGAAACTGAAAACCATCTGCAAGCCAGCGAACACTGTCATTTGGATAAACCTGCAGTGACAAACCTAGTGATCTACCGTGCTGTCCTGTATGTATAATACACTCAATAAAGCAATGGTGGCACAAAACTTGTGGGAATAATCAATCATTAACTGGTTTGTCATAAGGTCCATTTTGTCTAGCCTGGAGACCTAGACTAAAATCAAACACTAAGTGTTTTTTTTTTTTAATTTGTGATAACTTTCCTCTTCATATTCTGCTATACTTGTAGATAAGTGCCCTGCTCAACCATCATCAGAGAAGCTTCTTCCTACAGCAGATGGGAACAAATACAGAGATCCATATTCAGGCATTATACAGAGAGGGTGAGAACCCTTAGAACACAGGGTTCTAAATGTTTTGTCTCCATCAAATCCCTTTCCTTGAATCTCAGGGCATCTGTGAAATAGGATGTAGAAAGTATTCAAGAGCCAGATAAATAGAGGATTCCAAGAGAACAGGGGCTTTTCAATCAACTTAACAAAGCTGGTATGAACTCACAGAGAATAAAATAGCTAGTACATGGCTTACTCAGTTCTACACCAGGTCCTCTGTGTATATATTATAGCTTTAGTTTAGAATTTTTATGGGATTCCTGAGAGTGTAAAAAAGTAGCTCTCTGATTATTGTGTCTTCTATTTGGGCTCTTTTGCTTCTGTTGGTTGGCCTCATCCAACTGGACTCTGTGAGTGTGTGTGTGTGTGTGTGTGTGTGTGTGTGTAGGATTTTATTTTATCTTATATTTTATTTTGTTATGCTTTGTTGTTGTTAGGAATCTGCTCTTTTTAAATGAGAGACAGAAAGGTAATGGATACAAATGTGAAGGAATGAAGGGAGGACCTGAGAGCAGTAGGGGCAGGGAGGCCAGTAATTAGGATGTATTACATGAGAAATTATTCTGTTTTCAATAAAAGGAAAACAGGACCTGAAAATTAAAAATAAATAAATAAACTTTGGGAATTTTAAGCTTTTAACATAAATTTTTAAAACATTAATCTGTAACATGTCAATATTAACAGGTAAGTATTTTTAATGACAAAATGGATTTTATTACAATGGTACAGAGGATCTGCTTCCATTCATAATTTAATCATGGAAAATTGCTCAATGGAAATATATCTTTACAAACTGTGTGGTAACATTGGTCATACCTAGAATCAAGTCAAACTTTCTGACTTGATACAGGGTATAAAACATATATAACCATGGAATTGGATTCTAGAAAAATATTTATGCTCCTTGGTAGGTAAAGAATAAAGAAAGGCCCACAAGACTACAAATTTTCCAGTATATTCCCCTCTCCACTTCCAAAGAAATAGAGCCACTTAAATGGTGAAGTTGTTTCTGCCTAATGCTACATAAATTATACACTGCTATCACTGGATATATAAATATTTATCAAGCTGGTTCCCTATTTCTTTGATATCTTTCCTAAGATAACTCCAAACCCAGATAGAGGGAAAGTTAATTACCAATGGAATTACCTGAGGTCGTTGCTAATTCTGCATGTGCAGGGTCATCTTCTTCTCTGAGAGACCGATGAAGTCTGGTCTCACTAGCCCCATCAGTCACAGAATCATAGGTCACTATTGTGTGTTTACTATCATGATGAAACTCAATTATTTTGGTTCGTTTGCTACTGGGACCTGCTTTATCACTGCTGTGTGTGGATCCATTACTACAGCAGGGTGAACTGTCATTATTACTTTCCAATCCACTAGTAGTTGTAATTTGTTGCTCTTCTCCATGTTGGACTCTGGTTGTGGATGTTTTCTGGTGTCTTCTTTCCCCGATGACATTAGAGAATTGTTTCATTTTATATTTCCTTTTTCCTAATGGTTTCTGTGGAGAGGAATCCTTTTCATTACAACTTGGAAACATTTTGCTTATGAGTTCATCTAATTTAGGATCTGGATACAGTGACCGTCTTGAAATTAGTTTTCTCCTACAGACAGGGCAGGTCTTATTGCCTAATTTTAGTGCTGTAATGATGCAGTCTTTACAAAATCTATGGAAACAAGATTTTGCAAACCTGGTGTTCCTTAGTATATCTAAACAAATTGGACACCTGAAGTTGTTAAATTCTTCATTATACAAAGCCACAGTTTCCAAGTCACTTGTAGTTCTTTTCTGAGATGTTTCTTGTAAGTCCTGTGAATTCTGTTCCGATGTAGTTTCTGGGTGTTTTTCCTTTGTCTGACTTCTCTGTGACATATTGGCTTCTGACAGAGCCTGAGGCTCCTCTGGTCTCAGTTTGGGCTGGACTAGAGATTTTGCATAGTTTTCCTTTGTTTTTTCAATTCACCACTGAGCATCAAATTATTCAAGTACAATGGAATATTTTATGGATGTAAAAATCTGCAAAGATTAAAAATGAAGAAAATGTTAATTGGACAAGGCAAATAATCATTTTTATAGTCTGACAAAATCTATCTCAAAACACATAGATTATAGACTAAAGAGATGGCTCTGCAGTTAACAGCACTGGCTGCTCAATTCCATTAGTTATCCTTCATTTAGAGGATAACAAATCACTTATAAGCTAGGCTATGGCTCAGAGAAACATGGCTAGCCTAACAGGAATAATTCCAAGGATGTAATCCCTAGTGTCACTGAAAATATTTGAGAAACACCTGTTAGTGAACTACCATTCACACACACACACACACACACACACACACACACACACACACATGATGCAGTCGTTACAAAATTACACGTGTGTGTGTGTGTGTGTGTGTGTGTGTGTGTGTGTGTGTGTGAAAAAGGAGGGTAATTGGCTATTAGAAGTGATTTACTTGCTCAAAAATATAATATGCAACACAATACATATTGAATATTTCTTATTCTGAAAAGTATACCTTCAAGTGTATTATCATTATCAAAGTCTTCCCAGTAAAGAAATATTTAAATTTGTGAAAAATTTCCATGACTGAGCCAGTCTACAAAAGAAGATCAACATGTTTCAAAATATTTTGAGCAAACCAGTGGAAAAAGACAATGTCTGAAAAGATGTTTGGTATGTATTTAACTTTACATTTTCTCTTAGTCTGGTTCATGGTATCTGCACAAACATTCTGAAAAGGACAAACTTATATTACTGGGTATCAGAATAACCTTAGATGAAAACTTGGTGGAATAAATTCGTCCGCCATGAGATGATCTTCAAAGCTGAAAACAGAAATATGAATCTCATGTTATTTCAAACTAAAAAAATGACTTTCCATTTAAATGCAGTGTTTCCATGAAACAATTACCATATCTTAAAATCACAATCATTGGAAGACAGCTTGTTTGAACAGTTTTCAGTCAATGAAAAACTGATGTTCCAAGTGACTTTATATTTATATACTAAGAAACCACCATTGTAATATAGCTAGAAATCTGCTCAAAACAATTTGAGTTGGTTTAATTTTCATAATTCATAGGTATTTCCTTTAGATGAAAAATTTCAAGGTGATATAAACCTCCAAGGACAAAATATTATTTACCATTACAAAAGGTTTTTGGTAAGAGCAACCCATCATTTAAGTGATGTTGGTCAAAAGTTGGTTTTGGTCTTGGTCAGGCAGGAAAAGTAATACAGACTATATTAAGGGATTTCTTTCCCTCTTTCTTTTTCTTTCCTCTATCCTTCTTTCTCTCTAATGTAATGGTAGGGGAAAAGATGGGAGGAGTGAAAAGAAAAAATGTGAATCACAGGAAAAAGGATAGACTATTGAATCTACTTTTAGACTAAAGAGCATTGGTAAGCCAAATATACTACATTTAGTATGGATTTTGTACATTGATACAAAGTTAAGGTTATTTTGCTACAATATACTTTATATATGTTTTAACTTAATGTATTGTACCTGTGCAACTCATTAAAAAATGTAATGCTAATTTCCAGTTCGTGAAAGCTGCTATTACAAGCTATTTACTATAAGTAAGAAAGACA
The DNA here is from genome assembly GCF_008632895.1 of Mastomys coucha. Classification (NCBI taxonomy): domain Eukaryota; kingdom Metazoa; phylum Chordata; class Mammalia; order Rodentia; family Muridae; genus Mastomys; species Mastomys coucha. The sequence goes on from NC_045030.1 coordinate 121,313,114, forward strand.
AGTTAGTAGTCAATCAATTAAACTTGTAGTCATGTTAGGTACTAGTTTATTTAATTACAGAAGTAAGCTTTATTTAGCCTTCTGTAGATAGATTCAAAGTTAAGCAGATAGTAAATTGATAGAAACAAGAAATGATTGCATATAGACATAATACAGATAGATGGTCTTCAAAAACTTCAGAGATCTACAGAATATGACATTTGAAGATGTTTTACTGACATAAGGCTTTTCGTGACAATGAGACACAAATACTCTTGTCAGCACCCTAACACTACTTCAAATATTATGGCCATCAAAGAAGCTCTATGAAGAGTTTACTACAAATATGACAAAGCTGGCCACTGGGCAAAAGTCTGACCTTGCTTCTACTGCTGACAGAATACTGTCCAAGCTATGGAGAGGAAGGACACAAAGGAATTGACTGCTGAGCATTGCCAAAACATGGTAAGTACATCAGTATTCTGGCCTCACAGAAAAATTTGTCAGATATTTTGGCCCAGAAGGCCAACAATGATTCTCCAACAACACCTAGAAACCATGGGTGACTGTCCAGCTTGCCAGCAAGCTTGTCATTTCTGTAGTTTTGAAAGCTGCTTACTCTGCATTTCCTGTTTACTTTGGTAATATATCTCAGGTCTCTGATGGGATTACAGACTGCATAGTTATAATCTCAGAATTAAGCTTTAGTTGTTTAGTATTTACAAAAATAATTTAAAGTCTAAGAGTGTTTTTTTGGATTGAAAAATTCAAGTTATGATAGAGAAAGTAAATTAAGTATGGAACTTTGCATTCCCCCAAATAGAATAGATAATAGAGTACTTTCTCCAAAGTTGCCAAATGCATATGAACTAGAAATTGTAGATGTAATTCTTACATGATAGTTTTCATAATAGTTCTTGTATATAGTTTATTGATATTAGAGAAAAAGCCTTTTATTGGAACCAAAGGAGAAGATCTTGGAGTGATGTTTCTTTACACTGTGGTGAAGATGTATCTCTGTCCTTCCTTGCCTATGTAAGCCACTTTCTGATTGGGTAATAAAAAGCCTATGACTATAGCAAAGGTATAGATAGTAAGGTTAGATATTTGGCAGAGAGAAGGACTATGGAAAAGAATAAAATACAGCAATATTTGGCACTAATATGTAGAGGAAATTGGGGGAATAAAACTGAGGAGAGGAAACCAATCATGTGGCAAAATTTAGATGAGGATAAATAGAATAATTGAGTTATAAGCTAGTTGGGAATAATCCTAGCTTAATACCTAGGCTTCAATTAGTAAAAGTCACCTTTGGTGTCACTATTTGGGAACTATGGTAAACATGAAAAAGGCAAATGGCTACATTTATTCAGGAGCAAGAAATAGCATAAAAAGGCCAAATGTTACATAATAAATAAAAAAAATCTGTAGTAAAATTAGAAATTAAACATTTAAGAAGGCAAGGAAAAGCCTAAGAGAAAAGCCACCAAAAATAGAAAACATTGAAAAATGTATCTTGTGCATTGAAAACAATGTAGAAGAAATGGATACTTCAAAGAAAAATGTTAAATGTAAAACATTCAGGCACAAACATTCAGGACATATGGGATACTATGAAAGTCCCAAATCTATAAATAATAGGAATAGGAAAAGGAGAAGAAACCCAGCTCAAGGTCTCAGAAAATATTTTTAACAAAATTGTAGAATACTTTCTTTCCTAAAGAAATGGTGCCTATAGAGGAATAAGAAACAAACACAACACCAAATAGACTGTACAAGAAAAGAAAGTGTTCTTCACACCCAATAATCAAAACACTAAACATAGAGAACAAAGGAAGAATACTATAAACTGCTAGGGAAAAATATCAAGCAATGTGTAAAGGTAGACCCATTAGAATAATACCTGTCTTTCAGTGAAGACACTAAATGCCAGAAAGGGACTTCAAATATATACTATGAATCTATGGAATAACAGACAACCTCTTAGACTACCATATCTCATAAAATTTTCAATCACTATAGATAGGGAAATGAAAACATTCAATTATACAACTAAATGTAAACAGTATCTATCTATAAGGCCTGTTCCAAACAAGGCATTAGCAGAGAAGAAGTCAATCAGAAAAGGTTAAACACGTACAAGAGAACATGTGAAATGAATAATCTCAGACTAGCAAATCAAGAGTGGAAAAAAAATCTGCACCAATGCAGCAAAATAAAAGTGATCAACCAACATTGCTCATTGATAATTCTCAACATCGATTCTGTCAATTCCCCAATATGAAGACACTGAGTAATAGATTGGATTCAAAAACAGCATCCATCATTCTGCAACATTGAAGGAAAACACCTTAACATCTAGGAAAGACAACACCTCAGGGTATAAAGATGCAAAAAGAAATGACAAGAAAATAGACTCATGAAGCAGGACAGTGCAGCAATTTTGTGATCTGAACAAATAGGTTGCCAATCAAAACTAATCATAAGAGATAGGGAAGGATGCTGCATAGTAACCCAGGGAAGAAAAAAAAAAAACAAGAAGTGGATATTGTAATTGTAAACATTTACACAACATGAGTACCCAAGTTAAAAAAAAAACAGCATTACAGTTTACATCACATATTAACTCTCACACAATGATAGTGAGTGCTGTCAGTAATCCAGTCTCATCAACAAACAGGTCATCTAGACAAAAACTAAACTGAGCTAAAAGTGCTGGAACTACATGACATCACAAATCCAATGTACCTAGCACATATTTAAAGAACATTTCATCCAAACACAAAAGAATATACATTATCAGTACCTCAGGGAACTTTCTTTAAGACAGAAGACATACATGGATTCAAAGCAACTTTTTACCAGAAACTTTAAATAACATCTCTGCATCCTGTGTGACTACCACTGATAAATGTGGATATCAACAACAGAAACAACAAAGAGCTCAGGAGCTCATGAAAACTGAACAACTAACTACTAAACGAAAAGAAATGTGTCAAGACAAAAATTAAGAAATTAAAAACTTTTTAGTATTGAGTGAAAGTGAAAACACAACATATCCAAACTTATAGGACACAAAGAAAGCAATTCTAAGAGAAAAGTTCATATAATTATGCATTCATACTTTTTTTTAAAAAAGTTAGAAATTACATTTACAATATAAGGAAAAACTAGAAAGCACTAAAAGAACAATAACAACAAAAATGACACTGAGAAGGAGTAGATAGCAAGTAATAATCAAACTCAAGTTGAGATCATTAAAATGGAAACAAACAAACAAACAACAAACACATAAACAACACTACATAGAATCAATGAAATGAAGAGTTAGTTCTTTAAGAAAATCCACAAGATTGATAACCCCTTAGCCACATTAATTAAAAGAAAAGGAGTAAAAGATAAAATTAATAAAAATAAGAGGCAAAAAGTGTGAGATAACAACAGACACTGAGGAAATAAAGAGAAAAATAAGGGCATACTTTAAAAATATGTACTCAAGCAAATTAGAAAACCTAAAAGAAATGGATAGATTTCCTGATATATATAGCACCTACCTAAGTTCAATCAAGATCAGATAAGCAATTTAAACAGATATGGAACCTCCAGAGAAATAGAAACAGCCATTAAAAGTCTCACAACCAATAAAGGAAGGCCTAGGGCAAGATGGATTCAACATAAAATTATATTAGACTTTCAAAGATGAATGAATACCAATAATCTTCAAATTATTCTATAGAGCTTCATTAATAAAATAAATGTGGAATTGCCATTAAAAACAATCAAATTAATCAGTAGAACTGAATTAAAGACCCATACATAATTCCACACACCCATAGACAGCTGATTTTTGATGAAGCAGCCAGAAATACACAGTGGAAAAAAGACAGCATTTTAAACAAATGGTGTTGCACAAACTAGATGTCTACATATAGAAGAATGCAAATAGATCCATCGATATCACCATGCACAAAACTCAAATCCAAATGTTTGAATGCTTCTAAAATTGACCAAATAAACTGAATCTGATAAAAGAAAAAGTGAGAAATAGTCTTGAACTCATTGGCACTTGAAAATATATCCTGAACAGAATAATGCTAGCAGGTACAATAAGATAAACAATTAATAAATGGGACCTCGTGAAACTGAGAAGCTTCTGTACAGACAGTAACACCATTATTTTGACAAAATGTCAGCCATCATAATGGGAAAAGAATTTTTACCAACTACATATGCAATAGAGGAGTGACATCTAAAGTATATAAAGAACTAAAAGAAATGGACATCATGAAAAAAATAACTCAATTAAAAATTGGGTACATATCTGAACTGAGAGTTCACTACAAATGAAATACACAATAGGCTGAGAATCATTTGCAGGATTGTTCAACATCCTTAGTCACCAGGAAAATGTAAATCAAAACTATGTTGAGATTCCATCTTTTACCGGTTAGAATTGCCAAGATCAGTAAACAAATGGCTTCTCATTCTGGTAAGGATATGAAGTAAGGAAAATATTTATCCATTGCTGCTGGAAGTGCAAACCTGCACAGCTATTATGAAAATCAGTATGGCAGTTTCTCAGTTAGAAAACAAACAAACAAACATAGATCTACCTCAACATTCACCTGTACTACTCATGGGCATACACACAAATAACGCTTTATTCTACTACAGACATACTTGCTAAATTTTGTTCACTTCTGATCTATTCATAATAATAAGAATTTGGAAAAAGCCTGCATGCCAATTAATGGATGAAAGAACAAAGAAAATGTTATACAATTACACAGTGGAATATTAATTAGCTGTTAAAAACACCTGAAATCATGAAATTGTCAGGTAAATAGCTGGAAGTAGAAATCTTCATCCTGCTTGAGACAACAAAATACAAATCTCAGACAAATTTCAAACCCCAAATACAAATATGACACACATGTATTCACTTATATGTGGATATTGTGCTTGATAAGTGAGCTATAATCTGTATAACCACAGAGGTTAGGTATAGCCTACAGTACTAGAAAGCAAATAAAGATCTTCCTATGAAGGGGAAATAGAATGTATAGTTATTTGTGGGTAGAGACTACAAGGGAAGATAAAATGGGAAAGAAGATGGAAGACGATATAAGGGAGGGAATATGGGGAGGGACAGCTGAAATGAAGGGCCTTTTGAAAGATCATATGGAAATCTAATATAGTAGAGGTTTCTTAAAATATAAACATATATGAAAATAGAGAATGTAGAATTACCAAATAATGGGAGAGACAAAAGCCCAACTAGAAATTTCTTGCCATCAAATAAGACCAGTTACATCTAAATGAGTTGTTGGCTAAAGAAGTCTCATAGAAATGCCCAAATAATACAGCCTTGTCAAGGCTATTGGTTGCTCTCCGAAAACTGCTGGTAAGTTCCTACTGCCAAAGACAACACCTACATAACTCATTGTTTATGGAGAAGTCAAGTTGGTGTCAACCTAGAGCTTTCACCCCTATGATGAGTGTTCATCATAGTGGAAGACACCGTGCAGGCTTCCAGAGGAGAAAGGTAAACTCCAAACGAATTACAAAAGTTTCCATCTCCAATGATAACCTACTTGTAAGATGTACTAGTACAATAATTTCACAAAGCTCATTGGTGTAACCATCCAATATCTGATTAGATTTAAGACCCATTCCGTGACGTAAAACCCATCCCTGATACTGCTCAGATAACCAGGAACCTGGAACTGTATTGTCCATGGACCTAGGGAAAAAGCAAATATTGCATACTACTAAAGAAATAAACCAAAAAAAAAATATTTCTAATGACATTCTGCTATACTCATAGATCAGTGTCTTGTTCAGTCATAATTAGAGAAACATCTTCCTGCAATAGATTGAAACAAATATGCAGATACAGAACTAGAAAATATGGGGAGAAAGAGAAGATACCTGGAACACTAAGTCCTAAATGAGATTTCTTCACCAAACACTTCTCCTAAGTGTTCAGGGAACTCTGAGGAAGGAGAAGCATAAATAATGAGCCAATAAGGATTGAAGATACCAAAGAAACAAGGACTTCTAGACACAGTAGGGCTGACATACATATGAACTCAGACACTGTGGCAGAATCCATTAAGCCTTAAAAGGTAAAAGCCAGATGGGGTTCTAGTACTGAAAGGGGAAGTAGGCACAAGACACATCCCCTAGTGGAGAAGAACTCTGCAATTGACAATTCTTCCCAAAGGGGGGAAAAAAACTAGTTTGGTCCAGGAGATTCTCACTGGGTATATAAACCACTATGCAAACCAAACCCCATGCCAAGTAGTAGATGTCTAACACAAAACAAACTCAATAGTATTTTGGACGGTTATTATTTTTTTCCTCATAAGGCCTTTTCTCCACTTTTTGTTTTCCTAACAGATCTGTGTTTGCTCGTGTAATGTCAGCTTGACACAAGCTAGTTATCTGAAAGGAAGTAACCTCAATTGAGAAAATGCTTCCATAAATCTAGCTGAAAGGCTTTTTCTTAATTAATGATCAATGATGGATGGCCCAGGCCATTTGGGGTGTTACCATCCATGGTTCTATAAGAAAGCAGACTCAGCAAGCCATGGGGAACAAGCTGGAAAGCAGCATCACCGATTTTCTTTGTATCAGTTTCTGAATACAGGTTCCTGCCCTATTTGTGTAGCTGTACTGATCACATTTGATGATGAACAGTGATAATGAAATGAAGCCAAATAAACCCTTTCATCCCCAAGTTCCTTCTAAATGTCATGATGTTTTGTCACAGCAATAAAAACCAAAGCTAAGACAAGATCTTTCCCTTATGTATTATGATATCCAGTTTTATTTTTATGGGTTTTTTCTGGGATGAAGATGGATTTTCTAGCATATATATGTGCTTTTTCACTGGCTCTTTTCTTTCTATTTGTTTCTTTTGTCCTATTTAATATTATTTGCTTGTATTTTATTTCATGTTGTTATTATTATTATTACTATTATTATTGTTATGATTTAAATTCCAATTCATATTCTAATGGGAAAGAAAGAAAAGGTATAGACTTGGGTAGGAGGGGAATTGGAGAGATTCTGGGAGAAGTGTGGATGGGGGAAAGAATATATCTTATGGAAAAAATTCTAATTCCAATAAAATCAAGTAACAAAATGTAAGCCTATCCAAAACCAAGAAACTACCAATGTTAGTTTGTTATAAATAGTATTTATGTTAAACAATTATAATAAGTTGATGGATCTAATTTTGCTCTATCTTATTAGGAAAGGAATTAAAGTAGATAGTATGTAATAATTGGAAGAAAAATATGAAAACAAAGTGTAAGTATGAATCATACACAAGTTTAAAAGTTTAATCTGGGGTTTAGTTGAGAGTTGTAAGTAGGAATGAGTGTGTCTCTGACTCTTGTTTGCTCTTATGACATTTTTCTTCCTACTGGTTTGCCTTGTCCAGCCTTAGTATGAGGATTGTGCCAAGTCTTACTGCATCTTGTTATGATATGTTCAACTGTTATCTCTGGGAGACCTGTTTTTTTTTTTCCTGAAAGGAAATTAGAAGTAGTGGATTTAGGGGAGAGAGGTCAGAGAAGTTGGTGAGAGGTAAGCCTGCAGCTAGAAATATGTTATATGAGAGAATATATTTTATAATAGATAGAAATGTAAAAAGAATATAGTTGAAAGAGTAAGGTTTCTTTTATATTAAAAACCAACCTTTCCCTAAAATAAATTCACTATGTTTTACAAAATAAAATGAAAATGAGGCCAAAATCCACAGGATTTATAATAATTGCAAGATGCCACATGAAGTTTGTGAGAAATAAAACATAAAAAAAGTACAAGTATGACGATTAAGTTTTATAGTATATTAAGTCCATCTTTGATATGCTTGGGAATATAGATCAGTTTGTAGAAACATTTGCCTAGGATTCATGGTATTCTGGGTTTGACCTCCATTACTGAACATAATGGGAAGGGGTTCCAAACCTGTAATTCCAATTTTGTAGAGTGGAAGGTGGATCAGGAGCTCAGCTAAATAGCAGATCCAGGCCAACCCAGATTTCATGAGAGCTCTAAGTATAAAACTACTATATATTCCTCTATTTAAAACAGTATGATTTCTCATGTTTATCTGTTCTTGGAAGCATTTATTTAAACTTATCTAAACAACAAAGATTTTATATTGTATTGAAAAACATGGTTTCTTCTAAGTTTGTCACACTTTTTAAGACTTAAGAAACCAAATTTTAATAAAATTTAAATCATTTAATGATGTTTGTTACCATTTATGCTTTGAATGCTTAATAAAAGTTATAACCTAAAATCTATGACTTCATCTTCAAAATCAGGGAAAACATCCTTCTTAATGGTCATTAACAAAGTTTGGATGCTGAAACTAAATATGGCCAATGGCTTAAAGGATAGCTGTTATGTTTACCCTGTTCTCCAAGGCCAGCCATAACCCAGGGTAAAATTTGTTCTCATAGGGTCCTCTGATTTTGTTAAAGCAATTAGCCTTTTGATCAGACAGAGCAAAGATCTTCCAGATGAGTGATATTAAACAGTGCTTATGGTGAAAAGATGAGATTCATTTTGAGAGAGACATGCATCCTTTATTTCTATGGATCAGGGAGATCCAGGCCTGTTCTTGTAGGTGATAAAACTGATGGGAACAGAATAGAGACAAGAAGCTCTTCATAAGTCTCTAAGAGCAACACTCACAATGACTCATTTCATTTTAACAATTAGTGGGGGGAAAGGATGTATGGCTACTTACATGTTGTTACCTACCAGAAAAGTATAGCAAACATAAACAAGTAAAAATACTGTGTGTCTGCGGGGGGTGGGGGGGAATGTCAATACAGAAGTAGAGAAAAGAAGGAGGGAAAAATAATACTAAGGATTTTTTTTAAAACCCTAGTCGTATTTGTTTTATATTTGCATAAAATTCTTCTCACAGATGCACAGACACATACAGCAAATGAACTCTCAATACTTGGCCTAACAGTGTTATGCTTAATAACCATATATCATCTAAAAAAAATCCAAGCAGAAAGCAGTAGAAACTTCCTTTTGAGTTGTAGGTTAGGGAAATCCAAGAGACTAACCAAACAATATAGATGATTCCCATTGTCATGTTTTGCCTCCTGGATATTTAATATAATTTTCTATTGCTGGAGATACCATGTACTTTGTATACAGGCCTCAGAGTATTAGATATGTATTTGACCCAGAAGCTTTCTCCTGGAGGACTAGCTTTCATAGTACAAAAAGCTGATATGAAAACTACCAGAAGAGAAAATTAAGAGTTCTCCTGAGCTTTGATGCCTATGATCTATAGCAATGACCAGCAATAGTGGCACTCATTACATTGCAGTAGATAATAGCTCCCAAATTAGGATTAAATTTCTCTCAACAGGAGATGATTCATGACTTGTACTTGAAATCTATGTAACCCATGACTAGTGTGGTCATGGACCTTAGAGAAATACCTACTATAGCCATTTTACTAGACCAACATAATTTCTAGCTGCATTCTAAATACTTATCCTTATACTCAGGAATAACTTTAGCTCTGATCCCTCATCAAATCAGTTCTTTTGCATGAGATAGGGATCACTACAGAAAAGTACAATTTGTCAAAATGCAGTTGCCTGTGGTTCCTCTACAATGCAACTTCTGATTAGAGAACAATGCACAAGAGAGGAGGAAAGATTGTAAGAGCTAGAGGACCAGGAATTCTACAGTGAGATTGAGTATCCTAGAAATAACAGATAAGCTACATCCATAGTACTACAACAGTATGTCTCCCTAAAGAAGACCCACACCAATAAACAACATTAATAAAAATTTTATCTAAGAAGAGGAAATTTTCATAGGCTCATATCCCAGACAAAGATCTAGAAGAAAATACTGAATACTAATAGATGGAGTTATTTTTCCCAAGGGTCAGATTTGAAGGCATATATATACAAAACACTAAAGAGAATCAGTAGGATTTATAAATATATGCATAGTAGTAAAAAAAAAAAAAACAGGCCAAGAATATGCAAGTAAGTAAGAGAAGTGTAGAAAGAGTTGGATATAGGAAAGATAAAGTGGGAATGACAAAATAAAAAATAACATCTTGAATAAATGTTAAAACTGGGGAAAAAGTAATTCTACTAAGAACTGATCAAAATTGTCATTCTTACATGTTTCAGGTAGAGAATGTGTTGAATTTAGTTCCTACTGATAGTCTATTCAGATGTTCCTAAGTAAAATGAATATAAAAAATCCTACTAGTGACTGGTTCCTCAAGTCTCCCAGAGATCCTGATTCTGTTACGTATAATGACAGACATTCAGGAGACTAGTTTCTACCATTAAAAAAAACCCAGTATTTTAATATCTGTCAAATTCCAGAAAATTATAGTTCAACTGTCCTAGTGAAAACATCTTTTATCAAGAAAAATAATATACAAGACAACCGTGGAAGAACAAGTAAGGACTTGGACTTTATCTTCAAAATGAATGCTGCATATCAAATACAAATAAGCAAATCTATGGATCTATAACCCATAGTTTCTGACTTTGGAATTATCCTAATGAAAGATGTCTTGATAATAATTATGCTTACATTTTCCTACCTCATTTTGTCTGGCTTTATTTAAATAAAAGTACAGCTCTTTGCTTGATATCTCCTCTACTATTACTGCAGAAAAATTCCATCACATTTGAATTTGTAATAGTCATCTTCAAACTTATGATGTTAATCCTTCTCCCACTCCAAGGCATGGCACTCTTCATTTTCTGCTTTTTCTCCTTGATGTGACTAACTTTTCCTTATTTTATGCCCGGTGATCTGTGCTTATTGAATTTACCTTTATTCAATCAGTATTTGTATTAATGAGGGTATCATTGATTTATTTTATCCTCTTAATCATTTTTTAATAGTTACATGAACAGGATCCAGTGCTGGCCCACTTTCTTCAGAACAAATCCCAACACATTGAGGAAGAATTGAAAATGGCAAGCAGAATGGTCTCAGGGAAATCTTGGCCCATTTTCATGAGACTTTCAAACCCTATCATCTACTAATTAATATCAACAGGATCCAATACTCAGCAAAACATGTATTCATTACTCTACCATCATAGGTAAAAAGGATGTTGGGGCTATTAGTAGTATCTGCATACCTCTTTAGTGTAAAAGTTACTAATGGAAGAGAATTCCTCCCCTCCTCTCATATAAGCTTAAAAGAATACATGTTTTGAGACAGGAATGTCACAGTATGACAAGAGTTAGATATGAAGTATCAAAAAACCCAACAACAAACAAATAAATAAACAAACAACAACAACAAACTTGCAGTTAGTTCTTTTTTTTTAAAGATTTATTTATTATTATATGTAAGCACACTGTGGCTGTCTTCAGACACATCAGAAGTGGGCATCAGATCTCATTAAGGATGGTTGTGAGCCACCATGTGGTTGCTGGGATTTGAACTCAGAACCTTTGGCATAGCAGTCAGTGCTCATAACCACTGAGCCATCTCTCCAGCCCCCTGCAGTTAGTTCTTAATATACATGTCTCTTGATGGTCAGAATGCCCCTTTGAGTTTAATCAACTTTGAAGATACAGACTAGTTGTTTCTTCTGTCTTATAAAGTGTCAGAGCATTTTCTCATATGCTATACTTATATGTAGTTTTCATCCTCAAAATATCTCTACCTCATTACAATATTATTTTTATTGTAGTTTTGATTATGTACATTTATGCTTCTCTAGGATATTATGGTGGAAAATATCATAGATGTGAGGTCTAATTCACCTTGGTTTGTGAAGAAAAAGGGTAAATTTACCCCATGAATGTGTGCCCACTTCATAAGCGCCCATGGAAACATTTTTAAAATATGTAACACATAATTTTCTGTGTTGTTAACTCCTTTCTGAGAAATATACTTCAACCTGGTGCGCATGTGGCTCTGTTAATTGAATCTCTAATTAAAGTATCTTTATCTTTTATCTGAATGTGTTACTTTATGAGGATAAGAAGTGAGGAAAAACAATAACCTAGTATCAGATGGGTGTGCCCACATAAGGTGTTATGTAAACTCAAGCTTAACATCAACACCCAAGCAACAAGTATCTCTGGTCTTTTTAATTGCCTTCTGAGCAGGCACTATTTCTAGCTGTTCCTACTGCTACTGCTACAGCCTAGTGCAACTCCAGTGGCTGGCTCCACCTCCAAACCTCCTGGAACTCTATTTGGAGTTCTCACAAGATGGCAAACATTGACAACAAAAACCAATCTGAACTTGATCAAGATTTAGACGATAGTGAGGAAGCTTCCTTTCCCACACTCATCTTTCCTGCTCTCTGAGCCCTGCAGGCCAAGTCAAGCTGTTCTAAGCAGCCTGTCATCCCTGGGGGACATCCATTTTCCTGGCACTTCTCTGCCCACCTTCATCACACCTGGGCCTCCTGAGCCATACAAAACTGCAGGTCTGGAGCCACACAGCCTAAGGATACCCATCAGAGGCCTGACACATCAGGGCCATCAAGGTTCACTCCCCTCCTAATACCTAGTATGATAAGAACATCCAGGAACCAAAACATTCCAGATGGCTAAATGCCCCCAAAAGAGCACAATCAACGGGAACCAGGTCAATATGATAGTTCCGAAGCACATGTACTACCATATAGCAAGCTCTGGATCTCCCAACACAACTGAAACAGAAGGAAATGACCTTAAATCCAATCTTATAAAGATGAAAGAGTCCCTTAAACCACCAACAGAAGAACATACACAGGCTGGCCCTAGGCCTCCCCACACATATGTAGCAGATGTGCAGCTCAGCCTTCATTTGAGTCTGGAATAACTAGAACAGAGGCTAACTCAAAAGTTGTTGCCTGTATGTGGGATATGTCCTACTAGCTGAGCTGCCTTGTCTAGCCTCAGTGGGAAAGGAAGTGCCTAACCTGGCAAAGACTTGAAATGCCAGGCCCAGGCCAGCCTGGGACTCACAGCATAACCCACCCAGATTATGTGAACCTGTCATAATCAACCAAGAAAAGGGTGGGGGAGGAGAAGGAGAAGGAGGAAGAGAAGAAGGAGGAGGAAAAGGAAAAGGAGGAGAAAAGGAGAAGAAATTGAGAGAAAGGAAATTAATTGCATGATTATATTTAACATTAAGCCCTAGGAGCTAGATCTAATGCAATGCTATCTTAACTGAATGTGTAAGTCAAACCAATATGTCAAATAAAGAAAATAAGAATTTAAATACATCAATATTCACACAGGATCAATTGCAGTTTTCATAAATCTAGAAATAAATGAACCCTCAAAATATTGAAAAGGCTGATAAAAAAGTATGTTAGTCTGCTACTAAAACACTAAAACTCTGTTCCCATGAAGGATACGTGCCCCAATTTGAGGGAGATTCTGACTTCAAATTGACATCAAAACAAAGATGGATACATATCACTTGGGCCAGGATGTACAATAATAGTGTTACTTAAATTAAGTATAAAGTTCTTTTAACAATGAGATTATGAAATAATTTATATGAGCTAGAACATGTTATAGAGTATATACAAGAGATTGGTGAAAATAAGACCTCTACAATTCTCATGACATTATAAAGGAGATCATTTCAATAGATACCAACTAACAGACACTAATATATTACTGAAAGTACAAAAAAAGTAAGACACCAAAACCCAGATTCAAAATCTACTAGAAAATTTTCATGTCTCTTCTATAAAAGTCAAGAGAAAGTTAGGAAACATGTTACCTGTTAGTGGTGAATAAGCATACTGGTGCTGCTTACTGTGGGCACTGATGGTTTCTGTGATAACAGGTGAGGAGGGTGTTTATGACATCATAATGAAGAAGCAAATCAGAGTGGCTTTTTCTGGTACCAGGATGGGCCTATTGCAGACTATTAGGACTTCAAACATGGCTGTAATTTGAAAGAAAAAAGTTATAAAAAAACAAACAAACAAAATAAAAACAAGAAAAATTTCAAGCAGAAACATTTTTGTCCCTGCAGTTCTTTTAGACAAAGACATTTCTGGGTCTGAGACCAGTGGGTCTCCCTCTCCCCACTGTTGGGCATTTCATCTAAGGTCTCTCCCTGAGTCCTCAGCATCTCTCACCTCCCAGATCTTTGCTACATTCTCCATGGTCCACCCATCTCCTGCCTCCGGAGACTGCCTGTTTCCATTTTTTTCTGCTAAAACAACTGTAGGACAAAATTGGAGAACAGACTGAGAGAAAGGAGGTCCAGTGACCAACCTAAATTGGGAACTAGCTCAAGGGGAGGCTTCAAGGCCTGACACTATTACTGATGCTATGGTGTGCTTACAGACAGGAGCCTAGCACAGCTGGCCTCCAAAAGACCCAACAAGCAGCTGACAGAGTCAAATGGAAATAGTTACATCCAATCAATAGATTGAAGCAAGGGACCCCTGTGGTTGAATTAGGGAAAGGCTGGATGAAACTGAGGAGGAGGGTAGCCCCATAGGAATACCAGTAGTTACAGCTAATCTAGACTCCTGAGATCTCTCAAACACTGCGTCACCAACCAGGCAGCATAAGCCAGTTGGTCCAAGGTCCCCAACACATATATAGCAGAAGATTGCCTGGTCTGGCATCAGTGAGAGAAGACGCACTTAACCCTTTAGAGACTTGAGGCCCAGGGAGTAGGGAGGCATGGTGGGGTGACTGGTGGATACATCTTCTTGGAGATGGGGGATAAAGAATGGGATCAGGAACTGTTGGAGGGTGGATCAGGAGGAGGATAATGACTAGGTTGTAAAACATATTACATAATGATAATAATAATAATAATAATAATAATAATAATAATAATAATAATAATAAAGCAGAAATATTAAAGAACTTTCAGATCCTTCAGGAGTATATAGTAAATATTAGCTGACTCTAATTGGCATAAAAATCCTGATTCCCTAAGGTATAGCTCAATGAGGAATGTTCACATATCATGCTAACTACCTTGACACACCAACAAAATATTATCAGACTTTAAGTTATCTAAATACCAACTGACATATCTTTATTTCATTAAATGTCTTTGAAGAAGAATGTTTTGGAATTTATAGTTTGTACAAGTGTTTTTGAGTGTGAGAGACTAGGTTTTCATTAACTTCACAGATACTCTGTTGTCAAATAGTAAATGTTTTATCATCTCTGGTGACAGAATCTGCAACATAGTTGGTTATTTGAAAATATTGTTCACAACACAAATTATTTGTTAAGTATTACCATGTTTGTGTCACTATAAGAAGTTACTATTTTTTCTAAATATTCCTGCATTGAGAAGTGAGAAGCTTGCTCACTATTTTCTGACATCTTTACTATGAACAAATGGTCTTGAATTGTGTCATGGTCTTTTTTTTAAAAAAGTTGATTGTTTTTTATTTTAAAATACTGTATTTCCCAAAATAGAATAAAGCCAAATACAATATCCCCCTTTACTTTCCAACAAATACACAATGCAACAAATACCTAGCCTCCAGAAAGAGATTTAGAAAGAAAATACAAAAGATAATCATATTGTTCAGGCAAAACCATATAGGAGGGGATGCCAAAATGTTGAGGTTACTACTAGAATTTATTTTTTATTCTTCTGAGATCTTCTTCAATTTCCTTCTTCAGAGATGTGGAGTTCTTGTCATACAGATCTTTTACTTGCTTAGTTAGAGTCACACCAAGGTATTTTATATTATTTGTCACTACTGTGAAAGGTGTTGTTTCCCTAATTTTTTTTCCTCAATTTGTTTCTCCTTATAATAGAGGAAGGCCACTGATTTGCTTGAGTTAATTTTATGTCTAACTACTTTGCAGAAGTTGTTTATCAGTTTTGGAAGTTCTCTGTTGTAATTTTGGGGTCACTTAGGTATAATATATCATCAGCAAATAGTGATAATTTGACTTCTTCTTCTCTAATTTGTATCCCTTTGATCTCTTTTTGTTGTCTAATTGCTCTGGCTAGGAATTCAAGTAGATGTTGTATTTCTGGGATGGTAAGAAGTATTTACTCACCCCAATGGGGAACTGATGACAGAACAAAGTACCGATTCAAATTCCAACTTACTGAAGCAATGAATTTTGTTGAGGAGAGTCATTGGGGAGAGGTTACTTACAGTAGCAAGAATGATTCAAAAACAATTGGGTTACCAAATACTTACCCTTGAATAAATGATGGATCAAGTAGGCTGGAAATGTGCAGCACACCACACAATAGGAAGATAGCTAAACAGGTTGGAGACTTCTTCTTCAGGCACCTCAGATATCCTGTTTCAGGAAGTTTCACTCATCTCTTATCTTCCAGGTAGCTTGCCTGTATTTTGCTTCTTCTATGAAGTTTTGTTTGTCGAAAATAAAATGTCTCAAGAGACCTTACATCTTATATGCTTACATGCTTGGGTATGGAGGAACCCAGTGAATCTCCTGAGGTTCAAGAGATATCCTGAAGCTTTTGAATTGTTTAGATCCTGTGCCTTAATTGGCTTCATTGCGGGACTAAATGTTGTGCCTCAATTTACCACATCTTGTATCATAATTAGTTTTTCTTGAGAATGAACAGTTTTACTTTAAAGAAAATTGCTACATAACAAATACAAGTGATACCAAGTATGGGCATGATGTGACAACATGAGAATTCTTAAATATATTTGGTAGGATTTTCATTTAGTACTGCCTATTTGGAAATCAGCCTGGAAGGCTTTCAAAAACTAGAACTTACACTGCCATATAGTCCAGCTGTATGAATTCTGGGCATAGAGCCAATAGACTTTATAGCTACTACACAG
>NC_045030.1:121330520-121335653 GCF_008632895.1 Mastomys coucha
GGGGCCTGAGGAGGAGCCCATATGGAGGAGGCAAGTGCAGCAGTTTAGCCCTATTACCCTCCCATGTAAGTCTACAATTCCTTCTAGGCCCCAGGAAGGATATACTCTTGAGTTACATTTAATCTCTGAAAAGTCATCTAGTTATACTTTTGTCTAGTTATACTTTTGTTATACTTTAATAATTTTTGCATTTTGATCTTTAGAGCAACAATATCAACACCATCATCATCAACAACAACAACAACAACAACAAAAGGTGAAAATGCCTGAAATGCTGCCACATGCCAGGTACATTTTACATAGAAACATAGTATCTGCCTTTATCTGATTTATAGATAAAGGAATGAAAATTCAAACACAATTTGCTTAAAACCACGCACATGAAAACAATATAGCAAGCAGTCTATCCCCAGAGATTGAACCTCATGCTCTTTTATTTTTTCTCTCTGGTCTGCTTTAGGCAATGAACTTCCCGAGCAGATTTGGACTGTTCAAACATATAACTTCTGTCTCTGAGCTTCATTGGCAAAATTCTTTGGTTACTCCCTAATGATTTTTCTATATCATAGCACTTTATAGTTTTACACTGCCTTTATGATATTAAAAAGTTAATGGTGCATGATTCTGGTAGCCTCAAATCCTTCCAGGCCAAAATGTTTCAGGGAAGCAAAAGTGTATTTTATGAGGAAAATAGGCATTCAGCTTAGCCACTGACATTTTACTGGCCTATAATATTCCTCAGAACTCCTGGGAATTATCAACTATGGTGTTGAGAGCAACTAAAATAATTGGGAATTGAGTGTAACCAGTGCCTTACCATGTCTTGTTTATGCTTTTATTTAATTCTACCTGTAGACTTGTTAGGCAAGTGATCCGTCTTATCTGTCCTGGTTGTTTTTTGTCAATTTGACACAAACCTAGTCAATCTAGAATGAGAAACTTAATTGAGAAAATGTTTTTATAAAATTGCCTATAGACAAGTCTATGGGTTAGTCTCTGGATTGCTGATTGATGTGGAGGATCCACAGTATGTTGGGTGTTACCATTTCTGGGAAGATGGTCCTGAAATATGTCATGAATCTTAGTAAGCAAGTTCTGGGAAGCAAGCCAGTAAGAAGTACTATTCCATGGTTTTTGCTTCAGTTCTTGTCACTATGTCCCTGCCTTGAGTCCCGGTCCTGACTTCTTTCAGTGATTGAGTGTGATCTGAGATTTTTAAGATGAAAAAAATTCCTTCCTTCACAATTTGTTTTAGTCATGATGTTTTATCACAGAAATACAAATCTAAACTTAGACAATACCTAAGCATTTGCAATTTACTGTATTAAGCTTGTTGTGGTCTATTCTCTAAGGATATAGCAGACATCCTAAATGGCAGTTATACCTCTTAAAAGTAAGACTTGGAGGCCAAAAAAATTGAAAACAAATAAACAACAAAGATAGTAATGGATGATGTAAAGAAAACAGTTTTATTCAGAGGGCACCTTTCTATATATCACAGTCAGGAAAGGCCTCTGGGGAAAGATGACTTTTGGGATGAATATATGAAGAACAGGAAGGAAGTAGCTTTTCAAATCTTGGGGGATAAGTTTTCCAGTAGAAGAAAGAGTGAGTGTTTAGTTACTCGCACGTGAAAGAGAATGGTATATTCTGAAACTGAACATCAAGTTATTTGCTATAAGAAAATTAAATGGGAGAGGGGTTGGTAACTGAATATAAACTGATATTTTAAGGGGGCTGAAAATAAGTATTTCAGCTTTTTAGCTGCAATAATAGGAATCTTGTACCTTTCTTTTCAAAACAAGGCCAGAAAATGATGCAACAGTCTTCCACTGTTTACTGGATTAACTTGGGTGACAGTTCTACAATTTATAAGAGAGAGTTTCTACAGCACCTTCCTAGTTGTAAGCAGTTATTAAAATAAGAACTCTTACCACTTGTCATCTCAAGGTCTAAGGGATATCATGTTTTTCTCTGTGAAATTAGGCAAGAAAATAAGCCCAGATATACATGATGACTAATCAAAATTAACTCAAGTGTATAGAAACCAAAAAAAAAGGCTTTATCATGGGCTGTCCTGAACCAACTTAAGGGTTGTACAAGCCCTCTACAATAAACAGAAAATACAGAAACCAAAGAAAAACAGATAGAGAAATATCCACACTTGTCATGGAACTTATTATTTATCTTTTATAAAGAAAAGCCACAGATATGTAGATAAGAAGGTTAAGGTTTTCCCCTTTCCTAATTTCCACCACTCCACACTCACCAATAACTTTCAAAGTGAAACTTAAGTGCATTCAATAAGCTAAGGAATATACTCCATTTTTTTTCACACAGGGGCTGGTCTGAAGCAGTGTGTTGATCGTTTTTCTATAAAGTTGAATAAATTACAGTCTCCAGCTGTTGTACACCATACTGTTGATCCTACTGGATAATCATTTGCTGCTCTATTCACCTCAGGCTACTGTCACACAGGCAATGACTGTTTCACCTCTGTTCCACAGTACCTGCACTACTCAGTCCTGAATCTATTCCATTTTTATTTTTTTTTTTGAGACAGGGTTTCTCTGTGTAGCCCTGGCTGTCCTGAAACTCGCTCTGTAGACCAGGCTGGACTCGAACTCAGAAATCTGCCTGCCTATGTCTCCCAAGTGCTGGGATTAAAGGCGTGCACCACCACCGCCCAGCAGTTCCTGAGCCTTTCTGACCGTCCTTCATATACGCATGTGTTGTAGTGTCACTAGAACCTGATGTGTGTCACACAGTATACCCCTATTCTTTCTTTGTTCTGTGCCTTTGGTGTTTTGATTATTATGTGATGGGAAAAATTTATTTTCTGAATTTACATTTGGAAGTCTGCATTCTTCTTGTATGTTTATGGGCATTTTCCAATTTTATTAGCATCACTTTCCAAGAAAATCTTGAATCTTTTCACAAAATGTTTCTGTTTGCTTTATCAATTAGGAAACATACGTTTTCCATGTTTTCCTTTTACCTTTTACCATGTTTCTATCTACCTTGGCCATAAAGAAACATAGGCTGTTTGTGGTTTCCCTTTTACCAACAATTCTTTTTCTCCATCGAATTCTTCAATTTTAACACATTTTATGCATTTCTCCCTTTTTATCAGAAACACTTTCCAATAAAATCTTGAATCTTATCCCAAAATGTTTCTACCTGCTTTCTAAATTTGAAAACAGAGCCCTTCTTCATTGCATTTTTTCAATCGAATTCTTTAATTTTATCACATTTTTTCTATACATTTGTCCAATTTTATTAGAATCACGTTCCAAGAAAATCTTGAATCTTTTCACAAAATGTTTCTGTTTGCTTTATCAATTAGGAAACAGGTTTTCCATGTTTTATTTTTACCTTCATTTTTTTTCATCGAAATTTTTCAAATTTCATGACATTTTTTCTAGATTTCTTCAATTTTTTCTAACCAGTTTCCAAGAAAACCTTGAATTTTATCACAAAATGTTTCTGTTTCCTTTCTCATTTATTTGACGTAGGCTTTCTGTGTTTTCACTTTGACAAGAATTTTTTTTCATCAAATTCTTCAATTTTTTTCACTTCTTTCTGCACATTTCTCCAATTTTATCAGAAACACTTTCAAAGAAAATCTTGAATCTCATCATAAAATGTTTCTATCTGCCTTGGCAAGTAGGAAACATAGGCTTTCTGTGTTTTTCCTTTTACCAGCATTTTATCCATTGAGTTCTTCAATTTTAACACTTTTTCTAAACATTTTTCCAATTTTGTCAGAAACACTTTCGAAGCAAATCTTTAATCTTATCAAAAAATTGTCTATCTGGTTTTTTTTTTTTTTAAATTTCAAAACAGACTCTTTCTTCGTTGCATTTTTTGCATCGATTTTTTAATTTTATCACATTTTTTCAATACATTTGTCCAATTTTATTAGCATCACTTTCCAAGAAAATCTTGAATCTTTTCACAAAATGTTTCTGTTTGCTTTATCAATTAGGAAACATAGGTTTTCCATGTTTTATTTTTACCTTCAATTTTTTTTCATCGAATTTTTCAAATTTCATGATATTTTCTCTAGATTTCTTCAATTTTTTCTAACCAGTTTCCAAGAAAACCTTGAATTTTATCACAAAATGTTTCTGTTTGCTTTCTCATTTATTTGATGTAGGCTTTCCCTGCTTTCCCTCTGACTAGAATTTTTTTTCATGGAATTCTTCAATTTTTTCACTTCTCTCTGCACATTTCTCCAATTTTATCAGAAACACTTTTGAAGAAAATCTTGAATCTTACCATAAAATGTTTCTATCTGCCTTGGCAAGTAGGAAACATAGGCTTTTTGTGTTTTCCCTTTTACAAGCATTCTATCCATTGAGCTTTTCAATTTTAACACTTTTCCTAAACATTTTTCCAATTTTGTCAGAAACACTTTCGAAGCAAATCTTGAATCTTATCACAAAATATTTCTATCTGTTTTTTTAAATTTCAAAACAGAGCCTTTCTTGGTTGCATTTTTTCCATCGAATTCTTTAATTTCATCACATTTTTTCTATACATTTGTCCAATTTTATTAGAATCACTTTCCAAGAAAATCTTGAATCTTTTCACGAAATGTTTCTGTTTGCTTTATCAATTAGGAAACATAGGTTTTCCATGTTTTATTTTTACCTTCATTTTTTTTTCACCGAATTTTTCAAATTTCATGATATTTTCTCTAGATTTCTTTAATTAATTCTAACCAATTTTGATGAAAACCTTGAATTTTAACACAAAATGTTTCTGTTTGCTTTCTCATTTATTTGATGTAGGCTTTCCCTGTTTTCCCTCTGACTAGAATTTTTTTTCATGGAATTCTTCAATTTTTTCACTTCTTTCTTCACATTTCTCCAATTTTATCAGAAACACTTTCGAAGAACATCTTGAATCTTATCCTAAAATGTTTCTACCTGACTTCCAATAAGGAAACCTAGGCTTTCTGTGTTTTCCCTTTTACCAGCATTTTATCCATTGAGTTTTTCAATTTTAACACTTTTTCTAAACATTTTTCCAATTTTGTCAGAAACACTTTCGAAGCAATTCTTGAATCTTATCACAAAATGTCTCTATCTGTTTTTTTAAATTTCAAAACAGAGCCTTTCTTGGTTG
>NC_045030.1:121335855-121340698 GCF_008632895.1 Mastomys coucha
GGTCCTCTGGTAGTACTATTGGAAAATGTTTTTGAAAAAAATTGATGAAACCTATAGAAAAATGTTATGAAAATTGAAGAATTTTTAGGAAAAAATGATAATAAAATGGAAAACACAGAAAACCTTTGTTTCCTAATAAAGAAAGTAAATATAAACATTTTCTGATAAGATTCAGGATTTTCTTGGAAAGTGATTTTGATAAAATTGGAGAAATCTATGGAAAAAATTATGAAAATAGAAGAATTTGAAGGAAAAAAATGATGGTAAAATGGAAAACCCAGAACACCTATGTTTCCTGAGAAGTAAATTAGAAATATTTTGTGATATGATTCAAGATGTTCTTGGAAAGTGTTTTTGAAAAAAATTGATGAAACCTACAGAAAATGTGATGAAAATTGAAGAATTTATAGGACAAAAATGATGGTGAAATGGAAAACACAGAAAACCTATGTGTCCTAATTGATAAAGCAAATAGAAACATTTTCTGATAAGATTCAAGATGTTCTTGGAAATTGTTTTTGAAAAAAATTGATGAAAACTTTAGAAAATGTTAGTAAAATTGAATAATTTGTAGTAGAAAACCTATGTTAAAATGGAAAACACAGAAAATCTATGTTTCCTAATTGAGAAAGCAAATAGAAACTGTTTGTGATAAGATTCAAGATGTTCTTGGAAAGTGTTTTTGAGAAAATTGATGAAACCTATAGAAAATGTCATGAAAATGGAAGAATTGGTACAAAAAAATGATGGTTAAATGGAAAGCACAGAAAACCTATGTTTCCTAATTGGGAAACAAAATATATCTTTAAATCCAGAAACCTATGGCCAAAGCTACCAAGTTCTGTTGCTTGCTGGGACTGGGATATGCTCTTCTTTTTCATATACATTTTCAACGTTTTTCTGTTTTTTGTTTTCCTTAATTGCCTAATCCTAGCTGTCCAGGAATTCATTCTGTAGACCAGTCTGGCCTTGAATTAAAAAAACTACAGGCCTCTGTCTCCTGAGTGCTAAGAATAAAGGCATGTGCCACCACACTCAATACTGTTGGAATTTTTTTGTAATTCATTTTCACAAGTTGGAAGCTTAGCTGTGATGTGTCCTGTTCTAACATCACTACTCTCTTTATTCCATTTAGGGCCAGGCTTTTCATTAAGACTTTTCCTATTGCTCCATTTTTTCCTCAAATTGTACATTTTGTATTTTTGCTTGTTCAGCTTGCTGCCTTTCATTATATCTGCTTAAATGTGATCACTAATAGTCAAGCAACACATTCAGTATGAGGCTGTCTGGAAATCTCCTCAGGTAAAACTGTTAATCCATAACTCACCAAATTAGATTCAGGCATACTTTTCAGACAAGGGCAAAAAGCAGCCGAATTCTTCACCAACACATCTCAAGAAGAATCTCTAGGCCACTTATTAATATTCTTCTCCTCTGGAAACTCTTCAGCAGGCCCTAACAATTCAAGTCATCCTCAGTATCACTGTCTTTTTTCCCCCTGATCCCTGTTTCTCACTGGAGGCTGATGGCCACCAGTTTGCTGGGAGAAAGGCAGCACAGGAGGAGACCAGGGATTGGAAGGCCATGAATATGGATACAATGACCTCTAGAGGCTGCCTCCCAAGATGAGTCTACTTTATTGTTTCAGGGATAGGGAATTTAAATGCTTTTTTAGGGTTATGGGTGGAAAGGGCTACTTCGTCACAAAATCAAGGGAGCAAGAAGGACTGACTGGATATAGTACAGCACCTAATTAGCATGTCGGAGAGACGTGTGTACTGAGTTTTGCAGCCTTGCATAGAGCTCTCATTACATACAAGGTCACTTTTGAGAAGGCTAGCCACCTGTATTCAGGGACACTCTGTAGACAAAGACAGGCAGAGACAGAGAATCACTACTGAGAAAGTGTGTCTCCTATTTTATGTCAAGCTCAGAAAGCCATCCAGTTATGCATAACTGCTACCTTAATTGAAAGGTTCCTCAACAACCTTTCTCTTTCTCCCTAGTATGGCCCATTAAGTGCTATTTAAAGCATTCAACTTTTTCCGAACCCACTGTGCCTAAGTACACACTAACCAAAAACATGGTCAGACTTATCACAGCAATTCCCCAGTCCGTGGTAAATACTTCTGTCTTAGAGTTTCTTTCTTTCTATTTCATTTTATTTTATTTTTTATTTATTTGTTTATTTATTTATTTAGATATTTTCTTTATTCACATTTCAAATGTTCTCCCCTTTCCTGGTTTCCCCTCTGAAAAAACAATAAACAAAAAACAAAACAAAAAAAAAAAACTATTTCTCCCCACTCCCCTTGTCTTAGAGTTTCTAATGCTGTGAGAAGACATCACATCTATGGTAATTCTTATAAATGTAAACATTTAAATGGGATTGGCTTATAGTTTAGATGTTTAGTTCATTATTGTCATGGCAGAAAGTGTGGTAGCATGGAGGCAGACATGGTGCTGGAGAGGTACATGAGAATTCTACATCTAGATAGGCAGAAAATTCCCATAAAACAATATGGGTTTAAGCTATTTTTTGTCTTAAACAAGAAGGCAATTTATAATTGTTTTGATCTTATTTGTTAGGGATCTGTTTAAGTTATTAATCTCCTCTTGGTTCAGCTGGTAGTTTAGGTGAATCTAAAAATTCATCTACTTTTCTTATACTTTTAACTTATTGAAGAACAGGTTTTTCCAATCTACTACAATATTCTGAATTTCTGTGGTATCTGTTGTAATGTTTCCCTGTTACTGTCTGACTCTCTTAATTTGAGTCCTTTCTTTGTTCCATTTGGTTAGTTGGATCAAATGTCTGTGATATCATATTTTTTAAAGAACTGGCTATCAGATTTTTTTGATACTTTTGGTACTAATTTCTCCTCCAATTTTCATTTCTTTTTAAAATTTCATTTTATTTCATGTATATGTTTATGGTTTGAGTATTTAAGTGATCCACATGCATGCCAAATGATCTCATTTGTTTGGAATATTTTATTCCCCGGTTAAGGTGGTTCTCATATTTACAGGTAAGGACAGCTTCTCATAGACAACAGAAAGATGGAATTTTATTTCTTAGTCCATTCAAATAATTTGTGTCATCTTTTTGGCAGGTTGTAATTCTTCATGTTTAAAGTTACTCTAAGGGGTAAGTTTATTACTAAAGGGGTAAGTTATATATTGCTGTTTTCTGTTTTTATTTTTACTTCTATTTTGTATTTTAGGAATAAATTTACTTGTTTTCTTATATTTTATTTTTTGTTTATTTGAGATAGTGTATCTTTGTATAGCTCTAGCTGTCCTGGAACTCGCTATGAAGCCTAGACTGGTCTCTATCTAACTCAAAGACTCATTTGTATCTGTCTCCTAAATACTTAGACTAAAGGCATGTGTCATCCTGTCCAGCTGATTTTTTAAATATTTATTTTTTTAATATTTATTATTGTGTATACTGTAGCTATCATCAGATACAACTGAAGATGGCATTGGTTTCCATTACAGACATCTGTGAGCCACCATGAGGTTGCTGGGAATTGAACTCAGAACCTTAGTAGAACAGTAAATGCTCTTAACCACCGAGCCATCACCCCAGCCCATACTGTCCAGCTTTTCTTTCTAACTATTATCTCTTAGTTATGGTTATCCCCTCCAGAATAAATAAGCCTTGCAGTATTGTATTCAGGGTTGCTTGGTGGAGATTAATTTTTTAGCCTGGAAATATCTTCTAGATTTCAATTTTCATCAAGAAATTAGCTCTTTTTCTGCTGGATTTTCCTTTATGTGTGATGTTATTTCTCTTATAGCTTTCAATACTCTTTATTTGTTCTGAGTAATTAGTATTTTAATTATAGTATGTTATATAGAATTATTTTTCTGGTTCTGTCTATTTGAAGTTATATACATATAAATGTCTATATAAGTATGTCTTAGTTTGGCCAAGTATTATTCTGTGATCCCTTTGAATAACTGATCTATGCCATTGATGTGGAATTCATCTCCATCTGTGTCCCAAGGTTCCTGAAGGTTCCTTTGGTATGTTTATATATATATATATATATATATATATATATAGGTATATATTCTTTGCTTGTGTTCTAGTATCTCTATTTTATCTTCAAGACTTGATATTTTGATTTCCACTGGACTCATTATACTTGTAAACTTTTCAAAACCTCAACTTTCTAAATGAGTTATTGGGGTTTTCAATTCTATCTTCTTTTCAGTTTGAGTTCCCTCAAATATTTCTATCTTCTTATTTAATTAAGTTTTGAAATCCTGTATTTTCTCATACATTTTAATCAGCTCTATGTGTTTTTGACAAAATCACCCAGACATTAATGGCTATTCTCGTTACATATATTGAGCTGTTTGCTGATATCTTCTTTAAACTCCTTGAATTCCTTGAATGACTTTAATGGCAATATAATTTGTTTTTTACTATCTGAAAGCCTAGAGTGTTTAAAAGTTGAATTAGACAATATTTACTACTTTTATGGATTTTTATGAGAATTTTTTCTCTTCACCTATGACTTTTAGAGTTTTCATTAGACAATACATATATGTACATTTTCATCTTTACTGCTATCCCAATGTACAGTGTTCTAATTTTCCAATTGATTTATACTTTCCAAAAGATTTTCATTCAATTTTAAGTGTAATTATAATTTTTGTTGCTGTTGTTGCTTTTAGCAGACTGTCACATATACTTGGCACTGTTTCTTTATCCCATTAAAATGATTTATTTGTAAAGTTATTCCTTAATAGTTTAGTGTTCTACTCCAATAGCTTCTGCTCTAAGATCAAGAATTGACAAATGGGACCTCATAAAGTTGCAAAGCTTCTG
>NC_045030.1:121344047-121345875 GCF_008632895.1 Mastomys coucha
GTGTAGTCTGACTAATATGAAACTTCAATTTTTCCTTCAGATTATGTTGCCATGCTATTAGTTGATGTGGTTCATAGACAACATATGTGAAAAAGGTTGTTGTTTGCCTCTCTCCTTTGGAATTTTGCATGTTGCTTGCTATTTGGTACTGTGAATGGTAGTTCTCAAGGACTAGACTTTCTGATCACTTTCAATTCAGGAGCCTCTGGTCCTAGTCACTGAAGGGCATGGTATCTTCAATAATAGGGGATTAATTTGTTACTTCTTTTTCTGGATAAGCAAGGGAAACATGAATAAATTGCATGGTTTTAGGAATCTTATGTCAATTATTGAAAAGAGGGCTTCCCATTGTCTATCATTGGGGTTTTTGTTACAGTAAATTGGAAAAGTGGAGACTCTTTAGGGAAAGAGGAGGGAGGTAAATTCAGAAGATAGAAGGAGGGAGGTACAACACTAAGTACACCTGAAAAAGCCACAAGTAATCATACTATTACCTAGTAAAAATAACAACAAAACACATATATCATACATAACTCTGTATATGAAAATACATATATAGTTTTAAGGAACCTTTCTCATCTTGGCTGATGAAGCTCCTTCCAATACCCAATAACAAACTTTAACTCTCCTAATATAGTATATGACAAATAAATTTTATTATTTTGATTATTACATAATATTGCTTCATTTATATCATCAGTTGTAGAAGTTCTCTTTTACTTGTTTGCTTGGCCTTTTGGATTGTTTGAATAGTCTAATTTCCATGATGTGCTTTTAGTAATGTTTTAAATTATTTTAAGACTTAAATGTTATTTTTTATTTTTTAACATTTTATTCTGTATTTATATTATTCTGTAACATGTCTGTATTTCTTTTACTTTGTATTTCTTTTTATTTTATATATGAGTAGGTATGTAAGACTTGTAGTATATTTCTATACTAAGGGTTATCCAAGTATTCAGAATACTTATGTAGGTTTTTTTTCAAGATGAAATCTTATTGTCAAAATTCAAAATAACTATGGAAATTGCTTGTTATAAGACTGAAAGAAATAGGTCATTCTCATAGCTTATGTATAACAGGCAAATTATTTAAACCCTCATTTTAATAATTATATACATTACAGGTACATATATATGCTATTCCTATTCTATTTTCTTTGGTCTAGTGACTATAATTAGCCTTTGGTGATTATTTACATTTTAACCTCTATCCTGATCACACATTTGTATGTATAAGTACTAGCCTTGTCGATATTACTGTCATTATCCCTATTACTTTTATTATTATTTTTATTAGTATATAAATTGTCATCTATTCTGTATGTAAATACTTAAGCATTAACATTTATATAGTTACTCAGTTTCTGTATATACTTGGAATATGTTGTACTTTAAATCTAGCATTGGCTAATATCACATGAGTATTTTTAACATCTAACTAGATTTTTATATACTGTCATAAAGCTCATTGAAATTCAATAAGGATTTTCCTGACAACTCATATGTGAGTGTAATTAGAGTATTTTTTTGTAAACTTTGAGTAGCTTTGTTTCATGAAATGTGAAATCAACTTAATTAATACTAGAATATTAAGCATTTATACTATGTAATTAATGAAAGGAAATTCATAGCCAAAAAAGAGAGAAAATGGTTTAGAAAATGTTCATTATAGAATAGAGATAGATAGCTAGAAGATGCTAGCATCATATTAATATATAAAGATATACCTAAAATCACAACCACGTAAATTTATGAAGATTACATCATAAGAATTGTGGAATCATAGTGTACACTGCTTTAGAAAAAGCCTGAACCTCCTTGATAGT
>NC_045030.1:121345885-121369074 GCF_008632895.1 Mastomys coucha
GATATTTATAAACACCAATATATTTGTTGTAAATTTCAAACTTATTTGATGGTACATATTTCTTTAGATATAACCTCATTTATGTTAAGTCAGTATTTAAAACTCCCAATAGATATTTAACTTTCGATATAGGTATTTTTTGTTAAGTTACAGGGTTAGGAAACATCTGACAATATTTTTCAGGAGTTTATGTGTGACTGTACTTTACTCTTAGTGCCAAAGAATATTATTGAAAGAGGACATCTGTTATCTTTCAGCTTTACAGATTAAAGCTGAATGAGTTTTTGAAAATGGTGATAAATTTAAAAACAAAATCCACTTATGAACAATGTAAGTAAGTTTTACCTAGATAGATATGTACATTAGTTTCAACTTATATTATGCTGTAAAATTTTACTTTTTGAGAGTATCCAAGAATATTTTATGTTATGTGACATTTTACTTCTAGAAGATCAAAATCAAAGGCTATATTTTTATATCTTTATGGCAATTGGATTATGTGGAGAAAATTCTGTATCTAAATTTAATGTGTATTTTCAGTGTTACTTGGAGTAGAGGCCTTTTTCTATTCCACAGTCTGTCTCTGTCTACTCATCTATCTGTCTGTCTGTCTGTCTGTCTGTCTATATTTTTTCTTTTTCATTTTAAAAATATTTACTTGATTTTTTTTATCTTTTTTTACAGTTTTTTAGATATTTTCTTTATTTACATTTCAAGTGATATCTCCTTCCCGTTTCCATCTTTAAAAAATTAAAATATTCTTTTCATTGTGAGCTGGATAGACATTTATAAAACTATAATGTACTTATAGTTAATACTTTTCAAAATTGCAAAATGTTTACTGAGATGGAACCTATTGTTTATAATAGTAAAGCATTTGAGGTAGACTTTCCTCATCCTGTTCATATATATTACTTATATGAATAGTTAATACCTAAGAGTTGTTTCTCAACTATTTTAATGGAAAAATTAATGTTCAATGTAAGTTTAGATTATATATAATCTAATATATAAATATATACTTATATATATTATACTTGATATCTAGTAATATATGTATATATTACCAGGGATCAAATCTAGAAAATTATATCTCTTACTAGGAAATGATGTCTATTATATGAATATTCTAATACTGAGCTGCACCTAAAATAAGTGATTTTTATTAGCTAGTAAATAAAGGATATAATATCCAATATGTGTCTTTTTCAGGATGTTTTGAAATAAACTGCAAAACAAATTCATTAACTTTATTGACTTTTTTTCTAAGTTTGTGCAACAACAAATGTTTCCTGGTATAACGAAAATAATCTTGTAGAGGTCATCATATTGAAAATCATACTCCTTAAAAGTTTTTTAATATTCCTTGTTTATCTTCTCAGCTAATAGATATTTATTCTTTATCATTTGATTATTGGGGTTGTATTTGGTAGTTGATTTACTTTTTTTAATTTCCTTTTGTAGATTAGAGTGATTAGAATTTTAGGCTCATATGAATTTTTCAATTGTAAGATTTTTTTGAGATTTTTAATTGGATATTTTATTTATTTACATTTCAAATGTTACCCCCTTTCCCCATTTCCCACTGAAAGCCCCCTATCCTATCCTATCCCCCTCCAAGCTAGTTCAATGAGGATGCTCCCCTACTCATTTATTTACTCCTGGGTCACTGCCCTAACATTCTTCTACACTGGAGCATCAAGCCTTCACAGGACCAAGGCCCTCCCCTTCCATTGATGCCAGATAAGGCACTTTCACCTCCTTCAGTCCTTCTCCTAACTCCTCCATTGGAGTCCCAGTGCTCAGATGAAATTTTTTATTTCTACTTTTTTTTCT
Organism: Mastomys coucha; assembly: GCF_008632895.1. Lineage (NCBI taxonomy): Eukaryota > Metazoa > Chordata > Mammalia > Rodentia > Muridae > Mastomys > Mastomys coucha. Next base: position 121,347,722 of record NC_045030.1, read on the forward strand.
TCTCTGCCTAGAGAGTCTTCCCCCTTCCCCCTCCCTCCTTCTTTCAAAAGGTGATGGTCTAGATAATTTTGCATTTCCTTTTAATCCTTTCTTTATACACAGTCAAATTTGCTATTCTAAAACTTCATCCAATTTTATAATACTTTTTGTTTTGTTTCAACATTCTTAATTTATATCTTTTACCCAACATATGGTTCAAATCTGATTATTCATTATCTGCATATTTATTTTCTGATTATCTTACCATTGATTTCTCATTTAATTTCATTATGAACAGAAAACTATTAACACATAGCCTTTTAAATATATAGAGATATACTTGTTTGCCCATAACATCAGCATTGTTGTTAGTGTTTTTAGCTGCTGTTGATAAAATGATTTGTGGTACTTGTTTGGGGTATACAGTTCTGTGTCAACTTTATCCTCATGGCTCCTTCTGCTATCATATGATCTCTCCTGACTGAGAATAAATACTGTAGAGAAAAATTTTCATATGAAAACCTCTTGTCTCCTCTACCCTGCTCAGCATTCACTTCAAGTAATTGATATTTTCCTTCAGAGGAAATGTATACTTACAAGGAAAAGTGAAAAAGAAAAAAGAAAGAAAGAAAACTTGTGACAATAGTGGGACTCCAGGGAAGAAATACTCATTGGTTGGTTCTTTGTGTCATAGCCACTGTGTCCCATTGTTCTTCAAAACAATTTAGGATATTATTATTTCAGTGCTGTCTTTGGTTGTTTCCTTGTTTTTTTTGCTTAAACATGAGGCTTGCTCTGCAGGAGGGAATTTCATGACCAGCACTATTGTGTTGGTCAGAACTGTTGGTTTGGAGGACCTAGGTCCTGTTATGGAACTTATTAGTGTTACCTCTTGAAATGTCCTGTCGAAGTACTTTCTAAATATTTGTTTATGGCTATAGTCCTGTGCCTCTTCCAAACTTAATTATAGATATTAATTCTTCATCACTTGATTTTACCCCTCTTCTTTCCTTTCAGGTATCTTCTGCAATTCTTCCACTTAATAATTTTTTTTAAGTTAGACTAATATAGTAGGCTTTGGCATGCCTTTTTATACCCTCACCCTTTTCTAACTGTAATTTCTCCTATATACTAACACCCCTCCTTACTTTAGATTTTCCACTCCCAGTATTCCACTTCACCAATTTCATTTTACCTTTAATCTACCTTTTTCACTTCTCTGAACCTCTGCTTCGCTACAGGGCCCATTTCTACTTTTCTGGATTCCATTCATGCTCTAAGTTAAATACATAAAAGACTTGAAGCTAAAATTTACATATGAGAGAGACAATAGGCATTTGTAGAAGTTAGTTATCTCACTCAGTAGTTTTTGCTCCTTCCATTTATTTGCCTACAGAGTCCATCATTTCATGTCTCATCATAGCTGAGTAATTTTTCACTGTGTATGAGTGTCACAATTTTCTTAGAAATTTATCAGTCACTGGACAACAAGGTTGATTTCATTTCGTATCTATTATGAATAAAGCAGCATTTAACACGAATGTGTAACTAGATTAAGTAAAATCTATTTTGGGTTTTGGTTTGTGATTTGAGAATTTTCCAGACTTATTTTTTAGTGTATGTGTGATAGTTTACACTCCTACCAAGAACATGTAAGAGATTTTTTTTTTATGTGTGTGTGTACTTTTCTACATAGCCCTGGCTGTCCTGGAACTCACTCTGTAGACCAGGCTGGCCTCAAACTCAGAAATCTGCCTGCCTCTGCCTCCCAAGTGCTACAATTAAAGGCATGCACCACCACTGCCCAGCTGTAAGCGTTCTACTTCTATTGTCATTTGTACTCATGATGATGACCATTCTGACTTGTGTGAAGCAGAATAGTAAAGCATAATTTGATAAATAATGTACTACCTAAAGTGTTTCCAAGAAAATTGCAATTCTTCTTTTAGGAATTTTTTGTTTGGTTCTACATAGTCTCAGTCTACTCATTTACAGCAAAGGAAACTGTGGTGCTTTATGTTTTTATGAGACCCAGTTTCTTTATTGTTTGTTTTATTTCTTACACTAATGGAGTCAAAGTCTTTACTTATACCTATAAATTGTAAAATATGAGTTGTTTTTCCACTTTCAGTGTCAGAGAACTAGGCCTTATGTTGAGCTCCTTGATATTAAGTTTGATGTGTCTATGCATTTAAAAATTCATTCATGTCTTTAAGATTTCCCAATTTCACAAATTGCCCCTTCTAAATCATGATATTATGAGTGTGATAGAATTTCATTTATTTCTGTTATAATGTCTCACCTTTTGTTTCTTATTTCATTGATTTACATGTTTTCTCTTTTGTTAATTTGCCTAAACTTTTATCAGTTGTAGTTTTGTTTGTTTGTTTGTTTAATCAAATTTATACAAACTAAGTGTTTCTGTAACATTGAGTGGTAGGCAAGATTGTGGAGGCATATTCTTTATTAATGAATTATGAGTGTTCAGTTTACTGTGGGTAGTACCAACCTTGTACAAGTGATTCTGAATTGTATGAAGGTGCAACCTCAGTTTCAGTAGAAGCTCCTAGACTAAAGTGGTCTTGTGCAGTTGAGACTTGGCACCACTTGGCAGTGGTAGTAACATGATGGAAAGTCTACCATAGGCTACTCTTGAAGGTCCAGTCTAGTTGCAGTGGAGCACTTAGGAAATACCAGAAAAATGAGGTACCCACCTAGTGCAGAGTGAGTGTTGGAGTGGAATCACCCTCACCCTAAAAGACAAGACTTGTTTGCTGTTGATAACAGAGTTAAAGAAATGGATATTTGTAAGTCTTTTGGAAGCCAGAAGATCATAAGTGAATGCATAATTCTTCACATTTTATACTGTTAAACTTTGGTTTTGCTTCTGACTGTGACTATGTCATAATTCCCTGTTTGAATGTGGAGGAATTTAACTCTATGTTGATTTTAAAGGAGCCCAATGTTAGCAAACTTTGAAGCTTTAGAGAAATTTGTAGAGTTTACAGTGATTTAGGATATTTTAAAGAGGGTGAGCTTCTTGGGTCTTTTAATTTTAATGATTATGACTGTAAAAAATTCCTGTGAGACCTTGGAGATAAATAAGAAAGGAAAGAGTGTAGTTTAATATTGATGTGTCTCTGTATCAAGTTCACAGTAGTTGAATTGTGCCTTGTTGGATTTTTTTCAACTTGATACAAACATACACATTTATGGGAAGAGAAAAATTAATACAAAATAGATAAAATGCCTCTGTAAAACTGATAAACTGCTGTTCACTATAATAGTACTTTTACCATTGACCTTTATTCCATATTCTGATATAGGCCTTAAATATTCATTCTAGTTAACTATGCCCATCTAGATCTAAGGTTTTCTCATCTTAAGAATAGAAATGTCCTAATATGTCCAGGCTGCTCTGGTACCTGTATATGTACAGTGTTGAAAGATAATGTAATCAAACAAAATTATGTAAACTTTCACTATTAGAACTCTTAAATTTACCAAGTCTTCAGCACAGTATATCTATGCTGCAACATCTTTATGATTAGTATTGCCATCTGATATTTTAAATTGAGAATCTGTGCTACTTGTTACTTGGGGCATAAGAATTGACTATGAGACTCCTGCACTTTACCTAGTTTGGATCCCAGGGCAATTTAACCCTCTAGTCCTCTCAGCACTATAGCTTCTCTGTTTTAACCCTAAGGAAACACTTGCAAAAATATTTGGCCTCAATGATGCTGATTTCTTCTTAAGCACAGCAACCTAAGACCAATATTAATTGTTACAGCAAATCAAAAATTTCACCTTAGTTGTTCATGTGGTCCAAGTTTTATAATAAAAGTTTAGTGAGGCATGGGTACCAAACTAGTAATTGTTATTCCTTCTTGGCTTATGCATAAGTTTCTAAGAGTCTTGGTTTCTGCCTTGATTCTATACTGGTTTCACATTGTGGTGTGGAATGAGGTATGCACTGTAAGATTAAACAAACCTTTTTCTCTCAAAATTTGTTCATTTCTATTTTATTAATTTCAGACATGATTTTGATAATATCCTCCCAACTACTCTTTGGGGCTATGATTTATTCCTGGTTTTCCATGACTTTTGGTTGTCATTCAGTCATTGGTTTGGGTTTTTTTTTCCCTTGGTTTTTCGAGACAGGGTTTCTCGGTCCTGAAACTCACTCTGTAGAGCAGTCTGGCCTCAAACTCAGAAATCTGCCTTCTTCTGCCTCCCAAGTGCTGGGATTAAAGGTGTGCATCACCATTGACTGGCCAGTCATTGATTTTTTTAAGTCTCAAATGTTCTTCAGACTTTTCTTTTAGGATTGTCTTCATTGTGTTCCATAGAAAATTTCATGTTGCTTTTTGTTTTGATTCAAATATAGGATTTTTTATTTCATTATTTATATCTTCCTCAGAGTATTATTCAATAGTTTCTTGTTTTATCTCCATGAATTTATATAGTTTCTGTTGCTCTTGATATCTAGCTGTATTCCACTGTGATCAGATAAAATACAGAACATTTTTTAAATTTTCCTGTATTTTGTGAATTTCTTTTTGTTCTAATATGTGATTTATTTTGGAGAATGTTCCATGGACTGATGTGTATTATTTAGTGCTTAGGTGGAATTTTCCTTCATCCATTTGGTTTAGGTTATTATTTAATTTAATGATTCTATTGCGTTAATAAAATCATGCACTGTTGAGGTTCATCTATGATTTTAGTTTTAATGTGTGATTTTTAAAAATGAAATTGAGAACACCTATGTTTGGTATGTGTATGCTTATAATTGTTACACCCTCCTGGAGTGTTCCTTTTATGAGTATGAATTAACTTTTGTATTCTGTTTATTTTTTATTTGAAGTATATTTTTGCCATACTATAGTAATTATACCTACTTATCTCCTTATTATGTTAACTATTATTGATAGTAAGGATTGTTTCTTTGACTCAACAAAAATGTTTTTCAACATTTTCCTACTCTTTGTATTTTTATTATAGAACCTACATGTACACTAATATTCAATTGTTACTGAAGTATGTACATTCATTCCTGTCATTTTGTTAATTGTGTGGTGTTTGATAAGACCTCCTGATTAATTGTACTGGTGTTGTTTATTTATTTCCTGTGACCTCTTAGATGTACTTATCCCATTCTTCAGACTAAAGTATTCCTTCTATTATTCTTTGAATTATTCTGAATTTTCTTGTTATTTCATCTTTTTAACTAGTATTTAAAAATTCAGAGTTAGTTGCTTATGTGGGAGTGTGGGACTAAGGCTGATAGCCTAGAGACTACTTACCTTTCAGAACAGCATCTAGGGAGGTGTGGACTAGAATGTCATGGACTGGGGACTACTTTTGTGTTAGGCATCAGAAGCTGTGGATTTCAGGAGAGTTTCAGCCCACCTTTCAGAGCTTGAAGACTCTTACCTGTTTGTGCTGAGAGCTGAGCAGAAGTCTTCCTGTGGTTATGTCTTTAAAGTTTTAGGGTAAAACTAATGATATATTTCAATAACGAATAGTTTAATTTTTTAAAAATATCATGACATTGAAATCCAGGCCTTTTCCTAAATCTATTTGTTTAATGTATCATTCTATGTGTATTCTGAAGAAGTTTTCTATGCATGTGCACAAATGTCTCCAACAAATATTACCAATGTAAAACTTCTTTTAGTTGTTAAATGTGGTTTTAAGTATAGAGGACATAATTCTATAAAGTTATAAAATTTTATTTAATAATTTAGTTATTACTATATGCTTAATCTAGGACATTATTGTATTTTGACAACCTTTACCCTCTATTTTGAAAGTGTAGATAGTTGAAATATAATTATTAATAGTTCTGTAGGTTCTCTGAAGGTTTTCATCAATATGACCAATTCCACTATGAACATTTTGATAATTTTTTGTTGATACAAATCTAAAAAATTAATAGTAGATGGTAGAGACATGGCCAAGTGATAGAATGCTTTTATGGCATGCAAAAAGCCTGGTACTTGATTGCTATCAGTGTAAAAGGAAAAAAGGAAATTTAGACTTTTTTCATTGCTGTGAAGAGACACTATGACCAAGGCAACTATTATAGAGGGCAGTATTTTGCTAGGGCTGGCATATAGGTTCAGAGATTCAGTCGATTATTATTATAGCAAGAAGCAGAGCAATGTCCAGGAAGGTATGATGGTGGAGGACCTGAGAGTGCTACATCTTGTTCCAAAGGCAAATAGGAGAAGACTGTCTCCATGTGACTAGGAGGAGGATTTCAAATTCCACACCCACAGTGACATACTTCAACAAGGCACACTTATTCCAACAAGGCAATACTTACTAGTAATGCAACCCCTAGGCCAAACATATTCAAACCACCACAGTATGCATGTTTCATTATATAGTTACAAAGGACTCCAAAATATGATACTTTCAGCTTAGAGGTACATTATCAGAATTCCAGGTCCACACATACCTTTCCATTTCTGTTCAAAAGTTGAACCACTGACCAATGTGTAATCTCCGAAATTTTCACATCAACTATAACCAAAGTCCAATCATTGAGAGAAAAAATTGTGCAAGTCAGCACTTGATATGGTTTAGCATTTTATTTGCTCATGTTCTAAATATGGTAAAAGTATAGATATATATTCATACTTCCCTTATTATTAGAAAATATGGGTAATTTTTCTTTAATTGGAAATAACATTTTCTCATCTAGCTTCTGACTGTGATATATTTTACTGATTTTATACTTCATATATGATCTTATAATATCCTATGAATTGGTTTATTTTATGTTATCTAAAATTTACACATGTGTAGTATCAGTAATTGAAATGCAGTACAAATGCTAGCAGGCAATGCAAATACAATAATGAGTAAAGCAACTTTGTGATATAGAGGTCTGTGAAAGAGAAAGTTGTAAGTAGGTATACATTTTATGTGTCTTAAATACTATTGATAATAGGGAAAAGAATAAAGCAATAAGAATTAGGAGTTTATGTATTCTAATCATTCAGAGATACATTCTTTGGAGATGACATTTGGGTTGAGTTCTGAAAGATAATAACAAGAAACTGGAGGAAAAGGCCATGAAAATATTCTGATACAGACATAGCATATACTAAAATGCAGAAAGATAAATGTATGTACAGCAGTCACAGAAGACTTGGACTAATGTAGCAGTAGTGTGTTGTATTAAGTAAAAGATGGTGGTATCTGTAATCACTGAAGTAGAAAACAAGGGAGTAATAATAAGTCCTTTTCAAGGTTAAAATAATTATTTGATCTTTCATATAATTTAATTTAAGAGGATTAATTTTGTTATACTTGCAATCATATCCTACTAGATGTTGCTTAGGAAAAATGTACAATTAATGATACTTAAGGAAAACATATTTGTTTGCTTCGCAGAATATAGACCAGAGAATGCAGGGGCACTGTTTTTCATTCTTCTTTTGTTACAATGATATATTGTCTTATATTAAGAATTCAGATAAAAAAGAATGAAAAAGTTGTTTGTAGACTAATAGTAATTCTTTTATCTTATATGTGGTACATGAAATGATATGAGGGCTAAAAGATGACACCAAGTGTTTGGCAAGCTATAGGAAAATCAAATATCATTTGAAAAATTTGAGGCTAGTCTAAGAAAAGAAAATCTAGGGATGTAATAAAAGGTCAATTTGACTACGATGTATGAAAGTGGTGATAGTGAGCTAGTAGATAAAAACATTGCAACTCACGGTTTTGGGGTATACTTAAGAAAGTGAGTAGTGTCATATAATATTCAGAGTTGTGAATCTTCAAAGTTGCAGATGAAAATTATATTACATAATGAACAATTAGAGGAATATTGCTCTAAAACAAAAAGTCATACTTTTGTGTGGAATTCTACTCTTGGTAGAATCTGAAAAAGTAATTGAGTCAGAATAATAATTGAAATAAATATTAAAGAGAAACAAGATCTAATTCAATAACAGAAAATAGTACATTTTATACTTTTGTGTAGATAAACCTCAAAATGTTAAGAAGGCAAAGACTTAAAATTCAGGAGACAGTATGATATATGATACTATTTTTCTGAATTTTTAGGTAAGACAACCATAGAGATAAAAACTAAAATTATGTTGCTTAGGTGTGATGGAAGAAAGGGAGGTTACCTGTGAATGACGGTCAAATATCTGAGATTATGAAAATGTTATAAACCTGCAATGAATTAGTTCTAGAAATTACCTAGAAAAACGTAATTAACATACTCATTGAAATTATTATTAAAATTATCCTTTCATTGATACTGATTACTACTGCTTTCTGACTTGTCTGTTTAGAGAAAGCCAGATCCTATGAATGCAGGTTTGAGCCTATAAGCTCTGTTTTCTATTTTCCACTTAAAAAGGAACTAGGAAATTGCATGTTTTTCAGATGTGATTTCCAATCAATAGCTGACACTGCAGAATAAATGAAAATGCAGGGTTTTGAAAAGTGAATGCCATTTTATGACTATCAAAGAATATTTAAAAGATGATTTACTCTTTAGAAAAAAAGGGAAGCTGGGCAGTGGTAGCACACGCCTTTAATCCCAGCACTTGGGAGGCAGAGGCAGGTGAATTTTTTAGTTCAAGGCCAGCCTGGTCTACAGAGTGAGTTCCAGGACAGCCAGAGCTACATAGAGAAACCCTGTCTCGAAAAAAAAGAAGGGATCTGCTTCCTAACAGTCCTTGCATTTTGAAAGCATCTTCTGCTCAATTAAGAGTAGATCAATAGGTAAAAATTATATTTTTGCCTAATTGGTAAAGTATAAAAATATAATTTTATTATCTAAAGTCTATAGATTATCTTGGGAACAATTTCATATATTTAAAGTGTTTATTTTCCCCTTAGAATAATATGCAAAAAGATAACTAAAGGAGGTTTCATAATTGCTTACTAAATTTTCACTGATTATATTTCACCTGGATTATAAATTTCATCTGGATTATAATTATTTGAAATTCAACAATGACATTGAACAAAATTTGCATTATGTACCCAAACAGGTGTTTGCAGATGGAGAATAATGTTATACCTTTAAATTCAAACATGAATGCTAATTTTGTATCAAATTTGAATTTGGAGAATGATATCGTTATCAGAAATCCAGAAAATTGTGAATTAGCTCGACGTTGGTTTCTTGCAATGCAGAAAGGTATAGTCAAAATTTCACAAGTGGAATTTTCTATTCCTTCTAGTTTATATAAATCCCTTACCAGTCCAAATAAGAATTTAATTGAAACAATCATGAAAGAATGTGGAAGATTCAATATTTACTTTTCAAAAAAAAAATCAAGTCTTCAAAAAGTTGTTATTAGGGGCCCTTCAGACAATGTTGAAAAGGCAAAGAAAAAGTTTCTTCAATTAGTGGAAGAAGAGAAAGCCATGAATTATTCTGTAACAGTCCCTGTCAAGTCAAAATATCATCAGTTTCTCAAGAATAAGAATGGTGGCAATCTTCCTGATACATGTGTAAAACTGGGGGCACGTGCTGTTTTCCCTACTCTTAAAAATAAGAATCAGGATTTGGTAACAATCATAGGGAAAGAAGAAGCTGTTAAGGAAGTACAAAAAGTACTAGATGATTTGTTGAAAGATTTAGAGTATGTGGTGGAGGATAGCATACTGATAAATAGAAAGTTTCACCATTATTTTGTCATGCGAAGGGACCAGCTTATAAGAGAAATGAGTGAAGTCTTTGCTGGTATGATTATTAACTTCACATATGAAGGAAAACAGAGCATTAGAGTTACAATGAAAGGAGAAAAGGCTTGTGTTGAAGCAGCAAAGAAACATATCCAACAGATTTTCGAGCCCTTGGGTTCCCATGTTACAACACAGTATGTTATTCCTGAAAGGTACTATACATTTTTCATGGGACCACTGTGTTCCAAAGTCCAGCAAATTGCTAGAGATTTCAAAGTTCAACTCACATTTCCAGACAAAGAAAAGCCAACTATGTATGTACATTCAGTGGTTCAAGAAACTGAGAAAGAAAAGTGGGGAAAGAGCCCTAAAGAACTTGTTTTTAGTAACCAAAGGAAAAATAAAACCATACTTATCTCAGGTCAATTGGAAAATTGCAAAGCCGCCATGGGAGCTCTTGAGTATCTAATTCCCTTCACTGCTGAAGTCCAGGTGCCCTCTCACCTATATCCTTACATCATTGGTCACAAAGGAAGTGGGATAAAGAAGATAATGAGTGAATTTGATGTTCATACTCAAGTGTCACAACCTGGGGGGAATTCTGATACCATATACATAATGGGTCTTGCTGCAAAGGTGAAACAAGCCAAGATTAAATTAGAGAAGCAAATTAATGATTTACAAACAGAAATGGAAGATCGAGCACTAAGAAACTTTAAGTTATTGTTTACTCTAGATGCAAAATACCATTCCACAATCACTGGTCATAAGGGCTTGTTTATTGCTCAGATTTGCAGAGAGCATGATGTTAATATCTATTTTCCAAAGAAAGCAAACCGTGAGATACAAGACCAAATCACAATTACAGGATATAGAAAGAATACTTTAGCTGCTAAAGATGCAATAATGAAAATGTTACATAAGATAGAAAAAACAGTCTCTAAAGAAATCCAAATAAACCACCAGGTTCGTGATAATATTTTTGGAATTGGTGGAAAATTAATCCATAAAATGAATGAACAATTCCAAGTAGACATCCGTTTACCTCCAAAAGGATCCTGGAATACTAACATAACTGTGATTGGACTCCTTGAAAATGTTCAGGAAGCAATTGACCACATCCTTGATCTTGAGAAGTACTACCTTTCAGCTCTCATAAAGTATGACTCTCAACTGGAGAATCTTAAGAATACCTGTCTTTACAAGATAACCATGGAATCACCTAAGTGTTCTGGGAAAAAAGATGGTCCACATAGTGCAAAGTGCAACCCAAATTCCTCAAGTGATGATTCTGAAGATTTCTTCAAATTGAGACAACAAACACCTCCTAAGACTCAACCTTGGAGACCATAATGAAAAAAATTATTTAAAAATTAATAAAAATTGATCCAACCTGGTATGTGAAAGTACTGTGAAAAAAAATATTTGACTTATGTAGCTAATAGACTGTAAGCATATTTTTACACATTTATAGATATATATACTTTTTGCTCCCAAAATTTGTCACAGTGTTATATCACATGCTTCCACTTAAATGTATGTAATATATATCTACTTGTTTTTTGTTTGTACTGTAGACTTATTCTTATAACTGCTTTCATAGCACACGAATTCATTATTTTTAAAACATACTCTATTTATATATTATACATATACTACAGACTTGCTAACTTTTATGGTGTATCAGTACTTTTCAGTTTTATTATGAAGCTCAGCAACTGTCACAAAGTAGCTATATCTTTATTTTTATCTAAGCAATACATAGTTAACTTCATAAAGCCATAATCTAATTGTGCTCTTTTTGTTTCTTGTTTCTTATCTTATTTGTATTACTCCTTATTCTTTAACTCACTGACTGGTCAGTATTATAAGGCATGCATGCCAGAATTCTGAACAACTCCACTTGTATATCTGAAAGCTGATACACACCATGAACTTAGCTGTACCTTCCCTTATACCTGCATAACAGCTACATACCCTCTGTGCCATTAAGCTTATCTCATCCTCCCACATATATTTAAACTAAGATAATTAACTATGAATGGAAGATAGAAAGATTTTTTTCTAACAAATGTGATGACTGGATCATAGTGAGGGGATTGTTTCTTGAATAGTGTCTTAGCATTTTTACATCTGAAATTGCCTTTCTAAAATACCATAAACAATCTTTAGTACCACCCAGAATTTTCTAACTCTAGATTTTATTTTATTTTGGTTTTTTTCTATGCTATTTTTAGTGTAAAATCTTATACAAAAGCAAAAATTCTGTTACATTCACTTACCTCTGCCTACCAGAGTGAGCATTCTTATAAACATTTTTGAAAATAAACAACCAGGGTAATATTCTTATAAAAAAGTAGGCATGACCAGTGATTTTAGAAGTGATGATAATAAATTAATATATTAAGCATTTTGTTTGATTGTTTTTTATTGTTGAGACTGGCTCTCATGTCATCCAGTTCTAGATCAAACTCCTGATCCTCTTAGTTCTTCTTTTGAAGTAATGGACATACCACTGACTGGAAGTACATGTTGTTGAACTCATGCATAACTTCCATCTCTGTCACCATGCAATGACAGGGGTGGCCAGAGAAACAGCCTAAATCTCCACAAAATGGTTCATCCTATCTACTTGGTTACTGAACTCCTCTCCTGATGTCACTTGTTGATGAGAATTTATAGAGGGCAAACATATCTTCACATCATTTTCACATTCATAGGATTCTACCTAATAATTCTTTCCCAAAGGTCTTTCTTACCAATTTTCCAGTCATACTCCTTATAAGTTTCTGACCATTCAGACAGTAAATTTTCTATAGTACACTTAATCACAAAACAAATATACTTCCAGATAGGAAAAATGTACATCCACACATACTGCTTTATATTTTTCCCACTGTCAAGATTTCCTTTCACCAGTGCCTCTCAAGATTGTTCCAAAAAAGCGTTCCAGAAATGCTGCAGGTGTCAACTTTTGGTTGGTGTCTTATTGGATATAGATTTTGTTCCTCAGCCAACCAATCATAGGGAAAACTCCATGAGAATAAAGAGCATAACTGACTTAAGAAGGCACCAAAATATGAGTCAAAACCACAGGCATTTGGGCAACTCCTTTATGCAATTTCCTTGTGTGCTCAGGACTCCTTGGGCCTGACTGATCATTTACACACGATTTCCATCTGATAATGTGTTGCTGCAAGGTAAGTTAGCTAAGACATAGCTTATGATGGCCAATTCACATGTTATAAAAAATATCTGCCATGGGATGAAATTGAATATTAAGTTATATCTGTGACTTCATGAAATAACAGCAAAAACAATTTTAAAAACCACATAGATGAACACAACTTCATTTATAAACCTCTAGCCATTGAAAAATTCTAAAGACAAAACTACAAGTGTAGAAGACAACAGAACATTAAAAATCTGTGTTTAGTGTCTGTAACCCTCCTGGCTTGAGGGCTGATTCTTCAGACCCTGCCTGCCTCTCATAACCACACCTTTCTGTCCTCCTCCTGCTATTTGATACACCTGACTCCTGGTTCCAGTTACATTGGAAGTCCGGCCTCTACAGAGACCAAAGAAGCTGCTGATTGGGTCTATATGCTGACGAACTTGGGGGAGGGGTTTGCCTCACCTATTCTACCTGTTGACTTGTAACAAAGAGTTCATTAAATGCAAGATGACTGGGTGATCACACCTCTTGAGCACTGTCTAATTTTTAAGGTGCCCTTCACTTGGCTAAGATTAATTATGGCTAGCGAATTTTCTTCTGCCTTCATATTTCCAGAAAACCCTTATCCACTTACCACTTAGCCACTGGACAGTAACAGATGACTCCTTAATGTGGGGCTGGTTTGGAGTATAATAAAACAGATCTCTTATATGAATATTAAAAATGTATGGCGAATTACGCTGGGATTGGCCAGGATGCCAAAGTAGACGGCAGGTTTCACCGGGGCACAGCAGTTTATGCCAGGATAGTCTGAGGCCACACTGGCCCAGATATGGACGTAGCCACTTCTCATGGAGAGTAAGTGGGCTGTGGGGTTATACAGGATTAACTAACTCCAAATATATGGAGATGACCCTCTTCCTAGTAGGCTCCAGGGTGGAGAACAAATGGAATAGAAGCACCTCCCAGGAAGTGGAAGTACTTGGGGACAGAAACAGCCATGGACAGGCTATAATCCCCTGTGGCTATATGTTTTGTTTATGTATATTATCTATGTTACATGTAAGTCTTTCTTGTTTTGATGGATGAATGCTTTTGTCTTATGTCTTTGGTGTTACACATGTGGGCTGGCAAGATGGCCACGGAGGCGCCGCCCTCGAGGCCGAAAACTTTCCTTTGTTCCACCCTGGCTGCTCTGACCTGGACCGAGAGGGAGCATGCCTGACTGGGGACCGGAGCGGGAGCATGCCTAGCGGTGCGGTGCGTGGACACTTCTGGAGGCTCAGTGGGCCAGCTGTGCACAATGCGGCGGCAGGGCACAGCCAGCCTGGTGGCTGCATGTGCGAGGCTGGCGCTACCCCCTCCGCTGCCCTCATTAGTGGGGCCATGCCTGGCGTCCGGGGTGCAGTGGCGGCTAAGGGTTTCCATTGATCTGTGCCCAGAGCAGACGACTAGAGCTCAAAATCATGCAGGAGGGGACCAGCCATACTCAGACCTAACCAGAATACACAAGCATGTGCAGAGAGAGCAGGCAGCATCAGGCTAAAACTGCGTGGAGCCGAATGCGAGCTGGTTGGGGCCTGCAACTCTCTGGGTCAGTCGTGGAGTCCCACAGCAGGGCAACCGCGCTGGCAGAGCTCCCAGGCTGGGGAGCAGGATGGCCACTGCCTACTGCGGGGTGCCAGACTTCTGTGCTGCTCTTCGGTTGCCAGGACGACAGTGGAGAGCCACTGGGCTAGGTCCCGAACTGAGCACAGCCCGAGGTCATGGCATGGGCTGGTGTGTAACACTTCTCAGAGCTCGGGGCTGCCTGCTTTTCTTGTTCCCTGGGGCAGACGGCCAGCAACGGCCCCAGGGGGTCACATGGAAACTGCGCAGAGCAGAGCACAAGTAAACTGGAGCCTGTGGCTCTCTGAACAAGTCGTGGGGTCCCGCGACAAAGCGGCGGACCTGCAGAGCTGGGGCCTGAGCCAAAAGTGGGCCCGAAGAAGTGTGCATGTGCGTGTCACTTCTCAGAGCTTGGGGGCCCCAGCCCGGCCCAGCAGCAGGCCTGGCGGTGACCAAATGGGACCTAGAACCCCAGCTCTCGGCAAATTTGGCGGTTCAGTAAAGAAAGCTGACATGGTTGCCTGCGTGCACAAGTGTTGGGCTCTGCTCAGCGCCATTGTGTGCATGCGGTTTTGCAACCACTTATCACCATCTAGTGGTATGATAATAAATTACAAGCTAATATTTCTCACAATTACATAGTTTTGCTTCCAGAGTTACCCTGCCTCCTATACATGGTAAAATTGACCCAAGCAGTAAAATTGCTCAGATGTTTCTAATTTCTTCAAAAAGAGGCATTTTTATGCCTTCTTCACAGATTACAAGATACCCCAATAGACAGTTCTTTGGAAGTAAAACTCTGTTGCTTTTGGAAACAGGTAAATAAATATGGTTAACAAAAATCTAGCCAGGGGGCAGGTGCACATGCCTTTGATCACAAAACTTCATAGACAGAGATAAACAAGTTTCTAATCCTAAATTAAAGGCTGTTTTTTATAGATTATTAAAAGCTTAGTTCTTAATTCCTTATTAATCAATTAAGAAGATTTCATTTGGTTTCTAGCTAGTCTTAAAGCTATATGTTCTTATGATTATTGATTTACAAGTTATTAGACTTTGTTTTCATCATTACATCTATTACTAAAGGCTAGGTTTAAGCTGGTAACTAATAACACGTGCCATTAAAGGCCATGATTCTACCTTTCAGAGACCTGGTGCACTGTGAAAAGTTCTCACTATACACCACTGCATAACTAATAACTATAGTCCAAGGGTGGCCAACACGTGTCCACATATTATTTCATTGTAAACAAATAAGCTTGTTTCTCCTTAACTGAAAGCCCAACAAGTTATAAACAATAACTTGTCTCTAGCCCAAAAAATGGGTTGGCATTACTCTGGCACGTTGTCATCTGCTTCCTGTTTTTGAGACAGGGTTTCTCTGTGTAGCCCTGGCTATCCTGGAGCTCATTCTGTGGACCAGGCTGGCCTTGAACTTGTGGCACTCTGCCATAGACTTCCATTGTAACTAGGTAGGTACCCCACCTGACTCCAGCTAAAATCAAACTACAGGCCATACATCTAGTGGTAAAATTCTAACTGCTATTTAATTAGTAACTACTTAATTTTATACAATAGCTATGTTTTAAATTATGGGCTTAACACCAGACTTGCTAGCTATAGTTCAGAGGCAGAGAGACACTTAAAGATTTTGTGGTGTAAATATAATGTTTTTTAATATTAATTTTAAAAATATTAATTGTTTATAATTGGGTCTTACCTTCTAATAACTATAGTTATAGTTTTTTATTACATGAAAAATTAAGACAAAGGTAGTAAAAGCTAAAACAGCTGTGGCCAGTGTAGGCCTACTGCCATCTTTTTTACAAACTTATTTAAATAAAAGTAGTAAAAATTAAATTCTTTATTGATAAGAGGTTTAAATGACTGTTTCAAACAAGGTTTGTGCCCTAAAATCTGTTCTGAGTCACCCAAATAAAGTTTCTTTTTGTTACAAACAATGTTTTGTCAACGCCAAGCTTATAATTATATTCTAAGCTTATTATTGTACTAACCAGGCCTAAGAGAGTCTTCCTAATTTTGCTTATCCCTTACCTCTAAAAAATCGTTTTTTAGGTAGAAACTGAGACTTTAGAAAATAAATAAAGTCATGAAAAGTATAAAAAAATTACTATCTGGCTTGCCTAGTCCATGTAAGGTTATTGTATATTTAAGGTAGTTTTTCTTTCTACATCCTTATAATTTTAAAGATTAAAAAGAGTATGCCTTTGATATTGGCTAAAAAAACTTACATTTAATCAATTACATCTCTTTAACAAAGAGAGACCATTAATACTTCTCTCACATTCTAAATAAGGTTTAATATCTTATTATAAAGCTGTTATATATATATAATATTATATGATATATTCATGAAGATATTTTAGAAAAAATGTTTTAAAACATTTTTTCATTCATTTAAAATCTAAAAGGACATCTATTTCTTCTGCAAGCAGTTATTTTGGTTATTACAGAAATTAATTGATATTTGGCTTATTACTTAAGATTTTTAGACAAAAATTGATACTTCTCTAATGTAAACAAATTGTTTTTAATTCATACTTTTTATTTCTTATAAGCATATATGTCATATAGCAGTATATCACCTCTTTAGCCCTTTCATAGAAATTTTCATATGTAAGACACATACTTTATTTTATGTGTGTATGAGTGCACTATGGCTGTGCAGATGGCCATTAGCTATCATGTGTGTGTGTCTGCTGGGAATTGAACTCAGGGCCTTCTGCTGATCCTGCACTCTCCAGTGTAATTCACTGTGACTGTCTTCAGATGCACCAGAAGAGGTCGTCTGGTATCATTGTGGGTGGTTGTCAGCCTCCATGTGGTTGCTGAGATCCAAACTCAGGACCTTCGGAGGAGCAGTCGGTGCTCTTGCCTGCTGGGCCATCTTGCCCAACACTAAGTCACATGTTTTATTCTCATAATTTTCTCCCTGTATCTACATACATAATCAAATTGTGCGCTATAGTTTCTATTTATCAAGTATTAAAATTAAGCCTTTTCTTACATATATGGCACCCAAATATATATATATATATATATTTGAATTCTCAATTACTTATGTTATCTAGACATTTTTAAAATATGATTTTGATTTCAAAATTAATATTAAATTATACACATGTGACTATTTCTTCTCAGGCTTTCAAGTTATTATTGCTTGAACATAAATGATGTACTAATTGGTTATTGGCTATACTTTATTTCCCTATATTTGATGTTCCTTATGGAAATGACTATTACAGTCAAACATTTAAGACATGTTGTCAATAATTTATGATTCTCAAAGACAATATTTACTTAATGTGCACTTTGGACTTTTGAGAATTTTATGTTTTAATATTAAAAGGAGGGGGGAATATGCACTGCAGAATGCACTGCACTACACTACACCCCAGGAGCATCATGTTTTGCTTTTTTTGATTATGTTTAAATATTTCATTTTTTGCCTGTATTAAGGCATGCTTCGCTTTTTGCTTATGTTTAAAAGCATGTTACCTTTCACTTGTCTAGAAAAATGCATTTTGGAATGGCGTGTCACTCCACTTGTTAACACATTGTTTTTCTTAACCCCACCTTGATCTGGGGAAGGGGCTCCATTGGTGCTGGTACACAATGGCAGCCTAATACATTAATTTGTCAAGTGGATACAGACACAAAATCCATTTATAGACATTGTTTTGTGCCAAGAATATTGGTTAAACGTTTTTACTGGCCAACAAAGTTTGCTTTGGCTGAAATGGACTCCACCTTTTTCTAAGAGTCAACATTGGCTTCCCTCTATACCTAGAGGCCAAGCCTTGGGCCTAAGTGTTGCTAATTTACAACTAAAGTGCCTGAGACATCTTCAGGTTATTATTTTAAAACTTTTAAGATTTATATCAAGCAGACTCATTCTCAGAGTTCAAAGACAATCAAAATTCGCTCAGTCCCGGAGCCCTCCTTACCTAAAAAGCAGGCTCAGTCCCAGAGCCCTCCTTATCCAAGCTCAATGTCGGAGTTTCTAACATAAAAAGTTATTTATTGACAACTGAATTAAAGGCCTATTGAAAGCAAAGCTATTAAAAGGGCTCCTAGCTTGGGAGCTACTATTTCACAACCCAACTATGTGTCTACACCCAGCTGCCTATCAGCACACCAGCGCTGCTTCACATTGGCTTCAAGAAAGGTGGACTCCAGAGAGACTGTGGTAGTTCCTGGACTTTGCAAGTAATAAAGGCATATCTTGACATTATAGGCACGAACAAGGTGCACATAATAATCTGTTTCTGCAGCTAGGTCACTGGAAGTGTCAACCTAAGACAGAGGCATGTGCCAAGTGGCTGTGTTTTTTGAATAAACACATAATAAGCACAGTTTGTTTCTGTATTCCTATTTGCCATCATTTTTTCCAATGAATTTTCAAATTTTCATGATTTTTTCTACAAATTTCTTCAATTATTTCAAAAGCACATTGAAAGAACATATTGAATCTTATCACAAAATTTTTCAATTTCCTTTATCAATCACAAAACATAGGTTTTCTTTGTTTTCCTTTTTGCCACCACTTTTTTCCTAAGAATTCTTAAATTTTCATGACATTTTCTATGGATTTCTTCAATTTGCTCAAAAGCAATTTGCAAGAACATCTTGAATCTTATCAGGAATTGTTCTTATTTGCTTTTCCAATCAGATAACATAGGTCTCCTGTGTTTTCCATTTTGCCATCAATTTTTTTCCCACAAATCCTTAACTTTTAATGACATTGTCTACAGATTTCTTCAATTATCTCAAAGGCAATTTGCAAGAACATATAGAATCTTATCACAAATTGCTTCTATTTATTTTCTCAATCATAGAACATATGCTTTCTGTGTTTTCCATTATGTTGCAAAAATTTTTCCAATGAATTTTTAAGGTTTTATGATATTTTCTAAAGATTTCTTCAAATTTCTCAAAACCAATTTGCAAGAACCTCTTGAATCATATCAGAAATTATCATATATCCTTTATATGTTAAACAGCATAATTTTTGTGTGTTCTCCATTTTGCCATCATTTTTTTCCAACGAATTTTTCGATTTTCATGATATTTTCTATGGATTTCTTCATTTGTCTCGAAAGAAATTTGCAAGAACATCTTGAATTTTAACTGAAATTGTTCCTACTTGCTTTTTAAATTAAATAGCATAATTTTTGTTTGTTTTCTCTTTTGCCATCTTTTTGTTCCAAAGAATTTTCCCATTTTCATGATTTTTTTCTACACATTTCTTTTATTTTCTCAAAAGCAATTTGGAAGAACATCTTGAATCTTATCAAAAAATTTTCCAATCTCCTTGTTCCATCACAGTACATAGGTTTTTTTAGTTTTCCCCTTTGCCACCATTTTTTCCCACGAATTCTTTAATATTCATGGCATTCTCTAAGAATTTCTTCAATTTTATCAAAAGCAATTTGCAAGAACATCTTAAATCTTATAAGAAACTGTTCCAATTGTCGTTTTCAATCACATAACATAGGGTTTCTGTGTTTGCCATTTTGCCGACATTTATTCCAACAATTTTTTTTAATTTTTGTGATATTTTCTACAGATTTCTTCAATTATCTAAAAAGGAATTTGCAAGAAAATCTAGATTCTTATCACAAATTGTTTCTGTTTGCTTTTTCAATCACATAACATAGATTGTGTTTTGCATTTTGCCATCATCTTTCTCCAAAGATTTGTTCAATATTCATGATATTTTCTATGGATTTCATCTATTTCCTCAAAATCAATTTTGAAGAACATCTTGAATCTTATGACAAATTGTTCCTATTTGCTTTTTCAATCACATAACTTAGGTTTTCTGTGTTTTCCATTTTGCCCTAATTTTTCCCCAAGGAATTCTTTAATTTTTATATTTTTAGAGATTTCTTCATTATTCTCCAAAGAAATTTGCAAAAACATCTTGAATTTTAACAGAAATTGTTCCTCTTTGCTTTATAATTAAATAGCATAATTTGTTTGTGTTTTCTATTTTGCCATCTTTTTTTTCCAACGAATTTTCCCATTTTCATCATTTTTTTCTACAAATTTCTTTTATTTTCTCAAAAGCAATTTGTAAGAACATCTTGAATCTTATCACAAAATTTTCTAATCTCCTTGTTCCATCACAGTACATAGGTTTTCTTAGTTTTCCTCTTGGCCACCATTTTTTCCCACAAATTCTGTAATTTTCATGGCATTCTCTATGAATTTCTTCAATTTTCTCAAAAGCAATTTTCAAGAACATCTTAAATCTTACAAGAAATTGTTCCAATTGTCTTTCTCAATCACATAGCATAGGGTTTCTGTGTTTGCCATTTTGCCGACATTTTTTCCAACTTTTTTTTAAATTTTTTGGATATTTTCATAGATTTCTTCAATTATCTCTAAAGGAATTTGCAAGAACATCTTGATTCTTATCAGAAATTGTTTCTGTTTGCTTTTTCAATTACATTTCATAGATTGTCTGTGTTTTCCATTTGGCATCATTTTTTTCCAATGATTTTTCTAATTTTTATGATATTTTCTATGGATTTAATCTATTTCCTCAAAATCAATTTTCAAGAACATCTTGAATCTCATGACAAATTGTTCCTATTTGTTTTTTCAATCACATAACTTAGGTGTTCTGTGTTTTCCACTTTGCCCTCATTATTTCCCAAGGAATTCCTCAATTTTCATGATTTTTTTAGAGACTTCTTCATTTGTTCTAAAGAAATTTGCAAGAACATCTTGAATTTTAACAGAAATTGTTCCTCTTTGCTTTTTAGATTAAATAGCATAATTTTTGTGTGTTTTCTCTTTTGCCATCTTTTTGTTCCAATGAATTTTCCCATTTTCGTGATTTTTTTCTACAGATTTATTTATTTTCTCAAAATAAATTTGGAAGAAC
>NC_045030.1:121421619-121435055 GCF_008632895.1 Mastomys coucha
ACTATACCACTCCTGGGCATATACCCAGAAGATGCTCCAACATGTAACAAGGACACATGCTCCACTATGTTCACAGCAGCCCTATTTATAGTAGCCAGAAACTGGAAAAAACCCAGATGTCCCTCAACAGAGGAGTGGATACAGAAAATGTGGTACCTCTACACAGTGGATTACTACTCAGCTATTAAAAACAATGAATTTATGAAATTCTTAGGGAAATGGATGGACCTGGAGAATATCATCCTGAGTGAGGTAACCCAATCACAAAAGAACACACATGGCATGCATTCTCTGATAAGTGGATATTGGCCCAGAAGTTCGGAATACACAAAGTACAAATAACAAACCACAAGAAACTCAAGAAGAAGGAAGACCAAAGTGAGGATACTTCGTTCCTTCTTAAAAGGGGGAACAAAATACCCATTGAAAGAGTTGTAGACTAACTATGGAGCAGAGACTAAAGGAAGGACAATCCAGAGACTGCTCCACCTGGGAATACTTCCCATATTCAATCATCAAATCTATATACTATTGTGGATGCCAGCAAGTGCTGGCTGACAGGAGCCTGACATAGCTATCTCCAGAGAAGTCCTGACAGTACCTGACTAATACAGAAGTTGAGGCTCACAGCCATCCATTGGACTGAGTACAGGGTCCCCATTGAAGGAGCTAGAGAAAGGACCCAAGGAGTTGAAGGTTTTGCAGCCCCTTAAGACGAACAACAATATGAACTAACTAGTACCCTCAGAGCTTCCAGGGACTAAAACTCCAACCAAAGAGTACACATGGGGGGACTCATGGCTCCAGAAGCATGCATATAGCAGAGGATGGCCAAGTCGGTTTTCAATGGGAGGAGAGGACTTTGGCCCTGTGAAGGTTCTATGCCCCAGTATAAGGAAATGCCAGGGCCAGTAAGCCGGAGTGGGTGGGATGGTGAGCAGGAGGAGGGGGAAGGTAAGAGGGGATTGTTTCAGTTTTTGCTTTTTAATTTTACTTTTTTCTTATTTTATTTTCATTTTTGGGAGGGGCCAGGGGAACCTAAGAAAAGAAATATTGTAAATAAGAAAACACCTAATTAAAAAAAATAAAAGAAAAAGGAAGTATTATAATAAAGAAAATAATAAAGCTTTTGAGTAACAAGAACAACAACAAAAACATATTGAATCTTATCACAAAATGTTTCTATTTGCTTTCTTGATTAGGAATTATAGGCTTTCTGTTTCTTCCCTTTTACCAGCACTATTTTGTCCTACGAATTGTTCAGTTTCCATGCCATTTTCTATAGGTTTCATTATTTTTTTTAAAAAAATACTTTCCAAGAACTTCCTAAATCTTATTAAAATGTTTCTATTAGCTTTCTCCTTTAGGAAATGTGTTTTCCTATTTTATCAAAATCAAATTCCAAGAAAATCTTAAATGTTGTCACAAATTGTTTCTATTTGCTTTCTCAATTACAAAATATGTTTTCTGTGTTTTTGAAAAAGTTGCTGAAACCTATAGATAATGTCATGAAAATTGAAGAATTCATAGGAAAAAATGATGGTAAAATGAAAAACACAGAAAACCTATGTTTCCAATTGAAAAAGCAAATAGATACATTTTCAGATAAGATTCAAGACGTTCTTGGAAATTGTTTTTGA
The DNA here is from genome assembly GCF_008632895.1 of Mastomys coucha. Classification (NCBI taxonomy): domain Eukaryota; kingdom Metazoa; phylum Chordata; class Mammalia; order Rodentia; family Muridae; genus Mastomys; species Mastomys coucha. Next base: position 121,423,260 of record NC_045030.1, read on the forward strand.
AAAAATTGAAGAAACCTATAGAAAATGTCAAGAAAATTAAGGATTCATAGGAAAAAGATGGTTGTAAAATGGAAAATAGAGAAAACCTATGTTTCCTAATTGAAAAAGCAATTAGAAATATTTGTGATCAGATTCAAGAAGTTCTTGCAAAGTATTTTTGAAAAAATTGATGAAACCTACAGAAAATGTCATGAAAAAATGGAGAATTTGTAGGAAAGAAATGATAGTAGAATAGAAAATACAGAAAACCTGTTTCGTAGTTGAGAAAGTAAACTGAAAATTTTTGTGATAAGATTTGAGATGATCTTGGAATGTGTTTTTGAAAAAATTGAAGACATCTATAGAAAATATCATGAAAATTTAAGGATTTGTATGAAAAAAATGATGGTAAATTGGAAAACACAGAAAACCTATGTTTCATACTTGAGAAGCAAATAGAAACATTTGATGATAAGATTGAAGGTTTACTTGGAAAGTGATTTGATAAAATTGGAGAAATCTATAGAAAGTCATGAAAATTGTAGTATTTGATCAAAAAACAACTGGTAAAAGGGAAAAAACACAAAGCCTATTTTTTGTAATTGAGAAAACAAATAGAAACATTTTGGGATAAGATTCAAGATGCTCTTAGAAATTGTGTTTGAAAAAATTGAAGAAATCTATAGAAAATGTCATGAACATTGAAGAATTCGTAGGAAAAAATGATGGTAAAATGGAAAACACAGATAATCCACATTTCCTAATTGAGAAAGAAAACAGAAAAAGATTATGATAAGAATCAATATGTCCTAGGAAACTGTTTTTGAAAAAAATAATGAAACCTAGAGAAAATGGCATGAAAACTGAAGAATTTGTAGGAAAAAATGACTGGTAAAAGAGAAAAAACAGAAAGCCTATTTTTCCTAGTTGAGAAAGCAAATAGTAACACTTTGTGATAAGATTCAAGAAGTTATAGGAAAGTGTTTTTGAAAAAATTGATGAAACCTACAGAAAATGTCATGAAAATTGAAGAATTTGTAGGAAAAAATGATGGTAAAATGTAAAACACAGAAAACCTATGTTCCTAATTGAGAAAGGAAATAGAAACTATTTGTGAAAACATTCCAGATTTTCATAGAAAGTGATTTTGATAAAATTGATGAAACTTAGAGAAAATGGGGTGAAAACTGAAGAATTCATAGGAAAAATATGCTGTCAAAAGAGATAAAACATAAAGCCTATATTTCCTAATTGAGAAAGCAAATAGATTTTATGATAAGGTTCAAGATGTTCTTGGAAACTATTTTTGAAAAAACTGAGGAAATTTATAGAAAATTTCATGAAAATTGAAGAATTCGTAGGAAAAACATTGTAAAATGGAAAACACAGAAAAACCTATGTTTCCTAATTAAGAAAGCAAATAGAAACAATTTGTGACAACATTCCAGATTTTCTTGGAAAGTGATTTTGATAAAATTGGAGAAATCTATAGAAAAAGCCATGAAAATTGTACAATTCGATGGAAAAAACAGCTGGTAAATGGGAAAAAACAGAAAGCCTATTTTTCCTAATTGAGAAAGCAAATAGAAACATTTTCTGATAAGAATCAAGATTTACTTTGAAAGTGTTTTGAAAAAATTGAAGAACTCTACAGAAAATGTCATGAAAATTGAAGAATTCATAGGAAAAAATGATAGTAAAATGGAAAACACAGAACAGCTACGTTTCCTATTTGAGAAAGAAAATAGAAAAAGTTTGTAAGAAGAATCAAGCTGTTCTTGGAAACTGTTTTTGAAAAAAAGTGATGAAACCTGGAGAAAATGGCATGAAAATTGAAGAATTCATAGGAAAAAAACTGCTGGTAAAAGGGAAAAAAACAGAAAGCCTATTTTTCCTAATTGAGAAGCAAATAGAAACATTTTGTGATAAGAATCAAAATGTTGGAAAGTTTTTTCAAAAAAAAAATTGATGAAACTGATAGAAAATGTCATGGAAACTGAAGAATTCATAGGAACAAAATGATTAAAATGGAAAACACAGAAAACCTGTGTTTCATAATTGAGGAAGCAAATAGAAACATTTTCTGATAAGATTCAAGATGTTCTTGGAACATGTTTTTGAAAAAGTTGATTAGATCTATAGAAAATGTCATGAAAATTGAAGAATTCATAGGAAAAACATGATCGTAAAATAGAAAGCACAGAAAACCTATGTTTCCTTATTGAACAACAAAATAGAAATACTATGTGACAAGAGTCAAGATTTTCTTGGAATGTGATTTTGAAAAAATATAGAAATCTATACAAAGAGTACTGAAAATTTTATAATACAATGGAAAAATGTTGTTAAAAGGGAAAAAACAGAAAGCTTATGTTTCCTAGTTGAGAAAGCAAATAGAAATATTTTGTGATAAGGTTCAAGATGTTCTTGTAAACTGTTTTTGAAAAAAAATGATGAAACCTAGAGAAAATGGCATGAAAAATGAAGAATTTGTAGGAAAAATACTGTTGGTAAAAGGGAAAACCCAGAAAGTCTATGTTTCCTAATTGAGAAAGCAAATAGAAACATTTTGTGATAAGATTCAAGATTTTCTTGGAAAGTGATTTTGATAAAAATGGCCCTTTACCAGCTGAACTATCTCTCTGGCCCAAGAAGTACTTTTACAGTTCCTACTGAAGTAAAAAGAAACTATTTTACATGAAAAAGGTATGTCATTTCTGTGAGGTGTTCAAAAGAATGCATATTCTTATGAGTTTAGATGAAATGTTCTGATGATATTTGTTAGGTCCATTCAGTTTAAATAATTTGTTAGCACCGGTATTACTCTGTTTTTTGACTGGAGGATTTTTTCCTTGGTGACAGTGGGCTATTGGTGTCTCCCACTATCAATGTGTGATATAAGCTCTAGTGATTTCATTTTTACAAACATACTTGTACTTACATTAGAGACATAAATGTTAACAATTAGAACATCATTTTGGAACTGAGATGGGACCTATTTGCCCTCTCAGAGACACATCTTCCTTCCAGAGCACAACTCTGTTCTGGAGACAGCCAGTGTTCCAGACCCTCTCCCAAATCCAGAGACAGCTTGACCCCAAGAGGTCCACTATAGGCAGGTTCACAAGGGAAAACCTCCCTTCTTCCCCAATACCATGCCTAAATGGGATACCCAGGGGCCCAACAGAACCTTTTTCCCCTTCAGGAAGCACATGATCCTTCCAGTCCACAACAGCACCTGGGGCAGATCAGGTGCTCCAACATTTAGCCCCAACTCACACTCAGAGACAGCTTGACTCCCAGGAGATCCTTTATAATAAGGGTTAAAGAAGGGACAGGCTCCAGTTAGAGACAATTAGCCCCTGAGATAACCAGATATAGAGAGGAAAGCACCAGTGTATAAGCAACAGAAACCAATGCCACTCGGCAACATCAGAACTGAGTTTTCCCACCACAGCAAGCCCTGGATAGCCTAAAACACCTTGCTTTTCAAGCAAGATTCTGACCTAAAATCCTGTCTTATGAAGATGATAGAGGACCTAAAGGAGGACATAAATAATTCTCTTAAAGAAATACAGGAGAACACAGGTAAACAGGTTCAAACCCTTAAAGAGGAAACAAACATCAAAATCCCTTAAAGAAATACAGGAAAATGAAGGCAGGACCAGCAGGGAAGCACAGGCCTCACAAGTGGCAGGGCAGCCAGAACAGGATCCTCTCTACCTCCATCTACAACTAGGAGAGACTGTGGATCCACAACCTTCTGCCCCTTCCCATCAAATGGAGAGCTTGCCTCCAGGAAGTGCTCTAACACAGAGACTCAGTGAGATCACCATTTTCTCTCTGGTGACTTTCTAAGGCAGGACCAGCCAGGAGGTACAGGCCTCAGAAGTGGCAGGGCAGCCTGGTCAGGAGCCTTTCTATCTCAGTCTATACCTAGGAAGAACAGCAGATTCACAGCCTTCACTGCACCTTTCCTGAAAGCAGAGAGCCTGTCTCCAGGGTGTGCTCTGACCCCAGGACTCAGGAGAGACTACTGATCCACAGCCCTCTCTGCTCATGGGTATTACCAGAGGAGAGCTGATCTCCTAGAAGTACTGACACAGGCTTACAGACACACAGGAAGAACAAGCTCCAGCCATAGACAGTAAGAACATCTAACATCAGAGATCAACAGATGGCAAAAGGCAAATGCAAGAATCCTACCAACAGAAAGCAAGACTACTTGGTTTCATCAGAACCTAGTAGTCCCACCACAGCAAGTCCTGGATATCCCAAAACACTGGAAAAGCAAGATTTGGATCTAAAATCATATCTCAGAATGGTGATTGAGTAATTTAAGAAGGACATGAATAACTCCCTTAAAAAAATTACAGGAGAGCACAGGTAAACATGTTCAAGCCCTTAAAGAAGAAACACAAAAATCCCTTAAAGAATTACAGGAGAACAAGAATAAACAAGTAGAAGCCCTTAAAGGGGAAACACAAAAATGCATTAAATAATTACAGAAAAGCACAACCAAACAGGTGAAGGAGTTGAACAAAATCATCCAGGACCTAAAAGTGGAAGTAGAAACAGTTAAGAAATCACAAAGAGAGACAACTCTGGAGATAGAAATCCTAGGAATGAAGTCAGGAACCGTAGATGCAAGCAACACCAACAGAATACAAGAGATAGAAGAGAGAATCTCAGATACAGAAGATACCATAGAAAACATTGACACAACAGTCAAAGAAAACACAAAATGAAAAAAGTTCCTAACTCAAAACATCCAAGAAATCCAGGACACAATAAGAAGACAAAACCTAAGGATAATAGGTATAGAAGAGAGTGAAGACTCCCAATGTAATGGGCCAGTAAATATCTTCAACAAAATTATAGAAGAAAAGTTCCCTATGCTAAAGAAAGAGATGCCCATGAATATACACGAAACCTTTAAGAATCCAAATAGACTGGACCAGAAAAGAAATTCCTCCTGACACATAATAGTCAAACCACCAAATGCACAAAACAAAGAAAGAATGTTAAAAGCAGTGAGGGAAAAAGGTCAAATAACATATAAAGGCAGACCTATCAGAATTACACCAGACTTCTCACCAGAGTCTATGAAAGTCAGAAGATCCTGGGTTGATATCATACAGACCCTAAGAGAACACAAATGTCAGTCTAGGCTACTATATCCAGCAAAACTCTCAATCACCATAGATGGAGAAACCAAAGTATTCCATGACAAAACCAAATTTGCACAATATATTTCCACAAATCCAGCCCTTCAAAGGGTAATAAATGGAAAACTTCAACACAAGGAGGGGAACTACACCCTAGAAATAGCAAAAAAGTAATCTTCCAACAAAATTAAAAGAAGACAGCCACATGAACAGAGTTCCAACTCCAACAACAAAAATAACAGGAAGCAAATATTACTTTTCCTTAATATCTATTAGTATCAATGGACTCAATTCCCCAATAAAAAGACATAGACTGTCAGACTGGGTATGTAAACAGGACCCAACATTTTGTTGCATAGAGGAAACCCATCTCAGTGACAAAGACAGACACTGCCTCAGAATAAAAGGCTGAAAAACAATTTTTCAAGCCAATGATCCCAAGAAAAAAGCTGGAGTAGCTATTCTAATCTCAAATAAAATCGATTTTCACCCTAAAATGTTCAAAAAAGATAAGGAGGGACACTTAATACTCAACAAGGTATGACCTACCAAGATGAACTCTCAATTCTGAACCTCTATGTTCCAAATGCAAGGGCATCTACATTCATACAAGAATCTTTACTAAAGCTCAAAGCTCACATTTCACTGCACACAATAATAGTGGGAGACTTCAATACCCCATTCTTTGCAATGGACAGATCATGGGAACAGAAACTAAACAAAGACACAGTGAGACTAACAGAAGTTATGAAACGGATGGATTTAAAAGATATCCTATAGAACTTTTTATCCTAAAACAAAAAGATATACCTTCTTCTCAGTACCTCATGACACCTTCTCCAAAACTGACCATATAATTGGTCACAAATCAGGCCTAAACAGATATAAATAGATTGAAATAATTCCTTGCATTAGTAACATGAGAAATAATTTTAATAACTGTTTTTTAAAGTTATCTCATTATAAAATCCAGTAAAGTAATCATATCTCCAATTTAAGATATATAAATCAGAATTTTAAAGGCATAATTTATTGTGTACATAACAGTGCATAATTTATAACATATATTGAAATGTTGACTTTTCTGAACGCCTTTTCCAAACATTTGAAATAGTAACATTGCCATCTTATGGCATAGAAATTTAAGTAAACTTTAAATATAAAACCAAATGCCTGCAGTTTTTATTCTTTGATGGCTTCATATATTTATGTAATAAATTTTATATAGTTTTGCTCCCAAATTCCCTTTATTCTCCCACTGTAACTTTTTCTCTCAGCAAGCTCTCCTCCTACTTGCATGTCTTCTTTGTGTGAGTGGCCCTCTTGAGTTCAAGTAGAGTTTTTTGCCTGAGTCAGGATTGGAGCTTTACTGGAGCAAAGAAAATGATGCGAATTTTACCAGATTTTAAATTCTGTAGTTGAATAAAAAAAAATGAGAAAAGTATAAGTTGTTTGCTGTAAATTGCTTTTACTACGTTTAGGTATGAGCTTTGAATTCCTGATCTTTCCAAGACTTTCATCATGAAGAGGTGGTTAATTTTGTCAAATACTTTCTCAGCATTTAATAAAAGGATCATGTAGGGTTTTTTTCTTTGACTCTGTTTATATATTGGATTACTTTGATGGATTTCCTTTTATTGAACCATCCCTGATTTCTGGGAAAAAGTCTACTTGATCATGATGGATGATCGTTTTCATGTGTTCTTGGGTTCATTTTGTGAGAATTTTATTGAGTAGTTTTGCATTGATATTCAAAAGGGAAATTGGTCTGAATTCCTCTTTCTTTGTTGGGTCTTTTTGTGGTTTAAGTATAAGAGTAATTGTGGCTTCATAGAACGAATTGGGTAGTGTTCCCTCTGTTTGTATTTTGTGGAAGTAGACACTAAAACCATCTGGACCTGGGATTTTATTGGTTGGGAAACTATTAATGATTGTTTCTATTGTTTTAGAGGTTATGGGACTATTTAGCTGGTTTACCTGATCCTGATTTAATTTGGTAACTAGTATCTGTCAGGAAAATGTCCATTTCATCCAGATTTTTCAGTCATTGACTATAGGCTTTTGTAATAGGATATGATTTTTTTTTAATTTCTTCAGTTTCTGTTGTTATGTCTCCCTTTTCATTTCTGATTTTATTAATTTGGATACTGTCTCTGTGCCCTCTGGTTAGTCTGGCTAAGGGTTTATCTATCTTGTTGGTTTTCTCACAGAACCAGTTCTTGGTTTGGTTGAGTCTATATATAGTTCTTTTTATTTCTACTTGGTTGATTTCAGCTCTGAGTTTGATTTTTTCCCCCTGCAGTCTACTCTTCTTGGGTGTATGTTCTCACCAGTTTCTTTTTGTAGGCATTTAGAGCTATGAATTTTCCTTTAAGTATTGCTTTCATTGTATCCCATAAGTTTTCATATAATGTGCCTTCATTTTCATTAAATTCAAAAAGTCTTAAATTTGTATCTTTATTTCTTCCTTGACCAAGTTATTGTTGAGTAGAACATTTTTTTCATTTTCCACATGTATGTGGACTTTCCATTGTTTTTGTTGTTATCGAAGAGCAGCCTTACTTCATGGTGCTCTTATAGGATACATGGGATTATTTCAGTCTTCTTGTATTTGTTAAAGCCTGTTTTGTGACCAATTACATGGTCAATTTTGGATAAGGTCCCATGAGGTGCTGAGAAGAAGTTGAATTCTTTGGTTTTAGGATGAAATGTTCTATAGATATTTGTTAAATTCATTTGGTTCATAACTTCTGTTATTTTCATTTGTGTTTCACTTTAGTTTCTATTTCAATAATCTTGCCTTTGATGAGAGTGGGGTGTTGAAACCTCCCACTATTATTGTGTGGGGTTCAATGTGTGTTTTGAGCTTTAGTAAAGTTTCTTTTATGAATGTGGGTGCCATGCATTTGGGGCATATATGTTCAGAATTGAGGGTTACTCTTGGTGGATTTTCCCATTCATGAAAATAAAAAGTACTTCCTCATCATGCTTGATAACTTTTGGTTGAAAGTCTTTTTTATTGGAGGTTAGGATGGAAACCCAAGCTTGTTTCTTGGGACCATTTGCTTGGAAGTCATTTTTCCATGTTTTAACTCTGAGATAGTGTCTGTGTTTCTTATTGAAGTATGTTTCTTTTATGCAGCAAAATTCTGGGTCCTCTTTACATGTCCAGTGCATTAGTCTATATCTTTTTATTGGGCATTTGAGTCCATTGATGTTAAGAAATAGTAAGGAAAAGTGAAGGATGCTTTCTTTTATTTTTGTTATTAAAAGTGGAATTATGTTTGTGTGGCTATCTTCTTTTGGGTTTGTTGGAAGATTATTTTCTTGCTTTTTATACGGTGTAATTTCCCTTCTTGTGTTGGACTTTACTGTCTATTATTCTTTTTAGGGCTGGATTTGTGGAAAGATATTGTGTAAATTTGTTTTGTCATGGGATACCTTTGTTTCTCCATCTGTGTTAATTGAGAGGTTTTTGGGGGTATATTATCTTGGGCTGGCATTTATGTTCTCTTAGGGTCTGTATGGCATCTGTCCAAAATCTTCTGTCTTTTACAATTTCTGGTGTCATTTTCATAGGTCTGCCTTTATATGTTACTTGACCTTTTTCCTTTACTACTTTTAATATGCTTTCTTTGTTTTGTGCATTTGATGTTTTGATTGTTATATGATGGGAGGAATTTCTATTTTGGTCCAATCTATTTGGAGTTCTGTAGGCTTCTTGTTTGTTCATGGGCATCTCTTTCTTTAGGTTAGGGAAGTTTTCTTCTATAATTTTGTTGAAGATATTTACTGGCTCTTTAATTTGGGAATATTTGTTCTCTTCTATGCCTATTATCCTTAGGTTTGGTCTTTTCATTTTGTACTGGATTTCCTGGATGTTTGGGGTTAGGAGTTTTTGTATTTTTCATATTCTTTGACAGTCAAGTCCAAGTATTTTATGGTATCTTCTGCTCCTGAGATTCTCTCTTCTATCTCTTGTATTCTGTTGGTGATCCTTGCATCTTTGTCTACTAATCTCTTTCCTAGGTTTTCTAATTCCAGGGCAGTCTCCCTTTGTGATTTCTTTATTGTTTCTACTTTCATTTTCAGATTCTGGATGGTTTTATTCAATTCCTTCACCTGTTTGATTGTGTTTTCTTGCAATTCTTTAAGGAAGTTTTGTGTTTCCCCTTTAAGGGCTTCTACCTGTTTACCAATGTCCTCTAGTATTTCTTTAAGGGAGTTATTTATGTCCTTCTTAAAGTCTTCTATCATCATCATGACAAGTGATTTTAAATCTGAATCTTGCTTATACATTGTGATGGGTTATCCAGGACCTGCTATGGTGGGAGAACTGGGTTATGATGATGCCAAGTAACCTTGGTTTCTGTTGCTTATGTTCTATGCTTGCCTCTTGCCATCTGGTTATCTCTAGTGCTACCTGAACTCACTGTCTCTGATGAAGTAATTTGTTATGCATTTTATTATTCCCTTGATATCATTATCCACACTGAAGTAAAATTTTAGTTTATAAGCTTTTACTTATGTGTTTGTTAAATAAAAGATAATTAATTCATATTAAATGCTGAATTTTATTCTCTTAAAGTTCATATTTAAGTTATAACCCATAATATGACTGTGTTGGTGATAGGACTATTCAGAGATTCACAATTTTAACTGAGGGTATGTAGGTGAGTCCAATGGGATAAAACTGGCAATTTCAAAGAAAGAGACACCCAAAACATGTATTTTCTGTTTCTCTGTTTCTGTACCTCCTCCTTACTTTCTGCCTCTCCTCATCTCTTTCTGCATAGCAAAGGTCAGAAGAAAATAGAAACCAACATTTTTCATACTTCAATTTTCAATTTCTAGTTCATATATTCTAAAACATCAATACCTATTTTTGAAGCCACCTAGTTTAGTACATTTTATCAGGTATCTCAAGCAGATTGGAACAGTTTTGAAGTTCTCAGCTATTTATATTAGACATTAATAAATATATAGAAATATAGACACTAAAGCAATACTATTGGGGCATATTCATGTCCCACATTTAACAATGGGCAGATGCCAACAGAAAACATACACACAAATAATTTAAAAGGAAAACAAACAAACAAACAAAAATCTAATACCCAGAAAAGATAATCATGCTCTAGTTAAAATGGATCTAACATAGAGCTGTAGAGCATTACATCTGACAACTACTAAATATACATTTTTTTCTTTCTATTAGCACTTGGTACCTGGACAAGATTCTATGGTAGGTTATAAATCATGTTATGATTTAAATCATTAAAATTCATTTAAATATTGAATCAGTCAATATTTAATAATATCAGTTTAGAGAAAAGTTTGAGCTAGAACAGCTAAGTTTAAATAGCAGTCCAGAATTCAGAATAAACTAGAAAGGGTGGGCTTTTTCAACAGTAAGTCTCTGAGAAGACAATTACATCTGTGGGATAAAAGTCACATTTTCACTAGACAAATCAAGGTGGGGAATGTTTTAGTATATTTTAATAGGTGAAGTATTTCAAGGCATGATACAAAAGCACTGGAAAATATAAGAACAGATAAATGCAATTAAACCAAACTGAAAATAGGAGGACAACTTATAGACTGAGAGAATGAGAATATAATCATAAACTCTATGTACAGCAAAGAACCACAACTCATAATCTATATGGAGCTCAAATTACTGAAATGGGAAAAAAAACCTTAATATTAAATAGGACATTGATACAAATATTTGCCAAAAGCAAGACATATTAATAGCCAATGCCCATCGTTGCTAATTATCAGAAAAATACAAACCAAAATGACAATTGTATATCACCTTAATCTAATAAGAATAAACTTAGCCAAAGAATAAAGATTAAATATTCTAGTGACAATGTGAAGAAATGGGACACCTTGTAAACTGTTGGTCATGATATCACTGTATACATACATCTTTCTGTTTATGCAATAAAATATCATTACCTAGACAATATATAAGAGTTTATTTTGATTTATACTTCTAGAAGAATAAAAGTACATCATGTTCTGGAAGCATAGCAGCAAGATACAGGCATGGTGAAAGGAACAAAAAACTGAGAACTAACATCTTCAAATTCAACACGGAAGCTGAGATGGAATACTGAAAGTTGGTTAAGACTATAAACATCTAAAACCCTAAAGTAATAATGTACTTCCTCTAACAAGACTACATTTTCTAAGGTTTCCACAATGCACCAAAACATCACCACCAACTTGGAATAAAATAAGGCCTTAACACTCACTTCAACAGAATATAACTACATTTAATTATTGGCAGATTAAGGAGAAAATATAATTAAGTTACAGTAAATTAAAAAAAGCATCTGTCATGAAGTATGACAGGTTAAGAAGAGACCACAGAAAGAGAAGACCTTTTAAAAAGTGGGGTGTCCACCAACCAAAGAGTGTACATGGGTAGGTCTATGGCTTCTGCTACATATGTGGTAGAGGATTATCTAATATGGCATCAAAGAGAGTGGAGGTGCTTGTTCCTGTGGATGCTTGTAGCCCCACCAAAGAGAGATGCTGGAGGGGTGAGGCAGGAGTGGGTGGGTATGGGAGTACCCTCTTCAAAGCAAAGCAGAGGGGATATGTGATGGGGGGTTGCAGAGGGGATACTAGGAAGGGG
>NC_045030.1:121435988-121437704 GCF_008632895.1 Mastomys coucha
CTTGCCTCAACCTTTAAATAAAACTCTTGCCTTTGTCAGCCTAACAGTAAGGTCACAGGCATGTGCTTCCATGCCTATCCCTTTTCTATGTTATTCCCTTCTATGATTATCAATGGAAAACATAGAAGAGAGTTATCTTTTAAAAATATTTTTTTTACATTTGTGATATCTTAAACTTTACACTTTTTAAAATACAGAATATGTTTCTACATAAGTGTATTTTCTCCATCTGTCCTATGCTTGCACAAGAAGTATGTTCAGTACAGTTATGATGGATATAATAAATAAAATCTACTAGCACCCATAATAGTTTAGAGACCAACTGCAGCAATGCAATTATCTTCATATACAAAGAAAAAGAGCACCTTTTTTAGTAAAAAATAATTCACAAAATATACTTAGGAATAAATGTATTATAAAATGTAAAAGAAGCTACAAACCAAAAACCATAAAAAAATAATGGAACTGTTCCAGTATTTTAAATGGAAGAGGAAATAGAGAATCTGAAATGATGATATGTTGGAAGTTACAAAAGTGAGATAGTGGCACAAAGCTTGTGCAAGTAACCAAGTAATATCTGATTAGATTTAGAACCACTCTCCAAGATAGAAGCCATATCTGATCCTCTTAAAGTAGCCAAGAACCTGGGACCAGGTAGATCAGGGATGGAGGGTAAAACCAAATAAAGGAATGATAAAGGAATGTAGCAATAAAATTACTGTTAATGACATTCCACTGTGCTCATGATTCAGTGCTTTGTCAGCCAGCATCAGAGAAATATTTTCTACAACCACTGGGAAAAAATAGAGTACAGAAACCCACAAACGAATAATATGTAGTGATTGAGAGACCTTGGAAAATGTGCCATAAATAGGGCACCTTCATCAAATCCCGCCTCTCAGAGCACAGGGAACTTTGAAGAATAGAGGACAGAGAGATTGTAAGAGTCAATGGGAATACAAAACACTTGGGAATATAAGGCTTTTTAAACAAAATAGGGCTGGTCTGCATAGGAACTCACAACACTGAACCTGCATTCATAGGACATGCATGAATCAATATCAGATCATGTCCACCACTGAGATAATAAATGGAAACAAGCCTTCATTCCTAACCAAGAAGATGTATTCAAGTATTAACTTTTCAAAAATGGAAAATTATTTTTCACCATAGGAGTCTCACTGAATATTCAAAACACTAATTGCTTGCCCTATCTATATTCAGTTCCATTTGGCCAAAAGAAAAAGCATCTTTTGATGTTCTGTCTCATAATGTTTAGTCAGGGCATTTATTTATTTATTTGTTTGTTTGTTTATTTATTTAAAAGTTTTGTGCATTAAGAGATGTTTTCTGATTTTTCTGTCTGGTGAGTTTCTAAGACCGGAGCAGCCAGCCGGGAAACACAGGGCCCACAAGTCCCAGGGGAGCTGCAGGGTGGCAGGGACAGGATCCTCTCAGCTTCTGAATGACAGAGGTGGATCAGTGTCCTTCTCTGCCCCTTCCCTGCAAGTGGAGGGCCTACCTCCAGGGAGCGCCTTAACCCAGAGACTCGGGTGAGAACCGCCCGCCATTTTCTCTCCAATGAGTTTCTAAGACCTGAGCAGCCAGCCGGGTCCCCACGAGTCACAGGGGACTTGTAGGGTGGCATGGACAGGACAAGCTCTAGTCAGAGACACTAAGAACATCTAACACCAAAAATCAAGAGATGGTGAAAGG
>NC_045030.1:121437715-121443530 GCF_008632895.1 Mastomys coucha
GCCCCTCTCCCTGCTCACCATCCCACCCCCTCCTGCTTACTGGCCCTAGCATTTCCCTATATTGGGGCATAGAACCTTCCCAGGGCCAAGGTCCTCTCCTCCCATTGATGACCGGCTTGGCCATCCTCTGCTACATATGCTGCTGGAGCCATGAGTCCCACCATGTGTACTCTTTGGTTGGTGGTTTAGTCCCTGGGAGTTCTGAGGGTACTAGTTAGTTCATGTTGTTGTTAGTCCTAAGGGACTGCAAGCCCTTCAGCTCCTTGGGACCTTTCTCTAGCTCCTTCATTAGGGACCCTGTATTCAGTCCGATGGATGCCTGTGAGCCTCTACTTCTGTATTAGTCAGGTACTGTCAGAACCTCTCAGGAGACAGCTATATCAGGCTCCTGTCAGCCAGCCCTTGCTGGCATCCACAATAGTGTCTGGGTTTGATGATTGAATATGGGAAGGATTCCCAGGTGGAGCAGTCTCTGGATTGTCCTTCCTTCAGAGAAGACCTTTTTGTATATAGCATTGCTTCCAGTTTGTGATTTTGTGAGATTCCTGTGTGTGAAAGTGTGTGTCTGTGTCTTCAGGTGTTTCTTCCATTTTCTATGCCACTTTTTCTATATTTGCTTTGTCATATTCTGATTTGTTTGTTTGTTTCTTTCTTCTTCTTCCTCCTCTTCCTTCTTCTTCTACTACTACTTGTCTTCCACAGAGCTGAAGGGATTTGCAACCCCATAGAAGGAATGAACAATATAAACCAATCAGGACCCCCAGAGCTTCCAGGGACTAAAGAACCAACCAAAGAGTACACATAAGTGGGAGGAGAGGCCCTTGGTTCTATGAAGGCTCAATACCCCAATGTAGGGGAATGCCAGGATAGGGAAGCAATAGTGGGTAGGTGCGTGGGTGAACACCCTCATAGAATCAGGGAGAGGGGGAAAAGGACATGGGGGTTTTGGAGGGAAAACCAGGAAAGAGTATAACAATTGCAATGTAAACAAGAAAGTGTATAATTAAAAAATCCAAAACATTTAAAAAGTAAAATTTTCAAAGGAAATAAAATACTATCAAATAGGATGAATTAAAAATCATTATAAGAGATAGACCCTGAGTTTGCATCCTAAAAGTGAAAAGGTCTTTCCAAAATATAGTTAGCATGTATTTTAAATAGATGTAGATGATTTAGAAAACCTTAAGAAATGTACTAATTGATACTTAAATGAGTTATATAACATTTTTTGATATCTTCTGTCCTTTTGAGTTTGTTAAAATAAAATAAATCAATCAAATTACTCAGAGAAAAGCTAATACAATAATGAAAAATATCATTTTCTTTCTGAAATCAATTCTACCTGATTTTCCAGATGGCACCAAGATAATTTGGGAGATTTAAATTTTATGAATTCCTCCTGGGCGCTTTGACTATGCATAAACATTTTCCTTAATGATTTGTGACACTTGGCAACGTTTTTCTTTGAGACAGAAATAATTGTAGGGAAGTCATCTAAAAGATTTACATCCATTACAAAGAAAGCTACGTATTGATTTTCATTCTTCAAAAATATAAAGTGAATGTAAGGTATAAACAAAAATGTAATGAGTAATAGCATCAAAAAAATTATAAAAAGTGAGTTGTTGAATCATTAAAAATTATGGTCTTTTGTAAAGATCGTCCCAACCTGCTTTATAAGTGCATTTGTAAATTCACAGTACAACTGGGATACTAAACTGGTAATAAGTACTATTATAACTTTCTATTTAAGTAAAGGTATAATAGAGTATTTTTATTATAAATGGAGGAGCAATAAATAAAATGTCAGAATCCTGGCATCCAAATTAAAATCAAGTGAACAATACCCTTACCAAATAACTGTTTATACAATGTTATTCAGTTTCTACTTTTATAGTTCTTACAATAATTACATTAAAATCATATTGATAGCAATTAGGAGAAAATATATTTTTAAAAGAATTGCTTAAAAACATAAACATTTGACTCTTTTAAAGGAGAGATATGAAGAAATTTATTCATCTCCCTCCAGCCTTTTCTATTATGTATTTATAAAATGGAATATGCATATTAAATGAAGACATTCTTTCATTTTTGGAAAACAAGGAGTATTATTGTATCTTGCTCTCATTAATTTAAATTCTATAGCAATCATGATATTATCCTATAGGCTGCAATGTTTTCACATTTTGAATGTATTAAGAGTATATTTAAATGATTAAAAATCTCTGATTTTTACCAGTGCACAAATTATGTTTCTTGAATTTAAAAACAATTATTTTTTCTTATTTATGTATTTATGTATTTATTTATTTATTTATTTATTTATTTAAATATCCAGATTTTATTCCCCTCCTTGTCTACGCTCTGGCTGATCCACATCCCATTCCTCCTCCCAGCCCCCATATCTACACAAGTATGTCACCACCCCAGACCTTTATCCCACCAGACCTCAAAACACTCTGGAGCCTCCAGTCTCTTAAGGGTTATGTGCACCTTCTCTGACTGAACCCAGACCTGGCAGTCCTCTGCTGTATATGTGTTGGGGGCCTCGTATCAGCTGATGTATGCTGCCTGGTTGGTGTTCCAGTATCTGAGAGATCTCAGGGGTCCAGATTAGTTGAGACTACTGTCCTGTACAGTGTCTACGTCCTCCTCACCTTCTTCTAGCTTTCCCCTAATACAACCACAGGGGTCAGCAGCTGCTGCCCATTGGTTGGGTTCAAGTATGTGCATCTGAAAACAATTATAAGTGACATCCCTCTTATTGTTAAATATCAAGAAAGAAAATAGATTCAGAGTTACCTAAGAATTGAATATTATATTTTAATTCTTATTTTGTATATAATACATAAACTATGATGTATATGAAATAGAAGAGAAAAAAGACAGTGTTAAATAACAAAAAAAAATATATGAGGTATTTCAGTGTGGCAAACTTTTTTTTAGATTTATTTATTATTATATATAAGTACACTGTAGCTGACTTCAGGCACACCAGAAGAGGGTGTCAGATCTCATTACGGGTGGCTGTGAGCCTCCATGTGGTTGCTAGGATTTGAATTCATGACCTTCAGAAGAGCAGTCAGTGATCTTACCTACTGAGCTATCTCGACAGCCCCCAGTAAACATTTCCTTAAGCATATCTCCACAGTCTGGATACAGGAATAAAAGAGCTGCATAGAGGTGTTGAAAGATATGTGAAAAAATAGAAGAAAACAATTATTATGGGGATAACAAAGAAAGTAGACCTTGTTATATAGGTGAACTGATAGATTTCAGTAGTTAGGAAATATGTTAGTTTAAAGTTTCTACTATTAATTGCTTGCTAAGAAGAAGAAGCTTGGGAATATTATATATATGTATATATATATATGTATATATATATATGTATATATATATTAATGTTTTTTGACTAGATATATTTTTTATTTACATTTCAAATGTTATCCCCTTTCCTGGTTTCCCCTCCAAAACCCCCTATTCCCTCCCCCCTCCCCTTGCTCAGCAATCCACCCATTCCCACTTCCTGGCCCTGCCTTTCCCCTACACTGGGGCATCAAGACTTCACAGGACCAAGGGCCTACCCTCCCACTGATGACTGACTAGGCCATCCTCTGCTAAATATTCTGCTGGAGCTATGAGTCCCACCATGTGTACTCTTTGGTTGGTAGTTTAGTGCCTGGGAGCTCTGGGGGTGCTAGTTAGTTCATGTGACCCACCTCCAGCCAGACCTTACCTTGCCACAGATAGTCACTCTTTTCTCCAAGCTCCTACTAATAGCCATGCCCCTCTCCAAGTTCCTGATATGCCAGAACTCCCACCTGCAGAGAACAAAGTTGAAGATGCTGATTGGGCTGCAAGATGCTGATGAACTGGGGGAGGGGTTTCTGCCTGCCTCCTTGGAACAGAGACAGTTGAATATTCATGGAGGCCTGAAAGCATAACCATGGCTTGGTCCCATTTTTTAATTCCCCTCTCACCCTCGATTCCCTTAATTTCCCCCCAGGCCCCTTCCTCTCTTCCAGAGACCCTGTTTGTGTGTAGCTGCTGGTGGCTGCAACAGCTGGTGCCCACAATGTGTGGCCTGGAAATGCTTGCTAGACTAGTATAGTTGAATGGAGAAATGATTAGTTTGAGCTTTGCCATTTTGTTTACTTCTTGCTGTTTTTTCCACAGAAGTTTGAAGGGTTTGTTTTCACCAGGCTTTATGGTAAAAATCGACTGCTTTAGCTAGAGTTTCACAACTGCTTAGCACCATCTAGTGGCCACAAGTTAAGTTGCAGGCTGATATTGATTTTTGTCTAAAAGTTGTGGTTATGGAAAGAAATTTAGAAGTATAGTTAACATTGACAGAGTTCCATTGGCTACAGTTTATTAATTATCATTGATCTAAAATAGCTTTGATTTTAAAATTCATAAAAGGTCAATGAGGCCATAAGCCTTATAAAATTTATTATAGCATTACAATCTGGCCTGAAACTATGGTAATTTTGAAGATTTTGCTTAAAATTTTGACTTCATAATTTTTTTGTCTCTGATTCAGTGCAAGAGGCTAGGACTTTGAATTTTTCAGTGTACATTGATCTAATCCCTCTAATAGGAAATCTCAATACCTTTACAAATGAGCATTAGTTTCAAAGGCAATATCTTTTTCAATATTTAAACCTCAGTTATGTCAAAAAAGGCTGTATTAAGTAAAAACCTAATGAGATGCTTATTTCTTGCTTCAAACAGCAATTAAATTGATTATTACAAACTACTAATTGATATTTGGCCTATTACATAGTAAAAATTTTTAGACCAAATTGATATTTATCCAAAGGAGACAAATTGTTAAAATTTGTTTGTATATATGCTTTCATATTTCCTGTGAATTTATATATACATCCCATAATAGTATATACTTCTACAGCCCTTTTATGAGAGAAAAGTATATATTATTCACATATTTAATCTCATGATTTTTCACCCCTACTTCAGCACAAATAATTAAACTGTGTGCTGTAGTCACTATTTATCAAGTACTAAAACTAAGCCTTAATTTGTATATTGATATATGGGTACATACATATATCAGAGCTTTCAATTGCTTATGATAATTTGACAATTATAAAATATAATTCTGATTTAAAAATTAAAAGTAAAATATGCACATGTGACTATTAATTCCTTCTCAGGCTTTCAAGTTACTATTGTCTTAACATAAAAAACAACATAATATTAATTAGTTATTGCCTATATTATATTTCTATATTTAATGTTCCTAATCAAATTAAAACAGATTATGAAATTGACTATTACAGTCAACCATTTAAGATATTTTGTCAACAATTTAATGTTAACCATGTTACTGAAATAATTGATAATTCTCAGAGACAATAAATTACTCAATGTGTAATTTGCACTTTGAGAATTTGTTTTTTTAATAATAAAAGGAGGGGGCATGCCCTTCACTCCAAAGATACCTCCAAAAGCCTATCTCGCTTTTTACTTGTTTTGAAAAAGCATATCTCACTTTTTGCTTGTTTTAAAAATCTTTTTTGCAGTCTGATGCTAAAGGTCAGTCTACTGTGGATTGTCATTGGCATCCACACATTTCCAGTTCTTATGCCATGGAAAAATGGCAAGATTCACTTACTAATACATGGTATGGTCCTGACCCCATTTTAATCTGGGGAAGAGGCTCCGTTTGTGTCGGAATACAATGACTGCCTGAAACATTAGTTAGTCAAGTGGATACAGATCCGAGTCTTTTTAATAAACATGTTTTCAACTAAAATAATGGCAAAATATTTTTTTTTTTTTGAGACAG
>NC_045030.1:121444733-121445677 GCF_008632895.1 Mastomys coucha
CCTCAGCTCCATTGGTCCTTTCTCTAACTCCTTCACTGGGGACCCTGCACTCAGTTCAATGGATGGCTATGAGCCTCTACTTCTGTATTAGTCTGGTATTGTCAGAGTCTTTCAGGAGACAGCTATATCAGGCTGGAGTGCCCTTCCTTCAGTCTCTGCTCCATAGTTAGTTTCTGCAACTCCTTCCATGAGTATTTTGTTCCCCATTTTAAGACAGAATGAAGTGTCCACATATTGGTCTTCCTTCTTGAGTTTCTTGTGGTTTGTGGATTGTATTTCATATATTCCAAACTTCTGGAGTAATAACCACTTATCAGAGAGTGTATGCCATGTGTGTTCTTTTGTGACTAGGTTACATCACTCAGGATGATATTCTCCAGATCCATTCATTTCCCTAAGAATTTCATAAATTCATTGATTTAATAGCTGAGTACTACTCTATTGTATAGATGTACAACAATTTCTGTATCCACTCCTCTGTTGAGGGACATCTGGGTTGTTTCCAGTTTCTGGTTATTATAAATAAGGCTACTATTAACATGGTGGAGCATGTGTCCTTATTACATGTTGCGGTATTTTTTGGGTATATGCCCAGGAGTGGTATAGCTGGGTCCTCTGGTAGAACAATGTCCAATTTCCGTAGGAACCACCAAACTGATTTCCAGAGTGGTTATAGTAGCTTGCAATCCCACCAGCAATGAAGAAGTGTTCTTCTTTCTCCACAACCTTTCCAGCATCTGCTGTCACCTGATTTTTTATCCTACCCATTCTAACTGGTATGAGGTGGAATCTCAGGGTTGCTTTGATTTTCATTTCCCTGATGACTAAGGATGTTGAACATTTCTTTAGGTGCTTCTCCACCATTCAGTATTCATGAGTAGAGAATTCTTTGTTTAGCTCTGTACCCCATTTTTTAATAGAGTTATTTGGTTCTCTGGAGTCTA
>NC_045030.1:121447008-121448006 GCF_008632895.1 Mastomys coucha
CTTTCCAAGACTTTTATCATGAAGGGGTGTTGGATTTTGTCAAATGCTTTCTCAACATCTAATGAGATAATCATATGTTTTTTTTTTCCTTTGAGTTTATTTGTATAGTGAATTACGTTGATGGATTTCCGTATTTTGAACCATCCCTGCATCCCTTGGATGAAGCCTACTTGATCAAGGTGGATAATTGTTTTGATGTGTTCTTGGATCTAATTTGCAAGAATTTCTTTGAGTATCTTTGCATCGATATTCATAAGGGAAATTGGTCTGAAGTTTTCTTTCTTTGTTTGGTCTTTGTGTGGTTTAGGTATAAGAGTAGTTGTCGTTTCATAGAAGGAATTGGGTAAAATACATTCTGTTTCTATTTTGTAGAATAGTTTGAAGAGTATTAGTATTAGGTCTTCTTTGAAGGTTTGATAAAACTGCACTAAACCAATCTGGTCCTGGGCTTTGTTTTTGGTTGGGAGACTATTAATGACTGTTTCTATTTCATTAGCAGATATCAGACTGTTTAAATCATTGATCTGATTATGATTTAACTTTGGTACCTGGAATCTGTGTATAAATTGTCCATTTCATCCAGGGTTTCCACTTTTGTTGAGCATAGGCTTTTGCAGTAGTATCTCATGATTTTTTGGATTTTCTCAGTGTCTGTTGTTATGTCTCCTTTTCATTTCTTTTTTTTATTGTTATATCCTTTATTTACATGTAAATTTCTACTTTCCAGTTTCCTCTCCAAAAAACAAAGAAACAAACAAAAACAACAAAAACAAATCCCTGTTGCCTCCCCATGCCTGTTACCCCACCCTCTCCCACTTTCTGGCTCTGGCATTCCCCTACACTGGGGCACAGAAGTTTCACAGGGCCGATGTCCTCTCCTCCTATTGATGATCAAATTGCAATCCTCTACTATTTACATGCTGCCAGAACAATCAGACCCCTCCATGTGCAGTCATTGGTTGGAGGTTGAGACCCTGGGAGCTCTGAGGGTACTACTT
>NC_045030.1:121450170-121451989 GCF_008632895.1 Mastomys coucha
GAAAATGCTGTCTTTTTTCCACTGGATGGTTTTAGCTCCTTTGTCAAAGATTAACTGACCATAGGTACATGGGTTCATTTCTGGGTCTTCAATTCGGTTCCATAGATCTACCTGCCTGTCACTGTGCCAATACCATGAAGTTTTTATCACAATTGCTCTGTAGTACAGCTTAAGGTCCGGGATGGTGATTCCACCAGAGTTTCCTTCATTGTTGAGAATAGTTTTGGCTATCCTGGGTCTTTTGTTGTCCCTTTTCATTTCTGATCTTTTTAATTAGGATACTGTCTCTGTGCCCTCTAGTTATTCTAGCTTAGGGCTTATCTATTTTGTTGAATTTCTTAAAGAACCAGCTCCTTGTTTGGTTGATTCTTTATATATTTCTTTTTGTTTCTATTTGGTTGATTTCAGCCCTGAGTTTGATTATTTCCTTACTTTGACTCCTCTTTGGTGAATTTGCTTTTTTTTGTTCTAGTGCTTTCAGGTGTTCTGTCAAATTGCTGGTGTATGCTCTTTCCAGTTTCTTTTTGGAGGCACTTAAAGCTATTAGTTTTCTTCTTAGGACTGCTTTCATAGTGTCCCATAAGTTTGGGTATGTTGTGGCTTCATTTTGATTAAACTCTAGAAAGTCTTTAATTTCTTTCTTTATTTCTTCCTTGACCATGTTATTGAGTAGAGTATTGTTAAGCTTCCACGAATATGTGGGCATTCTCTTGTTTATGTTGTTATTGTGGAGTAGCCTTATTCCATGGTGATCTGATAGGATACAAGGAATTATTTCAATCTTCTTGTATCTGTTGAGGCCTGATTTGTGACCAATTATATGGTCAATTTTGGAGGTACCATGAGGTGCTGAGAGGAAGGTATATCCTCTTGTTTTAGGATAAAAAGTTTTATAGATATCTGTTAAATCCATCTGTTTCATAACTTCTGTTAGTCTCACTGCATCTTTGTTTAGTTTCTGTTTCCATGATTTGTCCATTGCAGAGATTTGGGTGTTAAAATCTCCCACTATTATTGTGTGCCGTGCAATGTGTGCTTTGAGCTTTAGTAAAATTTCTTTTATGAATGTAGATCCCCTTTGATTTGGAGCAGAGAGATTCACAATTGAGTGTTCATCTTGGTAAATCATACCTTTGATGAATATGAAGTGTCCCTCCTTATCTTTTTTGATCACTTTAGGGTGAAAGTCAATTTTATTCAATATTAGAATGGCTACTCCAACTTATTTTCTTGGGACTATTGGCTTGGAGAATTATTTTCCAGCCTTTTATTCTGAGGTAGTGTTTATCTTTGTCTCTCAGGTGGGTTTCATGAATGCAACAAAACATTGGTTCCTGTTTATATACCCAGTCTGATAGTCTATGAATTTTTATTGGGGAATTGAGTCCATTGATATGAATAGATATTAAGGAAAAGTAATTGTTGCTTCCTCTTATTTTTGTTGTTAGAGCTGGAATTCTGTTCCTGTGGCTATCTTCTTTTGCTTTTTCAGAGATACAGTTCCCCTCCTTGTGTTGGAGTTTTCCATTTATTACCCTTTGAAGGGCTGGATTTGTGGAAATACATTGTGTTAATTTGGTTTTGTCACGGAATACTTTGGTTTGTCCATCTATGGCGATTGAGAGTTTTGCTGGGTATAGTAGTCTGGGCTAGCATTTGTGTTCTCTTAGGGTCTGTATGACATCTGCCCAGGATCTTCTAGCTTTCATAGTCTCTGGTGAGAAGTCTAGTGTAAGTATGATAGGCCTGCCTTTATATGTTACTTGACCTTTTTCTCTTACTGCTTTTAGTATTCTTTGTTTTGTGCATTTGGTGTTTT
>NC_045030.1:121452131-121455334 GCF_008632895.1 Mastomys coucha
TCTTCTATCTCTTGTATTCTGTTGGTGATGCTTGCATCTATGTTTCCTGACTTCTTTCCTAAGATTCTCATTCCAGAGTTGTGTCTCTTTGTGATTTCATAATTGTTTCTACTTCCATTTTTAAGTCTTGGTTGGTTTTGCTAAATTCCTTCACCTGTTTGTGTTTTTCTGGAATTCCTTAAGGGATTTTTGTGTTTCCTCTTTAAGGGCTTCTACTTGTTTACTTGTGATCTCCTTTAATTCTTTATGGGATTTTTTTTGTTTCCTCTTTAAGGGCTTGTACCTCTTTACCTGTGTTCTCCTGTATTTCTTTCATGGAGTTAATCATGTCCTTCTTAAATTCCTCTAGCTCCATTGTGAGATATGATTTTAGATCCAAATCTTGCTTTTCCAGTGTTTTGGGATATCCAGGACTTGCTATGGTGGGAGTACTAGATTCTGATGAAGCCAAGTAGTCTTGGTTTCTGTTGGTAGGATTCTTGCATTTGCCTTTCGCCATCTGTTGATCTCTGGTGTTAGATGTTCTTACTGTCTCTGAGTAGAGCTTGTTACTCCTGTGAGTCTGTAAGCCTGTGTCAGCACTTCTGGGAGCTCAGCTCTCCTCTGGTAAATCCCGGGTGCAGATGGCTGTGGATCAGTTGTCAGTCCTTAGTCCTGGGGTCAGAGTACACCCTGGAGACAGGATCTCCACTTTTGAGGAAAGGTGCAGAGAAGCCTGTGGGTCTGTTTTCCCTCCTTCGTGTGGTCTGAGGTAGAAAGGATCCTGACCAGGCTGCTCTGCGACTTATGTGGCCTGTGCCTCCTGGCTGGTCCCACCTTAGAAAGTCACCAGAGAGAAGATGTTGGATCTCACCATTGTCCCTATGTTAAATCACTCCTTGGAGGCAAGCTCTCCATTTGCAGGGAAGGGGAAGAGAGGGTTTCTGATCTACCACCATCTCACTCCTAGGGGTAGATGGAGGTTGAGAGGATCCTGTCCCTGCCACCCTGTGACTTGTGAGGCCTGTCAGAAATCATCATGTTAAGAAAGATAAATAATGGGGAAATTTGGGGGCAGTGACAATCATTTTCACCCACAGTTGATGATATTCTTTATTTTTTTGTCCACTGGTAATTTCTTTTAAAAGCTTTCATGTTTCAAAATAAAGAACTAAAAAATTTAAATACTGAATGCAGAAGTATGAAATATTGTATTATATATGCTAAGGAAAGGAAAATAAGATTTTATTCCATGATAACTAATAATAGTAATTCTCAAGCCAGATAAAGCACATAGTGATCTATCTGGATTCCCTGAAATACATCATCTGAAAAAACAATTTTTCCTTTTTCTATTTCCAGACACGGTAGCTTTTCCTATAAAATTTTGTGAAAAGAAGTATGGACATTGAATGGTAAACAGATATATCACAAATACTCAATCTCTTAAAAAATCTTCAAAAGATTTTGCATTTTATTGAGTTATTCCAGAACTGAGAAACTATTGCTATGATAAAATATTTGTGAACAGCAATTTCAGCATATGTAATGGGTAATTTTTTTCTTATTGGTAGTTTGGCTTTATTATCTTTATGTCATTTTTTAAAGTTAAAACAAAAGCATAAGGAAAAAATCCCAACACTTGTAATGATATTATACTAATAAGAAATTCAAAATAGACATATTTTGCAATATTGTCATTGAATACTTAAGAAGACATTTCTTACTTTGCATTGCATTTTAGAGTATTATAGTGAAAGTGAGGGGAAAGGTTTGTATTATGTCTGACAATATTTTCTTGGTGTATTTCTCCCCCAATGTAACAACTTTGGAGTGAATGTTGTTATCATCTGCACTCTTCACATTCGGGCATCATACAATATAATCACTAATAAGGAAATCAAACAATACCAAATGAAGACACTAAAATTAAAACGTTTCTTATAATAATATTCTAACTAGGAGTCAGGTTCTTTCAAAGAAACTATACACAAAACAATATTTGTAATTTTACCATCTAACCAATAGATGACACCAGAGGGTAAGGATTGCAGTCTTCTTTTATAAGCCTGTACTTTTGTAGGTGCTTTATTATATGTTAACTCTAAAACCTTGCATGAGGATATCTGCTGATGAATAAAGTTAAGAGTAGAGAATAAAGAATATCTGTGAAAAGCACTATTCAAATAGTCTTTGTTATTGTGTGCATATTATATTGGTATATACATACACATATACATATACAAAGATCAGTTTTTCAGGACAGTCAGCGATAAGCAATACAATAAAGTCTCAGAATTATTTAAATTTTATATGTTGTCTTTACCTTCAGGTTTTCTTCATTTTAGTACAAGTGTATTTACTGTTGTATGAAATCAGAGATTCAAAATGAAACTGAAAGTGGCTAATCCTCAGTAATAAAAGAAAGCCTAATTATCAAATACAAATATTAAAATGTGAATCATATATTCAAAAGAATTTTCATTTATTAGTTGAAGATCTTTATTATTCAATGAAAAGGGAAATTAATAATTAGTACAAATCTTGAATATAAAAAGGTTTATTTTATAATAATTTATAATTAATTATATGGATAAAAAGGAACATTATTATTTATGATTCTAGTGAGTAGTGATTAAATTAAACTAAAGTGCTTACCCAACACCTCAAATATTTTCCTTTTCTGATAAGAATACACAAATTTTACTATTATGGATTTTTTCAAATATATAATATTTTATTATTATGATCTCCCCATCATAGTGTAGCAATTCTTTGTAAATTTTCAGCATATAATTAATAATTCGTACTCTTTGATTATCATCTTTCACTTGTATATGTTTCATATACTAATTTTCATCAGATATATTTTATACACAATTAGTCATATATAACTTTTATAAACAAACACTTAAATTTTGATTCATATAATCCATTTTCTAATATTTTCTTGTATTAGTTCTGCTTTTACAGTCACAGTCAAAACTGCAATCACCCAGGACCTCCTGTTGCTCTTGTTTTCTTTTCTTCCAATAGCTTTAGAGTTTCTTGAATTATAATTTAAGTTCTTAATGAGTTTTGAGTTGACTGTTGTGTATGCTATGAAATAAAGATCAAATTCCATTCTTCTGCAAATAGGTGTATAATTTTTCCAAAATATATTAAGATGATATGTTTTTATTGGATATTTTATTTATTTACATGCCATATGATATCTCCTTTCC
>NC_045030.1:121456102-121460355 GCF_008632895.1 Mastomys coucha
AATTCATTGTTTTTAATAGCTGAGTAGTACTCCATTGTGTATATGTACCACATTTTCTGTATCCATTTTTCTGTTGAGGGATATCTGGGTTGTTTCCAGGTTCTGGCTACTATAAATAAGGCTGCTATGAACATGGTGGAGCATGTGTCCTTATTACATGTTGGAGCATCTTCTGAGTATATGCCCAGGAGTGGTATAGCTGTGTCCTGTGGTAGTACTTTGTATTTTTTTTAAGATTTATTTTTTATTGTATTTTATGTGTATGATTGCACTGTAGCTGTATAGATGGCTGTGAGTCATCACTTGGTTGCTGGGAATTGAACTCAGGACCTCTGTTTCCTCAGGCCCAGCTCACTCTGGTGTAATACAACGTAGCTGTCATCAGATACATTAAGACAATAGTTGAGAATTATACTAATTGAGTATTACCTATAAGTTTCTTTTCTCTTATGGCTTTTTTATTCTGAGGTAATTTCTTCTCTGTCTAACATAATAAGAGTATCAACAATGGTTATTTAATTTTATCAGCTATTTTTAAAACTTTACTCAGATAAATATGTGTTTTATTTTCTTTAGTTTCTGTGATTTATCCTGCTTATTGATCGTCATGTACTGAGACATTGTTGACATTTCATCTAGGCTCTGCCCCACAGTTACCTGGCAACAGCCAGGTATGCCTGACTCACTATAAAAGGAGCTGCTGGCCCCCTCCTCACTCTGTTGTTCTTCTCCTCCCTTCTCTTGCTCTTACTCTTTCCCTCTCAGTCCTTTCACTTCCCACTCCCCTCCCTTCCTCTCTTTCTCCACATACTCATGGATGGTATCTTCTCTCTGTCTCTATCTCTCTCTGTGAGTCTGTCTCTGTCTCTCTCTCTCTCTCTCCCTTTCTCTGTCTCTATTATCCACTCAACTTCTCTGCCCATGCCCTAAATAAACTTTATTTCTATACTATATCCATTATCTGGCTGATACCTCAGGGGGAAAAGATGCCTCAGCATGGGCCCATAGAGGTAACCCCTCCCCTACTCCATACCACACCTCCAACCAACTAATCCCTGGCTTCTTTTTCTTTCTTCTTCTTCTTCTTCTTCTTCTTCTTCTTCTTCTTCTTCTTCTTCTTCTTCTTCTTCTTCTTCTTCTTCTTTAAAACAAAGCAGACATTTTGTATGAAAAATAAATACAATGGTATTATGACCATTTTAATGTACAGATCAATTTAATTTGCTTGTTATTTTATGGAATTTGTATCATGTTCTCCAGGGATATTTGTCTGTAATTTTGTGATTGTTATAGTGGCTTTGTTAGGCTTTGGCCTCGGCATTATGTAGCCTCTTCTAACGAGTCTGACATTATTCTTTCCACTGTTATTTTTCTGGAAGAATTTAAAAAGAATTGTCATTTCTTTAATTTTTGTCTCCAATATTCACCACAATGCCATCAACTCTCCATGCTTATTTCTATTTTCATCTATATGTCTTCTTAAACATTATCTGAGTCACTTACAGCCAGTATACAGCCAGGACTTGTTCTGTCTGTTAGAGTTCTTACATTTTTCTGGACTATACACGCTTTGTAGTCTTAGTGCTATGAGCAGAATCTTTCTATCTTTCTTTTCAAAAAAAAACATTTATTGTATTATGATGAGAAAACTTACATGATTTCAATTTACCTGAATTTGTTAACATTTAAAAACATATTTTAATTAAATAGAATTGAATCATATTCTTGTTTCCCTTTTGGACCACCGCTCCTCCCAGAGAACCCCCTTCAATACCTACAATATCTTTTTTGTCATATTCCTTAAAATTTATAAAATATTATAACAATAAAAATAAGTATTATAAAAGTTGTTTGATATAAAACAACAATCGATTTAACAGTCTTATGTAGATGCTCTTCCACAGCAATAGAGAATCTTTCAATGGGCTATGTGATAGAGAAAAGCCATTGGTTGAATTCTACTTCAAGCCAATGTAATACATAAAAACCAAAATAGATGAAGAAGACAATTTCCACCACTCTGGTAGCCTCTGTACAATGTTGTGATAGTTACTGTTATGTATCTGATATCCTGGGTGAAGTAATTGGAGTAGGCCCAGAGGTTAGATGGGGAGACTGAGTCTACAGACTCAGTCTACAAACTCAGTCTAGGTTATACTTTACAACATTCTTTTGAAACATATCCCACTCAGATTTATGAGTGTTGCATAAGATTGTCCATTATCTCTAGTTTAATGCAGTGTCTGCAAGGACCAACATTAAGTTCTGCATTCTGATCAGTATGAATTCTACCATGTTTCTTGATTTCTTCCTGATATATGTGACCTTACAGTGCCATTTCCTTTAGCATTCTCTGTATTCTGAAACTGGAATGGTTTTCATTGGAAGAATCTCAAAATTCTCTGAAAGCTACATAATGGCCTCTGGCTTTCATTGCCCTTTGTAGAAAAATTGTACCCTAGAAAATCCTATATATATATTATATAAAATCCTATATATATGAATATATATATATATATATGTGTGTGTGTGCATATATATATATATATATATATATACATATATATATATATATATATATATATAAACCTAAACTCAGGTTTCCTTCTCGTGAAAATGAAGGAGTGGAAATATATCAGTAGATTTGAAAAACCTTCAGCTTTAGAAACTGTTTTCTATTAAAAGAGAAAAGGTGAAAGTCTAGCTTATAAAATAGATGAAGGTACAGGTTGAGGAGATTCCAAAGGTCAGATTCTGCACTTCATCTTTATCAGCTTTTCCTTCATAATTCCTTCCAGAAGTCCCTGAGACTGTCTACAAAGTTATAAAACCACCATACATGATTGAAAG
The DNA here is from genome assembly GCF_008632895.1 of Mastomys coucha. Lineage (NCBI taxonomy): Eukaryota > Metazoa > Chordata > Mammalia > Rodentia > Muridae > Mastomys > Mastomys coucha. Next base: position 121,458,953 of record NC_045030.1, read on the forward strand.
AGGTAGATAAGGGCCAAACTGTAAAGAGTAATGTTGGTTCTTTTTATGGAGTTTTAAATTTAGCCCATGAGGTTCAGAATCTTCTGAAGGGAGTTAGTGTAAAAGGACTGGATAGAACCTGTACAAAAAAATTAGTCTGTATACAGAAAATATCTCAGAAATCCAATGGTTTTTCTTTGTCTTTCCTATAAGGAAATAATGTCTCAAAGTTTTTAAAAACTAACAGATAGAAATAAAGGTAGCCAAATACAAGGGGTGGAATATTACAATTTAGAATGGAAATGTCTACCCAAAGGCACTGGTGTTGAAACTTTGATTCATAACAGCTATTTCTGAGAAAGATGATCAAAGAAGATGTGTTTTTAATGGGTATACCAGGACCCAGTAAGGTCAGGAAGAAGCAAGTACAGGCAAGGGGATGAATGACTCAATGACAATATTAGCTTTTATTCAAGAGAAAAATCTGCAAAGGTTGTTTTGGTATAAAAATCAAAGTGTGCTCTCTTACAGGCTGGGGTAAGTATAAGGCAGGAAAGGGAAGGGAAGCAGAGATGCCAAGGCCAGGAAGCAGGAGAGGATGGGTTGGTGAGCAGGGGGAGGGGGGAGGAAATGGGAGTTTTTTTCAGAGTGGAAACCAGGAAAGGGGAGAACATTTGAAATGTAAATAAAGAAAATATCTAATAAAAATATAAATCTGACATAAGAGAGAGAGAAAAAAAAATAATAGTCCCTCTTTTTGACCCACAATTATTCATTGATAAGAAAAACTAGGGAACATTGAGTTTAGGAATGTCATATAATTGATAAAAATACTTTGTAGCAGCCATTACTGAGGCTGATGATGATAGGGCAGGGTGAACAAGAGGGAAGAGAAAATAGTTACTTTAGTTCTGGCTAAGTAACAAGGAGAGCTGGGATGTGCATGAATTTCCCTTTGAAGGAGAAATAGAACAATTATTACAATGGGGTGTGGTGAAGTGGTAAAACAGGAGTAAACAGACAGTGGGGAGATAGAGGTAGAGAATTCTGAGAGAAACTACTGGAATTGGGGCATTAGGTTAGAAACCTAATGCCATCTCTCTGGGCTGGTGTCCTGATCAGACCTTGGGCACAAGCTCTGCAGCCTGTCCCACAACACACAGAGGAAGCTGCTGCACTCCCAGGTGCTCTAACAAGCTCAGAATCACAGGATCCCAGAATCAAAGGGTCACAGAGACAGCCTGACTCTGAGGAGTTCTGATACAATCAGTATCACAGGAAGGACTGACTCCAGTCAGATTTAGCAAGGGCAGGTAGCACTAGAGATAACCAGATGGCAGGGGCCAAGTGTAAGAAAATAAATAACAAAAACCAAGGTTACTTGGCATCATCAGAACCCAATTCTCCCACCATAGCAAGTCCTG
>NC_045030.1:121460365-121461269 GCF_008632895.1 Mastomys coucha
AAGAGATAGAAGAGAGAATCTCAGGGGCAGAAGACACCATAGAAAACCTTGACACAACAGTTAAAGAAAATGCAAAAAGGAAAAAGCTCCTAACCCAAAACACCCAGGAAATCCAGGACATAATGAGAAGACCAAACCTAAGGATAATAGGTATAGAAGAGAGTGAAGACTCCCAATGTAATGGGCCAGTAAATATCTTCAACAAAATTATAGAAGAAAACTTCCGTAACCTAAAGAAAGAGATGCCCACGAACATACAAGAAGCCTACAGAACTCCAAGTAGACTGTACCAGAAAAGAAATTCCTCCCGTAACATAGTAATAAAAACTCCAAATGAGTTGTTAGCAAAATATGCTTTCCTATTTTAAATAGTTGATTTTGAATGTACATGAAAGTAACAGAAGAGTTTTGAATGTGACAAACTCAGTTTTTAGTGTAAAAGGAATCCTGTGGGGAAGAAGTCCCAAAAGTTTGATATATAAAGAAGTCTCAGAATAAGCAAGGCATCAAGAGCTGAAGTCTTTTAGACATCATTGTGTCTTCCATTTAAGGACATGGACTTCTAACATTTTTACTACTCTAATATATCCTGTAGAGTTTTGTGTCTTCTCCTATGTGTGACTGACTAATCTGTGCTCCTTTACAAGTGAATTTGTAATTCCTACAACCTTTGATTACTGCAGGTTTACTGCGTTTACAGATACTCATGAAGAGAGAATTTTGAAGACTTGTTCATTCTAAGAAATATATGTTTTATTATATTATCATGTATATGTATATATTTTGAGGATGTACTATGATGACTAAGAGTTGATACAATTACTTGGTGGGAAAGTAAACCATCTTTTTTTTTAATCATATATTTTCTTTATTTACATGTCAAATGATATCTCCTTTCCTGGTT
>NC_045030.1:121462262-121481591 GCF_008632895.1 Mastomys coucha
TCTGGCTATTATAAATAAGACTACTATGAACATAGTGGAGCATGTGTCCTTATTACATGTTGGAGTATTTTCTGGGTATATGCCCGGGAGTGGTATAGCTGGATTCTCTGATAGTACTATGTCCAATTTCTGGAGGAAACACCAAATTGATTTCCAGAGTGGTTGTAGCAGGTTGCAATCCCACCAGTAATGAAGAAGTCTTCATCTTTCTCTGCAACCTCTCCAGTATCTTCTGTCACCTGAATTTTTTATCCTAGCCATTCTGACTGGTGTGAGGTAGAATCCCAGGGTTGTTTTGATTTGCATTTCCCTGATGACTAAGGATGTTGAACATTTCTTTAGGTACTTCTCAGCTATTGGATTTTATCAGTTGAGAATTCTTTTTTTAGCTCTGTATCCCAACAAGTGCTTGCTGATAGGAGCCTAATATAGCTGTCTCCTGAGAGGCTCTGCCAGTGTCTCTTAAATTCAGAAGTGGATGCTCACAGCCATCCATTAGACTGAGCACAGTGTCTCCAATGTAGGGGCTAGAGAAAGGACCCAGAGAGCTAAAGAAGCTTGCAGCCCCATAGGACGAACAACAATATGAACCAACTAGTAACCCCAAATTTCCCAGGGAGTAAACTACCAACCAAAGAGTATGCATGGAGGGACCCACGGCTCCAGCTGCATATGTAAAGGAGAGGATGGCTTGGTTGGTCATCAATGGGAGGAGAGGCCCTTGGTCCTGAGAGGGCTTGATTCCCCAGTGTAGAGGAATAATAGGACTAGGGATGTGGGAGTAGGTGGGTTGATGAGCAGGGTAAGGGAGGATGGAATGGGGGGTTTTCAGAGGGGAAACAAAGAAAAGGTATAAAATTTGAAATGTAAATAAAGAAAATATCTAATCAAAAGGAAAAAGAAGGAAAAGAAAAAAGAGAAAGGAAGCAATCAGTAAAACTGATGATACTATGTCACTACTAGAACCAAACAACCTTACTTTGGATGGTTCTGAGAAATACAACATAACTAAAACACAAAATAGAGACTTGAAAAAGTTATTATGAGTATGCTCAATGACCTTAAAGTGGATACAAATAATTTTATTAATGAAATCTATAAAAGTATAAAAAGTAGAATGAAATGAAGATATATAAGACACACACACACACACACACACACACACACACACATATATTTGCCTAAATAACATGGGAGATGGATCCCTAACTGATCATCTCTTGTCACCAAATGCAGTCTCCAGTTCTTGAAATCAGTTATAACTTATCAATTTATTAATTGAAGGTATCTTGTTGGGATGCCCAAACAAACTAGGCTATTGGCAAGACTCTTGATGACTCTCCACAAACTCATAGCAATCCCTATTTATCTTTTAAGAAGACACCTGTACAGTACATTGAACAAGGAGAACAGCTGGTTCTTACCTAAAGCCTTCAATCATTTGAAGTAGTGCTCATGGAATTGGAAATTTTTCTGCATGCTGTCAAATGTAAATATAAATTGGCTACAAAGTTTGATCTCCAATGATGAACTTCCAGCAAGATATGCTATTATAGTAAGGGCACATTGTTTGTGGTAATAACAAACCAAAATCTCATTGGATTTTTGGTGTACTCTTTAAATGAGTAACCATGTTTGACACTGTGCAATTAGCCAATAACCTGAGAATAGATACACCAGGGACTTAGGAAAAAACAAATAGTGATGTTCTATTATAGGAAAATAGCCATAAAATGATTCTTAACAACATTCTGCTATATTCATAGATCAATGCCTTTCTCAGCCATCATCAGAGAAGCTTCTTTCTTTACTAGACTGGAATAAATACAGAGAATCACAGATGAATAACATGCATAAAATGAGAGGTCTTGGAACATTCAACCCTAAATAGAATGTCTTCTCAAATACATTCCTTCAGTGTTCAAGGAATTCTTTGGTAGAGAGGATGTAGCAGAGGATGGCCAAGTAGGTCATCAGTGGGAGAAGTGGCCCTTGGTCCTGTGAAGGTTCTATGCCCCAGTGTAGGGGAATGCCAGGGCCTGGAAGCAGGAGAGGGTGGGTTGGTGAGCAGGAGGATGGGGGAGGCAACAGGACTTTTTTTTTTCTGGAGGGGAAACCAGGAGAGGAAATATCATTTGAAATGGAAATAGAGAAAATATTTTTAAAAAAATTACTGTCAGAGCTAGAGAGGATGGAGGAAGCTGAGGAAACAGGGCCCTCTAAACATAGCAGGAACAATGTACAAATGAACTTGAAGAAACTATGGCAGCATATGCTGAGCCTGCATGTATTTGTGACAGATGGGTTTCCTGCACTGGCAGAAGCAGACAAAAGCTCCCATCCATAAACCAAAGGCTATCTCCAATTGATAATAACTCATAAATGAAATATTAGTTCTTTCCAATGAACCACTCTTAAGAGCAAAGATCATACTTAGTAGTTCAGTGGTAAGTGATCAACACAAAATCAGCTCAGTGGCATCCTGGAGGGTCCTTTGTTTCACAAGGTTTTGTAAGAGCATTGTTTCATTGTTCTTACCTTCATTTTCCTTTTTATTAACCTTACAAACTATTTGCATATATGTCTTGTTTTCTGGTTTTGTGTTTGTTTGTTTGTTTGTTGAATTCCTATCTGTAGGAATATGTGTGTGTGTGTCTTTCAGTTGTTTGTTTGTTTGGTTTGTACTATTATAGTTTGTTTGTTTTGTTCTATTCTAGTTTTTGTTTTGTTTTATTTTCTTCTTATTATTTAAATGCCTATTTGGTCTCAAAGGAGAGACAGATACTATGTGGATTCAGATTGGAGGGAGACGGAGAGGAACTCATAGGAGTTAGGGGAGGGGAAATACAAACAGAATATATTGTATGAATAAAAGTTAGATTTTAATAAAAGAAAAATGGAGAATGTCTTCAGTTCTTATATAAATTACTTGTTATTCTAAAAGAAATTGTCTTTTCACTTAAAAATATGACATTTTTTTATTTATGTGAGCATGTGTCTTCATGCAGTTTATCCGCATGTAGTAGTCAGATCACACCTTGCAAAAATCAGTTCGTTCGTTCTACAATGTGGAAACTAGAATTTGAACTCATGACCTCAGGTTACAAGGCAGTTGCCCTAACTGGCTGAGTCATTTAGTCTTTCTGGCAGCTCAGAATATTCATTTGTGTGTCATAGTTTACTATGTGTCATAAAGAGAACACTTAGATATAAGATTAAAATTTATAATAATTGAAAAACTCAGGAGAGTATAAAAGGACTATTATGAGATTATACTCTAGAAAGGGTAATAGTAGGATACAGTGTTATAGAAGGGGAAAAGCCTGAGTGGGGGCTTTAACTGTGAAGAAGGGAAAGGGAAAAGAAAATGAAAGGGAGGAGGAATAAATATCACTGAATATGTTTAAAAACACACTGAGGCACTCCAGGCCTTTTTAGTGGCATAATTGTAGTCAGAACTGTCTTTACCCAATCTAAGAGGGTAAGGAATGAGCAAAGAAGAAAGAGGCATATGACCTTGAGATATCAAGAGGAATACTACACAAATCATATCATAGAGACTATTACTCCTTAAAGGAATTAAGTTCTATATTCATTTATAACAATTATCTTGTGTTGTTACATTGTTCATTAGCAATAGAGTTCCATTTTTTTATCCCAAATAAACTCACCTGAATTTTAGATCTCCCTTCCTCAGATTCCCAAGTGCTATAATGCAATACAAAATCTGACTTGGGCTATCACTTTGATGTTTTGGAGTATTTTTTCATAATAAAAAATAGACTTGAAGTTTTCTATTTATTATCTTCATTGTAAAGAAAAAGTAGGTTCATTCCTTTTATAACATTAAAGTAAATAAATATGAAATTTTCACTAGAAATTGACATTAATTTTGACCAAAATTAATGATGGTGGTGGTAGTAGTAGTCGTAGTAGTAGTAGTAGTAGATATATTATTTTGTCTTTAGCAGGCGTCAACAACAGGTTCTGCTTTTTCACACACCCATTCAAAACTCATTACAAAAGACAACTAAATTGATGATATGGCTGGTTTAATAAAAATATATTTTGCATAAATAAAAACATGATCATATTGCTGCTGTGTCCTCTCTGCTAGAAAAAGTAATAAGGTATGGTCAAGGTGTAAATTTGTTCTGTGTCTTGTGGGACTTTCATCAAATCAAGCTCATTTTAAAGTACTTCTATTGTGGACGATTCTCCCATTTTATTTATTTTTTTATTCAGCTCATTTTTAGTATCTAAAATCAAAACTACTATCTACCAATGAGTTTTTTGTTTAATTATGTGAAAAATATCTTTTGACTTTAAAGTACATCAAACATGAACATTTTTCTTAAATGACTATTACACTATTTATTACACATCTTGACATTTTAAAACATTGAGACTTCAATATATTTTATTCCATTTACTCCTTGTGCTAGAAAACAGCTCCACAAAAGCAAAGTCAGTAAGCAAACCTATCATATATTTATTAAAAAATTAAATTAGTCTTAGCTTTGATTTTTGCAATTACATATAAAAAGATCACCATACTCAAATATTCAACACATGTATCAGTTTAAAGAAGATTTTAAGTGATTTTTTTTGAACCAGGTAATTTTAAGCTAGTTTGCATCATCTTCTAAGCATCAAAATGACATGTTTTTGCAGTCATGGCTTAATTACTGTATTTTGCAGTCCCGTTGATAAAGCCTACAGGAATTTTAATTAGCTGAGACTCAGCCTTGCTTTCCCTGTTGTACAAACTAAAGTTCTCAGCTTGTGCACTCTAGCACTGTGGCCTGCTCAGCCAAGGATGAATACAGCTGCTGCCTTCTTGGCATACATTCAAGCTGAGAAACCTGCCAAAAATTAAAATCAAAAGAGCTTACTAACCTTTTTGTCTCTTTCATTTCTCCTCAAATCTTAGCACAAGAAGGTCTAAATTTGGCCTATAAGAGAAGAAACCTCTTTTCTAGCAAGAGTGTTAGAGGCATTATTTCAGAAGTTGTTTTAAATAATGCTAGTGATTTAAAATTTAGTTTCTTGATGTGAATGGTAATAAAAATAACATCTTGAAAAGATTCTGTAATAAAATTATGGAAAGGAATCATTTCTTGTACCAAACATGGTAAATATTTTTAGTGACTCATCATTTAACAACTTTAAATTGAATAAGGTCCCAAATTAAACAGAGTCATACATGGAAAACAAAACTTACACTAAAAGATGTATAAAGGAGGTACTATGTTGTTCTTGTGCCTTAAGGTAAAATCATATAGTATATAATGAAATTAAAATCTGTTATATTACTAAATTTGTATTTCAAAAACATTTAAAGGTAGATAAAGGATTTCTTTGGATACATTTTTGTTGATAACATTGCCATACTACGATTTCCTTTTACTTTTGGACTTTATAAGGCAAATATCATCCTTTAAGTTTCTGATTAAAATTTAAACTGTGATATTGGAGATCACACTATAGAGACCTTATACATAATTTCCTGAATAAAACTACTACCCTAATTAAAGAAATTTTCCTTAACTTTAAACTTTCTATGCATTAATTACATAACATGAAAATTGTATGAATGAAATATAACTGAAACTTTTATTTGTTATTTGTAATAAACATCACCAAGTATTTGTAAACATGAGTTTTCCAACCTTTATTGGTCAATTTCATCAACAACAAGTTTCTCATGACACCTATATATTTTAGCCTAATTTATTGAACATGCATAGTTACTTATACTCCTATGAGACTCCCAAGTATAAAGCACAAGTAACTCAATTAGTTATTATGACAAGCAAATAATACTGGTGATGGCTTCAATGAAGAATAATAATTGGAAATATAGTGATTGTCCTCACATTCAAATATCCACACTAGGTAATACAATTTGGTTTACAATCTTTTTTCTTGAATAAGGATTTTTAGTTCTTGTCTTCACTGTCATGTAGTTTTTGCTTCAGGAGTATTTCATATCTGTTATATATGTGGATTCTATTACTAATGCAGCTACTATCATCACATATGTTTTGGAAATTGTGGGTATATAGCTCTTTAACTGATTTATTCATGATTTCACATGGAGAACAATTGTTGAATGGGTATTATATGCTAACATCGAGGATCTATCAGTGAGAAATATTGATTATATGCAGTTACATAAATTTTGCCTTTGTTTATAACTTTGCCTGGTATTGTACTTCCAATGTCTGGATTTTTATAAGTCTTGCCATGACTACCATTCTATTATTCTGATAAATTTATAAACAATGCTTGTATATGTATATCAATGTTTATTAATCTCATAAGCAAATGAGTTTATATGAATGTTCTTTTACATTTAGGCCTGTGTAGAGTAAATCCTGTTTAGTTGATATTTTATGACTTCCTTTACAAACACATATTAATTTGCTTTTATCTTTGCACTGGCTCAGAATTCTAGTGTATTAGAAGAAAGTAGATGTAGTTCACATCTTTGTTTTATTCTAAATGTCAATAGAAAATCTTTCATCACTTTCCCATTAAACCTAATGATTATATGTATCCAATTTACAGACAATATCTGCTTCCTTAGGCTAGTAGGCAGCATAGTAATCTCATAATTTGTAGATATTTTAATCATGGGCTAGCGTCAATACTCAGAAGGCAAATGAACTTGTTGCCTGCCAAGCTTGATGACTTGAATTTGATCTCCAAAACCTACACTGTGGAAGGAAAGAATTTGTGGTAGATTCAGGAAGAAATCTAACCCATAGGATTGCACACTTGGTTCTCAGTTGGTGGCCCTGTGTTCAGAGGTTGTAGAATCTTTAGGAGGTAGAATCTTGCTTCAAGATTGCTTCATATATTGAATGATCTCTGCATCCCTGAGATGAAGCTTACTTGATCATTGTGAATGATGGTTTTGATGTGTCCTTGGATTCGGTTGGCAAGAAATTTATTCAGTATTTTTCATCAATGTTCATAAGAGAAATTAGTCTGAGGTTCTCTTTTTGATTTGGTATTTGTGTGATTTAGGTATAAGCATAATTGTGATTCCATAGAATGAATTGGTGAGTGTACCTTCTGTTTCTATTTAGTGAAATAGTTTGAAGAGTATTGGTATGAGGTCTGTTGTTCCATTGGCAGAGGCCTGTTGCTGAGGCCTGGCTGAGGCTCTCTCTCTCTCCCTGGAGGCAGGGGGCCTGCTGCTGAGGCATGGGTCTCTCTCTCTCTCTCAGTGCTGACCTGTTTACTGCATGGTGGCTTAATTAAAAATGAAGCAATGTATAAATGAGTTATTTTTTATAGTAAGGATAGAATATGCTGGTTGACTAGAGAGACGGAAAGGAGAGGAAGGAGAGAGAGAGAAAGAAGAGGAAGAAAGCAAGAGAAGAGAACAAAAAGCAGAGAGGAGAGATAGAGTAAAAGGGAGAGTGAGAGAAGAGTAAGAGAGCAAGAGAGTGAGAGGAGAAGAGTGAGCGAGCAAGAGAACAAGAGAGTAAGAGTAAGAGCAGGAGAGTAAAAGAGTGAGGGAGCAAGAGAACAAGAGTAAGAGAGGAAGAGTAACAGAGTGAGGATGAGCAAACTGTCCCTTTTATTGTATGGGGCATGGCATGTCTGGCTTGTGGTCAGATGACTCTATGTAGGGTCCAGCTAGAATGCTGGGAGCTTGAGGCATTGTCTGCTTGATAGAGCACACAACTCTTGCAGGGGCAGCTGTGAGGGGTTTGGGCTGAAATCTGAACCATTGGTCTCAGGAGCTATCACCAAACTCCTACCATCCCTTGTGAACAAATTTACATTGCTCAGTGGGTCTCTGGGTTTCTCAGGTGGCTGTTCTACTGGACCCTGGCTGTCAGAACTGCCCACTGCCCCACATAGGTCTTATTTGTAGGTCTGATAGAATTCTCCACTAAACTCCTCTGGTCCTGGGATTTATTTTATTTTATTTTATTTTTTTGGTTGGAAGGCTATTAATGATTACTTCTATTTCTTTAGGAATTACAGGACTGTTTAGATGGTTTATCTATTGTTTTAACTTTGACACCAGGGATCTGTCTAGAAAATTGTCCATTTCATCCTGATTTTCCAATTTTGTTTAGTAGAAGCTTTTATAGTATGATCCAGTGGGTTTTTTTTTTTTAATTTCCTGCAGCTTCTGTTGTTATCTTAAGCCTTTTTTCCTGATTTTCTTAATTTGGATGCTTTCTCTGTGCCCTCTGGCTATTCTGGCTAAGGGTTTATCTATCTTGTTGATTTTCTCAAAGAACCAGCTCCTGGTTTTGTTTATCCTTTGTATAGTTCTTTTTCTTTCTACTTGCTTGATTTCAGCCCTGAGTTTGATTATTTCCTGCCTTCTACTTCTCTTGTGTCTATTTGCTTCTTTTGTTCTAGAGCTTTCAGGTGTGCTGTCAAGTGGATTGTGTAAGCTCTCTCCAGTTTATTTTTGGAGGTACTTAGAGCTATGAGTTTTCCTCTTACCACTACTTTCATTGTGTCCCATAAGTTTTGGTATGGTGTTTCTTCATTTTCATTAAATTCTATAAAGTCTTTACTTTCTTTCTTTATTTCTTCTTTGACCAAGTTGTCATTGAGTAGAACATTGCTCAGTTTCCATATGTATGTGTGCTTTCCATTCTTTTTATTGATATTTAAGATCAGTCTTAGTGTGTAGTGATCTGATAGGATGCATGGTCATATTTCAATCTTCTTATCTGTTGAGGGCTGTTATGTGACCAATTATATGGTCAGTTTTGGGGAAGGTACCATGATGACTGCTTCTATTTACTTAGGGATTTTGGGACAAACAAAGAGAACTATACAAAGAATCAACAAAACTAGGAACTTGTTCTTTGAGAAAATCAACAAGATTGAATAGTCCTTAGCCAAATTAACTAGAGGGTGCAGAGACAGTATCCAAATTAACAAAATAAGAAATGAAATGAGAAACATAACAGAAAATGAGGAAATTGAAAAAATCATCAGACCTACTATAAAAGCTTATACTCAACAAAAAAATGGAAAATCTAGATATAATGGATTATTTTCTTGACATATACCAGGTATCAAAGTTAAGTCACGATCAGAAAAATCATCTAAACAGTCTCATAATCCCTAAGGACTTTTTATGTTTAACAGGGTAATTTTGTTTACTAGTAAAGGAAATAATCATATCTTTCAGAAGTTCCTGAGCAATGACTGTGGTCTTTGATCCCAGGAGATTGAAAATGTTACTGTACATCATGAGTTAAGACATGGGTTATGGAACTCAGATGATCAATGAAAGTATAGCTTACAGCCTTCTCACAGCGAACTCAGTGGTTTTCTAAATTCATTCTTTATTACTCCTATAGTGTCCAAATGTATAAGCAGAATGTAATTAGTAGTGGTAGGATATCCACTAAAATGCAATAATTTCTTGCAAGAAACGCATTGTCTCAATAAGAAGCTGATAGTGAAAAAATGAAAATTATATTTATTCAGACATAAAACAAACATATTGAGGAGTAGGTAAACATATATCAGATAAAATGAATTTTAAAGAAATACCTTCCAAAGGAGACAATCAGCTTTTGGACCATTTACTTCAAAGACCATCTTAATTCTCAGCTTTTTATCTCTGTTAGGCACTAAAGCTAAAGAGGAGATTGAGAGGTTCTTGAATAACAAAACTGTTTCATTACATACTTATATAAGTAATATATATATATATGTATATGTATATGTATAAAATATATATGTTATGCAGTCATGTGAGTATAGAGAGATATTGGTATCTCCAAGATAGTATTTATATTATAGTACATTAGAAAGATATATGCAGTATTAGGTCTATTTTAGTACTATATATAATAATCAAGACATTCAGTGAACTATCATATGCCCTGATGCAAACAAATATTTTATGTGCCCACAATACAACTCATCCACAAAAATCAATGAAATCCTTTTATTTGTGGCAATGTGTTAGCCAGACTTCTTTTGCAATGGTCTGAGAAAAAGATCATCCACAAAAAGCAAAGGAATCCTTTTATTTGTGGTAATGTGTTAGTCATACTTACTGTTACAATGATATAAGAAAAAGATATTTATTTTGGATTGTGGTTTCAGGATTTAGTCTATGGTAGTCTGGATCAATTATTTCAGATGTTATTATATGACAGGGTATCATGGACAAAAGGGTATAGCAGAGAAGAGATTCTCAATTCATTGCATTTGAGAAGCAGAAAGATAAGAAGTAGCCAAGATTTTCATGAACTTCAAAGACAGCTCTATTTTTTTTTTTCATATAGGCTCCATTTGTTAATGGCTAATTCAACCAGTGTATCTACATGACACATAAACCTCTGAATACTACTGCAAGACAGGGTTGCAACTGTCAACACATGAATCTATAGAATAGTTATATTCAAACCAAAACAGTAAAACAGGAAATCTGAATGGAACTAGAATACATGCTAAACATAATGAAGCACACATGATATAAGAAATATCCCATGTTATTACATTTATTTTCCTTCTCTAGCATATTTCTAAGAGATGAAGACTAAAATGGAGAAAATAAAGAGCCAAAGGAAAGTTGGAAAATATGTTCTTAAGCACCATTACATGGTAAGAATAAGTTTTAATGCTCTATAGCAGCAGAGGGAACTGCTTAAAAGCAAGTTATTTAATATTTTATGAAAAATTAGAAGGAAGTTCAAAGACTTTCAATACTGAACGTATAATCAGTATTTACCTTAGTATAGCTTTATATCAGTATTTATCTTGTATAGCTTTATCAAAATTTTAAATTTAAATTAAAAAATATATACAAATATATTTCCTCAAGAAAAAAATAAAAGATATTTATATTACTCTTTTAGAACCCTATTCATTGTTAGAAGGATCCTAAACCACAATCTATATGCACATTTCAACTTGCTAATATTCTTTGAAAATTTTTGTTTCAGTGGATAATAATCATGTCAATTCTGCTATAGACTTTACATGGCCATATTTTTGCTACAATAGCAAAAATGAAAGGTAACAAGCCTAATGCACCTCACAAAACCTCAACTTTTCATCACTTATTTATTTATACAAATGTTTACAATTTCTTGTCTGGAAATATGTGAGATGATTTTAAAATATTTTAAGGGATTCAAAAATGCTCTAATAATTTAGAAAAAGACAAACCAAATGGGAAAGTTTCAATTTTTCAGCTTCAAAAGTTTTAAAAAATCAACTATTATAATGTCAGAGTAGTAAGACAGTAAGATGCACCCACTGGTGAGTTTAATGACACTGGGAGCCCATCTCTTTTTTATGGGAGCTAAGTGTATTCAATGAATAAAAAGATTTTAAACAGATAATGATAAGCCAACATTTAAAAATATTTATGCAATACTTCGAAAGGAACAAAATGAATCCTTACCACACATTATGTAGAAATATTAACCAAAACAGCATCAAAGTCTAGATTATAGGTATTAAACCTACAAAATAAAAGCATATACAAGTAAATGAAAGATTCCTGGATCTTAAGACTATGCAATAAAATCAAATAAAGATAATTTTAAACTTGAGCAAGTTAAAAATATTTGCATTTTATTTAGAAGAAAGTATAACTTTAAATAATCAACAAAGTAAAAACAGAATACACAGAATGGTAGAAAACAACTTTAAATAATCAACAAAGTAAAAACAGAATACACAGAATGGTAGAAAACACTTGGGTTCACACACTTTATAGGAGACTTAACCTCCAATAAACACGTAGAAACTTTATAATAACAATAACAACATAAATGACCCAATGATTAAGTTGTTAATGAAACTAACTGTTTATTAAGAAGCCACTACAGTTGCTTAAAAACATAACAAAAAATATCTGATCACTACTTTGGGAGAGTAAAATTATAAAATAGTATACTTGATTTGGGAAATATAAAGACATTTTATAAAATAGATAAATATAGAGTAGACATATGAGAATAGAATTCACTCTTAAATACATATTCAAGAGAAATGAAGATCTATTTCAGTAGAAATATGTGGCTATGAATGTGTATAACAATTCATTATAGATTGACATAACTCAGAATAACCTCAAGTGAGGAACAAATAAATAATATGTGATATTTTTAATTGAATAAGAATCATTCATAAAACATATATTTATTAAGTGAAAGGTATTCTTTAATTTATTATAATAGTTCCTATGTTTATAAATGGTATGAGAGAGAAAAAGAGAGAGGAAGAGAGAGAGAGAGGAGAGAGGAGAGAGAGAGAGAAAGAGAAAGAGAGAGAGAGAAAGAGAGAAAGAGAGTTTCCAATTCTGTTATGGTTATAGAGAAATCAATAAAGAAGACTAGAAATTTGTAATTCAAGAAGAATTGGACGGTGATAACCAAAACTATAGGGTTTGTCACCGAGATCATAAGTATGTTTTGAAATTATACAGAAGGCTATTAACTGCTGTAAATATATTAAAAGTGTTGAATTTTGAAAATCACATGGGTCATTATTATATCATGTATATTATATTTTGATGGATTTATATTTAAAATCTCACTAAATCATATATAATACATAGAAATTATACATTTGAATATGGATAAATTTTTAATACCATAAAAACCAGCAGTTTTTCCTCACAGTAGTTCCAGTTCATTGAATGTATGCATATTTGCCATATGATATCAGAAATTAAAAATAAATCTATAAAAATATAGTGGTAGAAAAAATTAATTCTACACATTAAGATCATAATATAGCAAAATGCTAATTTTCATACTTAGAAAAGAATACATTAATAGTAACTATAAACCTGTTTCATGTGATAATTTTTCATAATAAAATGTTTAATAAATATGTATATTAGAGCTACAGCTATGACAGTAAAGAATGGTATTTGGAGCATAAGATGCTTAAAATAAAGAAACACTTTTAATCAATAATGTAAGCCACAGGTCATGAGAGTTTACCCATAAAGAGCCATGTAATTAATATTTTAATGTGAGTAGAATCTCCTGCCAATAACAGCATTAACTACCAAACATAGTAAAGATGGGAACAGAGTCCTTTTATCTTCTGCTTTGTTCAAATTCAAAACCCAAAGTATCAATGGACATGATAAAATGATTATTATGTTACTAAACATTAGTACAACTTTATACACAGAATTATTAGCCTCAACTGAAGCATAAATGGCACTTACACAAAAACATTATCTATGATTTATTACAATTAAAGAAAAAACTCATAAATTTTCATAGTGATTTTTTTTATATCTGTGTACCAAACTGTGAAGAATTCTAAGTTGGTAAATGGTTTTTTTCCCCCATCAGTAGGCAAATCACAAAATGTGACTGAGAAATTATGGACACTTCAATATCACAAAGATTTCTAGAATCCAAAATTAGAAGAAAATTATAATCAATGGTGTCAAAAATAAGTATATGTTGTCAAATTCACTTATTATTTCTCTTGTTTTCATTATATACCATAAGAAAATTCAAAAGTATTAAAAGTACCAAACAACCACCATACAATAAATTACTGTATTTTCTCTAAATTCATAACAGGGTAAAATGATTAAAAGCACAATTAGATATTACAAAGTGTTTTTGTTTTCATGTTAAATATAAGCAAACATCATTGAGAGTTTAATACATTGTTCTATAAAATGTAATCTTAGGCTCACAGCAGAAATGACTTAAATCGAGTTATCATATACCTCCTGCTGTCATGTATTTAGACTCTTCCTTATCCCTAACATCATAGGCCAAATGGTACATTGTGTATTTTCAACATCCATGAATCCACATAAATATCTCTGTGTCACCCATAATTTAGGGTATACTGTTGGAATAATATTCTATTCTGTATACTTTGAAATTTCATAATCATATATATTCAGCATTATAATGTGCACAAAATTTTGTTGCTCTAGAAATCATCATTTTGTAGACCATTCATCCTTCTATGCTTCCTCTTTTGATACCATTGACTTATGATATTTCTTCAAAATTGAAGAAATATTATTTACTATATGTTGCAGCATTTTCTCTGTCCAATCACATTAGGGCAGTGACAGGCCTGTGATTGGACAAGAATAGAGAGGTGGAGCTAGGAGTGGAGGAGGAAAAAGGGCAGAGAAAGGAAGGGGCAGAGGGTCTTCTTCATGGAGGCAGAGGAAGATGATGATTCAGACCCTACGTGGTTATAACAACCAAGCTCTGTTGCTGGAAATGTAAAAAATGAATCCATCCCCGCAAACTCTCTTTCCTGCTGTACCACATTTTAGTGCTAGTACCGTCTGTCCACAACACAATGTCCCGGCAGGCTCTTGCTATTTTCTTCTACCTAGCAGCAACATCTCACTCACATGCAACACTTTACACCCCCCCAACTCCCGGAATCATTCATCTAGCACCTAGTATCCGGTAAAGCATGTCTCTTAAGACTTAATTATCTAATCATGTTTATATAATAATAAGATCACAATTTTAAGATGCCAATATGATAATTTCAGTGCCAAATGATAAAGATAATGTTTTGACCCAATTAATCTATTTTGTAAAAACCTTAGCTTGGTTGTTATAACCAAGTGGGGTTTGAATCGCCATCTTTCTCTGCTTCCATGATGAAGAAAATCTGCTACCTTCCTGCTCTCCCTTTTTCATCCTTCACTTCTAGCTCCACCTCTCTAGTCCTGTCCAATCACAGGCCTGTCACTTCCCTAATGTGACTGGACAGAGAAAATGCTGCAACAACTTTATTTTGAATGTTCTCCCTGTATGTATGTCTGTGCAATATATGCATACCTGGTGGTCATAAAGACTATAAGAGGATGTTAGCTCCCCAGAGACTGTAGACACAGATAGTTCTGAGATGCCACGTGGATGCTGACAATCAAACCTACAAATCTCATGAGAGCAACAGTGTTCTTTAACTGCTGAGTTATCTCTCCATCCTGCATAATTACCTTTTCAAAGGTCAACAAATTGTCATCAAACAATGTCATATTTTCATATTGGCTTCATTCATTTGGTAATATCACATAATGTTACTGCATATTTTTTTGTGGTCAATGCCTCATTTCTTTCTAGCACTGAATAGTTTTGTAGTGTTACAGGTTTAATATATTATTTATTTATCTAATTTGTTATTCATCTATATAGATATATATATAACATGTTATAATATGATGTAATATTTATATAACTTTTTCTATAGTTCTGTGTAAACATTTATAGAATCTACAAATACATATCATCATATACATAAGAGAGTAAAAGAGATATGGAAAGGAGATTTAGAGATATTGGCTTACTTGATTATTGAAGCTGAGAAGCCTTATGATTGTTTTTGCAATCTGGAGATTTAGAAGTCTCTGTCCACACAGATGATTCAGAATCAAGATAGTTGAAGGTATCACTATCAATTTGAGCATAAAGGCTCATTGGACATAGATATGAATCCTCTAAAAGTTAAAGAACTTGGAGGGCTGATACTCAAAGGCAGGATTTAAAAAGCATATAAGTTTCAAAAGAAATAGAAGTGCCCTTCCTGCATATGTTTCTTCCATCTGGGCCCCTAGCCACTGGATTTGTGTCTGCACATCCCAAAGACAGGTCTTTCACATTCAGTCCACTGACCCACATATCAATCTCCACCAGAAAAAAGAAAAGTTGCAGATACACCTAGAACAATTTAATTATCTTACTAAAATACCACAACAGGTGGAATTGCATTTTAACAGAAGAGGGCCAGGTTCATGCTTACTGAAGCATTATGAATTATCACTGTTGTTATTAAAAATAAATAAAGCTTCATAAATTATCTGGGAATTTTTGAGCGGTTAAAATTTTGACTTTTACAGTTTTGAATGAGATTTATTTCTTTAATTTCTAAGGATTTTAAAGTATATACAATTCATTAAATAATTTGCAAGATATTCTATTGAACGTTTACAATTATAATGATTAGCTATTCAATGTTATAATTTTACATGAGTCAGTTTATTATAATTGTTGTTTTGAGTCATTTGTTAATTGTGACAAATTACACTACCATTGTTTTTGGTAAGAAACACAAAAATGTAGCCCATTCTACAAGAGGATCAAATTATTTCTGCATCTTTTATGTCTTCTGATTGTGTGACTAAAGTAACCAGGATACGTTTTTGCCTACACTTTAAATAATCATAGAGCTATTAGGCATGATAGAACTTCCCTATCAAATCTGGATTTCAAAGTAGTGGTTATGTGGATGCCACTGGGACTTTCGAGTTTGTGTGAGTAGGTTTCCATAAACACTCAAACTGATTTCTAGGCATTACTTTATATTTTTAGGTAAAGGATAAAATAAGCACATGACCAATGATCAATTACTAATTTTCTGTTCACCATGAAAAATCTTTCAGTGATAATAAGTAGAATGTAACTTCAGTTCTATTCTACACCAGTGCCATAGAAACAAGATGAAACAGAAAATAAAAGCCCCAAATTGTAAATAAACCTGTGATTCAAGTCCAACATACAATACAATAATATATATCAAAACATCAAATATGTTCATATGCACCTGTGGAAAGTTAGAATATTTCAAATTAATAAATTCACACAGAAATACAATTACATAAACAAAATTAGCAAAACTTTATAAAAGTAAATGATTGTAATAAATGAAGCCTTTCTCTTCTGGATAACTTTCACAGTGACAGCATTGTTTTGAGAGCTTCTGGACTAGAAAATACATATAGTTTTACCCAGTTGTAAACCCTATGCTTTACTACATCAACCTGTCAGAAAAGACTATTCCACTTTTGCAATAGCAGCATGATTGTTATGGGGTTAACCAATATTTCTGTGGATTTGAGGCACACTCAACAGAAGAGAATTCTTACCTGGTACTGGTACTGTAAAATTGCTTTAAAACCTATGACAAGTGAGGACATAGAATGGAGATGTGACACATAAATATTTTTAGCTAAATTGACAGGTTGTTGACCTACCCTCTAAAAATAGGTTTACCATGGAAAAGTACCACATTTACCTTAAGTAGAGAAGGCACACTGCAGAGACTGTGGTGAAGGCTGAGTCACGTGGCTGTCAAGATCCTAACATAAAAGACATTGCAGTCTCTGCTCCATACTTTGTCTCTGTCACTTCTCCCATAGTTATTTTGTTCTTCCTTCTAAGAGGGACTGAAGTATCCATACTTTGGTCTTCTTCTCCTTGAGCTTCATGTAGTTTGTGGATAGTATCTTGGGTTTTCCAAGCTTCTATGCTAATATCCACTTATCAGAGAGGGCAAACCATATGTTCTCTTTTGTGACTGGGTTACCTCACTCAGGATGATATTTTCTTCTTGTTTTTTGTTTTGTTTTGTTTTTGTTTTTCGAGACAGGCTTTCTCTGTATAGCCCTGGCTATCCTGGACATTGCTCTGTAGACCAGGCTGGCCTCCAATGCAGAAATCTGCCTGCCTCTGTCTCCCAAATACTGGGATTAAAGGCATGTGCCTCCACTGCCTGGCTCTTTATTTTCTATTTCCATCCATTTGCCTAAGAATTTCATAAATGTATTGTTTTTAATAGCTGAGTAGTACTCCATTGTGTAGATGTACCACAATTTCTGTATCCACTCCTCTGTTGAGGGACATCTGGGTTGTTTCCAGGTTCTGGCTACTATAAATAAGGCTGCTATGAACATAGTGGAGCATGTGTCCTTATTACATGTTGGAGCATCTTCTAGGTATATGCCCAGGAGTGGTATAGCTGGGTCCTCTGATAGTACTATGTCTAGTTTTCTAAGGAAGCACCAAACTGATTTCCAAAGTGTTTGTACCACTTTGCAATCCTACCAGCAATGGAAGAGTGTTCAAAATGTGGAGAAGAGACTGAAGGAAAGGCCATGCAGAGACTACCCCACCTGGGAATCTTTCCCATATTCAATCTTCCAACCCAGACACTATTGTGGGTACCAGAAAGTGCTGGCTGACAGGAGCCTTATATAGCTGTCTCCTGAGAGTCTCTGACAGTGCCCAACTAATACAGAAGTAGAGGCTCACAGCCATCCATTGGACTGAGCATCATTGGTCCCCAATGATGGAAGTAGATAAAGGACCCTAGGAGCTGAAGGGATTTGCATCCCCATAGAAGGAACATCAATATGAACTAACTAGTACCCCCAGAGTTCTCAGTGACTAAACCACAAAACAAAGAGTACACATGGTGGGACTCATGGCTTCAGCAGCATATGTAGCAGAGGATGACCTAGTCTGTCATCAATAGGAAGAGAGGCCCTAGGTCCTGTGAAAGCTCTATGCCTCAGTGTAGGGGAATGCAAGGGCCAGGAAATGGGAGAGTGTGGGTTGTTGAGCAGGGGGAGGGGGTAGGGAACAGGGTTTTTGTTCAGAGGGAAAACCAGGAAAGTGGAGGACATTTGAAATGTAAATAAAGAAAATACCTAATAAAAAAGAATTAAAATAGTTTAAATTTATGCATTGAAGACTTATAAAAAGTCAGGCATTAGATTTTAAATAATATTTGACCATATGTGGCTGGAGAATTAGCTCAGTGGTTAAGAGCACGAACCATAAAGATTTATTAACTGTTCTTGGAAATATGCCACTAGACTTGAATGACTGCCCAACTGAATATATCCTTTTAGTATTGTTATATTTTGATGATTTATATTGATAATAATGTTTACCTATTCTGTATGATTCACTGAATACATAGTTGCAGAGTTGTAACAAAAACAAAACAAAACAAAACAATACCAGGAAAGGGGATAATATTTGAAATGTAAATAAGGAAAATATCTTTCATTTATATAAAAGAGGAAAAAGAAGACAGTTCAGTGCTCAGCACTAAATACTACTTTCTCTAAGATTTAGTGAACATTGTGGAAGGAGTAGAAACACCAGAACTGCTGAAAAGGAGGAGGATGGATGTAAAATGCCAATTCTTTGAGATATATAGAACCTTGGAATCACAAACTCTACAAAAACGTTGATGAATGTGCTATTGTGTACCAAAATGGTTCCATTAAGAACCAAACAAGGGTTCAGGAAGACCTCAGGTCAGGGGACCCTACCACAATGCCTAAATATATCCTATGGATAGATTCTGGAAAAGAAGTTGTTGTCTTCAGTTGAATACCCGTTAATTATGGCTTCAGGCTCATAAATAATCATAATCCATTACTAAAATTCTTTCACAGTGGAAGACACAAGCAATGTCTATTCTTTTTCTAAATTCCCAATGACAAATTGAGGCACAATTCTTTCAATGTTCATTCTAGAGAAACAGTTTATTGGACTTCCTTAAAATACG
>NC_045030.1:121482186-121484832 GCF_008632895.1 Mastomys coucha
ATATATATATAATTTCTGCTGTGTTTGTGTGCATGGGTGTATATATGTATACACACAAGCACACACACACACACACATATATACATATACACACATTTACTCTGTTTAGTGCTGAGCATTGAACTGTTTTTTATGATAGAATCTTGACAGCCACATTACTCAGCCTTCATCACAGTCTCTGCAGAGTGGCTTCTCTATGTAAGGCTAAACGTGTGTGTGTGTGTGTGTGTGTGTGTGTGTGTGTGTGTGTGTGTGTGTACTGTAAACAAGCCTACAGGGATACTTTTTTTTTCAGAAGGAAGCAACTAAATGCCTCAAGATGGCAGTTGTTTGGATCAGATGGCAGTTACTCAGTATACTCTCTACCTTATCCTCCACTTTTTATATTCTATTTTTCTCCAATGAAGTGGAAGTTCCTGTTTGTGTCATGGGATGTAGAGTCAAGTCATATTTTGTGGAGGTAGACTCATGTAGTGCTTTGCTGAGGCAAGAGCAGTGGGAGGACACATGATGTTTGTTTTGAAGAGAGTATAACTAGGACTCAATGGACAGTGACAAGGCCCTTGCATAACTAACCTTAAAATGTTTGTTGGTCTTATGTCTACACTTATTTTCATGTCATTGAAAGAGGCATCACAGCACATTCAGGCTGCTTCCACTGACTTGTGTTAATTCAATGGATATTTGGCTGTTTATGCTGGATTGTACCACCAATGATGATTTGTTTTTGATGTCCTGTCACAACTGAATTGTACTGCTAGTATCCTGACAGAGACTCCTTTGTCCTAGTTACCTTTTTTCTCTCCCCTAACTTTGGACTGTGGGCTAGATGGGTGGTCAAAGTGTTTGAAAGTCCTTACTAAAAGTAGGTTTCAAAAACTCTAACCCTGTACTCCAATATTTCCTGAACCTTAGAGATGATGAATAAGACATATTACTATATTTCTTCAGCTCAATAAAGGGCTTCATACTCATGCCTTCCTATGCATTCCTCTATCTATAGAACATGGAAATTGATGTGATTTAGTAATATTCCATTGACTACAAAAATCCAAAAGAAAAATACAGCAAACAGAAATATATCCCTTTAATTCTGCCTGTAGTATAACATGAGCAAACCCACAAATACTTGGAATGTACCTTTGCCAGTACACCACATCCTTCCAACTACATAATCATTGCAGTTTCATCAATGGACCATATATCTACCCAAGTCACTGGGCCTTGTCTTACCTAACAATAACAGATACAGGGTTCTAACTTTAAATCTGACCTTAAATCCAATAGGAAAGCTCTTGGCTGAAAATAAATGAATCACTCCATTATTGCACTAGCAGGAATAGCTTGTGTAGTATGTTCATAGTACAATACACATGCCCATTATTAAACAGGACAGTTAACAAATGTTCTCCAGTGATAAGCATTGAATCTAGTGATTGTTTTCATATGACAGGAAAGTCAGTTATATTGGCTTAGGGAAGAGTCCCAGTAGATTGAAATTATGCTGGCCCAAATAATCGCTGCATTGGTGATTGGGTTGCAGAACCCATTCCTTTCCACTATAACTATAAATCCTATTTTGTAGAGTTTACTTTTGAGTCTCTCCAGAAAAAGGATTGCAAAAATGGTTTCCATCTAACTTTTTATATGATATGTAATTTCCATGACAATGGAGGTAGAAATAGAAATGGACTCTACATGTTGAATTGCTTGGCATTCCATCAATTCCATCAATTGTTGATTTAAGGTTGTATATGTATTAGTGACCATCTAGCAAAGGCTAAAAGCTAACAGGTGATCTTCTAGAGATGTTTCACCATGGATCTTTGATGAAAGAGCCTTTCAGAACCAAGACCCAAAGGACAAAATCTCAGGAAATGATTCCTACCATTGATATGCCTTTTCTGTTCTTATAAAATTAATATTATCATCCCTACCCATCCAGCCATTGGGCATATTTCTGTGGAAAAATAAAGGTGTACTGTCTTGAATTGATGCTAATATAGACAGTTGATTTCTTAGTTCTTTTTTTATTAGATATTTTCTTTATTTACATGTCATAATATTTCTCCTTTCCCAGTTTCCCCTCCAAAAAAAAATAACACCCAAAAAACAACAAGTAGAACAAATAACTGTTCCCTCCCCTCTCCCCCTGCTCGCCACCCCATGCTCTCCCACTTACTGGCCCTGGTATTCCCCTACACTGGAGCACAGAACCTTCACAGGAACAAGGGCTTCTCCTCCCATTGATGACCAACTTGACCATCTTCTGCTATACACATGCTGCCAGAGCAATCAGTCCCACCAAGTTTACTCCTTAGCTAGTGGTTTGGTCCTAGGGAGCTCTGAGGGTACTAGTTAGTTCATATTACTGTTCATCCTAAGGGGCTGCAAAACCTTCAGCTCCTTCGGTCCTTTCTCTAACACCTTCATTGGGGACTCTGTACTCAGTTCAATGGATGACTGTGAGCCTCTACTTCTGTATTAGTTGGGTACTGTCAGAGCCTCTCAGGAGACAGCTATACCAGGCTGGAGTGCCCTTCCTTCAGTCTCTGCTCCACAGTTAGTTTCTGCAACACCTTCCATGGGTATTTTGTTCCCCCTTTTAAGAAGGAATGAAGTGTCCACATTTTGGTCTTCCTTCTT
>NC_045030.1:121485033-121485600 GCF_008632895.1 Mastomys coucha
GTGAGGTGGAATCTCAGGGTTGCTTTGATTTGCATTTCCCTGATGACTAAAGATGTTGAACATTTCTTCAGGTGCTTCTCAGCCATTCTGTAGTCATCAGTTGAGAATTCTTTGTTCAGTGCTGTACCCCATTTTTTAATAGGATTATTTGGTTCTCTATAGTCTAACTTTTTGAGTTCTTTGTATACATTGGATATTAGCTCTCTATCAGATATAGGGTTGGTAAAGATCTTTTCCCTATTTGTTGTTTGCTGTTTTGTACTATTGACAGTGCCTTTGACTTACAGAAGCTTTGCAACTTTATGAGGTCCCATTTGTCAATTCTTGATCTTAGAGCATAAACTATTAGCTTTCTATTTAGGAAAATTTCCCCAGTGCCTATGTGCTCAAGGCTGTTCCCCAATTTCTTTTCTATTAGTTTCAATGTATCTGGTTTGATGTGGAGGTGCCTGTTACACTTGGACTTGAGCTTTGTATAAGGAGATAGGAATGGTTTGATTTGCATTCTTCTACATGCTAACTGCCAGTTGAGCTAGCATCATTTGTTGAAAATGCTGTCTTTTTTCC
>NC_045030.1:121486040-121498257 GCF_008632895.1 Mastomys coucha
TTGTGAAGGGTGTTGTTTCCCTAATTTCTTTCTCTGCCTGCTTATCCTTTGTGTAGAGGAAGGCCACTCATTTTCTTGAGTTAATTTTATATCCAGCTACTTTGCTGAAGTTGTTTTTCAGGTTTAGGAGCTCTCTGATGGAATTTTTGGAGTCACTTAAGTATACTATCATATCATCAGCAAATAGTGATAATTTGACTTCTTCCTTTCCAATTCCTATCCCTTTGATCTCCTTTTGTTGTCTAATTGCTCTGGCCAGGACTTCAAGTATAATATTGAATAGGTAAGGAGAGAGTGGGCAGCCTTGTCTATTCCCTGATTTTAGTAGGTTTGCTTCAAGTTTCTCTCCATTTAGTTTGATGTTGGCTACTGGTTTGCTATATATTGCTTTTGCAATGTTTAAGTATGGCCTTGATTTCCTGATCTTTCCAAGACTTTTATCATGAAGGGATGTTGGATTTTGTCTAATACTTTCTCAGCATCTAATGAGATGATCATATGGTTTTTGTCCTTGAGTTTGTTTATGTAGTGAATTACATTGATGGATTTCCATATATTGAACCATCCCTGCATCCCTGGGATGAAGCTTACTTGATCATGGTAGATAATCATTTTGATGTGTTCTTGGATTCGGTTTGCAAGAATTTTATTGAGTATTTTTGAATCGATATTCATAAGGGAAACTGGTTGAAGATTTCTTTCCTTGTTAGGTGTTTGTGTGGTTTAGGTCATTTGAGATCCCTCTGTTGAGAACTCTCTTTTTAGTTGTGAACCCCATTTTTATTAGGTATTTTCTTCATTTACACATCATATGATAACTCCTTTCCCAGTTTCCCCTCCAAAAAAACCCCAAAGAAACAAAAAACAAAAAAGAAAAGCAAGAGCAAACCCCTGTACCCTTCCCCTCCCCCAGCTCACCACCACACCCTCTCCTGCTTACTGGCCCTGGCATTCCGCTACACTGGGTCATAGAACCTTCAAAGGGCCAAGGGCCTTTCCTCCCATTGATGACCAACTTGGCCATCCTCTACTATACATATGCTGCTGGAGCAATTAGTACCATCATGTTTAGTCTTTGGTTGGTGGTTTAGTCCCTGGGAGCTCTAACAGTACTGATTAGTTCATATTGTTGTTTGTCCTAAGGGACTGCAAACCCTTCAGCTCCTTGGATCCTTTCTCTAGCTCCTTCTTTGGGGACCCTGTGCTCAGTCTGATGGATGGATGTGAGCCTCTACTTCTGTATTAGTCAGATACTGTCAGAGCCTCTCAGGAGACAGCTATAATAGGGTGAATTGTCCTTCCTTCAGTCTCTGCTCCATAGTTAGCCTCTGCAACTCCTTCCATGCGTATTTTGTCCCCCCTTTTATGAAGGAATGAAGTGTCTACATTTTGGTCTTCCTTCTTCTTGAGTTTCTTGTGGTTTATGGATTGTACTTTATGTATTTCGATCTTCTGGGCTAATAACCACTTATCAGAGAGTGCATACCAAGTGTGTTCTTTTGTGATTGGGTTACCACACTCAAGATGATATTCTCCAGATCCATCCATTTCCCCAAGAATTTCATAAATTCATTGTTTTTAATAGCTGAGTATTACTCCATTGTGTAGATGTACCACAATTTCTATATCCATTCCTCTGTTGAGGGACATCTGAGTTATTTCCAGTTTCTGGCTATTATAGTAAACCCCATTTTTAAATGGGTTATTTGTGTTGTTGGTGTCTAACTTTTTTGAGTTCTTTGCGAATTTGCATATGTGGCCTTTGTCAGATGAAGAGTTGTTGAAGATACTTTCACAATCTGTGGTCTGCAGATTTTCTATATTGACAAAAATATTTGTCCTTTTCCTTATAATAGTTTTACAGTTTTATGAGTTCATATTGATCAGTTGTTAATTTTGAGACTATATCTTTGCTATTCTGATCAGAAAATTCTCTCCTGTACCAACATGTTCAAGGCTATTTCCTACTTTTTCTTCTATGAGATTTAGTGTAGTGACTTTTATGTTATGGTCCTTGATCCATTTGAACTGGAATTTTGTGCAGAGTGAAAAGTATGAATCTATTTTCATTCTTCTACATGAAGACATCCAGTTACCCCAGCACCATTTGTTGAGGGTGCTTTCATTTATTCATTGTGTGGCTTTGCCTTCTTCATCAGAAATCAACTGTACACAGGAGTGTGGGTTCATTTCTGGGTCTTTGATTTTAATTCCATTGACCAATGTGTCTGTTTCTGTATAATACCTAGCACTTTTTAATCACTATTACTCTGTAGTTCAGCTTGAGGTCAGCCATGTGATTCCTCCTGAAGTTCTGTTATTGTTCAGGATTGTTTTGGCTATCCTGAGAATTTTGTTTTTACATATGAAATTAAGAATTGCTCTTTCATCAAGTTGTTTTATATTATTCTTGTCTATCATAAAGGGAGTTGTTTCACTAATTTATTTTTGGCCCATTTGTCATATGTATAAAAGAGGTCTACTGATTTATTTGAGTTAATTTTGTAATCACCAGTTTTGTAATGTGAAGTTTTGACCTGTAAAAATTTTCTGGTAGAATTTTGGGGGTCACTTATGTATACTATAAGATCTTTGGCAAATAACAATACTTTGACTTTTTCTTTTCCAATTTGTATAACCTTGATCTCCTTAGTTGTCTTATTCCTCTGTTAGAACTTCAAGTGCTATATTGAACAGATAGCGGGTAAGTGGCAACCTTTTGATTCATATCATCTCTTAGTTATGTTATTTCTCTGTCTAATTTTGGTCTGAATTTTCTATCAGTTTGTGAGAGTAGTGCATTGCATGCTCCTGTTATTAATGTTTAGGTTCCCATCTGCTATTTCAGCTTTATCAATGTTTGTTTTACAAAAGCATGTGAAAAAGTATGTACAAAAGTATCTTGGAATATTTTCCCTTTGATAATTATGGTGTGTCCTTCCCTAGCTCTTATGATTAAATTTGGTTGAAAGTCTGCATTATTAAATATTTGAATGGCTACTCCATCTTGCTTCTTGTGCCCATTTGCTTGGGAAACCTTTTTTAGCCATGTACTCTGAGGTATTGTCTATTTTTATGGCTAATGTGTATTTCATCTGTGCAGCAGAATGATGGAACCTGTTTTAATATTCATTCTGTTAGCCTATGTTTTTTTTATTATTATGGAATTGATTCCAGGGATGTTGAGAGATACAAATGACCAGTGATTGTTATTTCTGGTTGTTTTAATTGTGGTGGTGTTGCTGCACTTGTGTGTGTATGTGATTTCGTTGTGTTTGTTCACATGGAATTACTTATTTCCTTTATTTTCTTGGATGCATTTATTGTTCTTGGGTGGGAGTTTGCTTTGTAATAATTTCTTTAAGGCTGGATTTGTTGTTTTGTTTTGTTTTGAGGCAAGGTTTTCTATTTAGCCTCAGCTTTCTTGGAACTTATTCTGTAAACCATGCTGGCCTTTAACACGGAGATCTGCCTGCCTCTGCTTCTCAAGTGCAGGGATTAAAGTCACAGACCCTTACTACTTGGTAAGAATTGGGTTTTCATCCCCATTTCTTCAACTCCTTTTCTGCCAATAACTTAAGCATAGCAATATATCATCTATAGTATAGGATACCTCTCTGGACATTAAACAGGATACTGGCCACTATCCCATTACAAAGAGAAGGGCTGTGTAGACAACCAAGAGAAGAACTCTGAAAATCCATTATTAACCCATGTCATAGCCAGGCAGTGGTGGCGCACGCCTTTAATCCCAGCACTTGGGAGGCAGAGGCAGGCAGATTTCTGAGTTTGAGGCCAGTCTGGTCTACAGAATGAGTTCCAGGACAGCAAGAGCTATACAGAGAAACCCTGTCTCAAAAAACCAAAAAAAAAAAAAAAAAATCCATGCAAATGCCAATCAATAGCTTTATGTTTACATCTGCACATAGATTGGACTCATGTTCTTGGTATTTGCTGAGTATGTTTTTTTCTTAATTCTTATGTAAAAACAGTTTGATCTGGGAATGCAAAGTGGGCATCAAATACCACTTTCCACATCTCCAGTTCTTTTTTCAGGGCCTTACCTTTTATTTTCAGTAATTAACATGCAGAGGAACTTCAATGAGAGATAACCAGTTATCAAGAATGGATTATGTGATCCAATACTTCAGTGGTTGATTTCCGGTCCAATTGTCCAATATTATAAAGCCTTTGTCGCATAAGAGGATGGGTAAATCTATCTACCTCCTTGATCCACAGCCTTATAAGGCAAGTGGAATGGGGCTCCTTCTTTGTTTGTTTGAAAGTGTTCCTAGCTCCAATTCTTCTGAAACCGAATATTCTCTGATTACTGGGGTCGCATTCATTGACTCATTGTGAAGGCCTACATCAATGTGCTGGGTCATAGATATTTTTCCCTTTATCTCTATTAAAGCTTTGTCCTGAGTGAGTCTGTAGTCATTTCTAGGTTTTTCCAAGTGGTTGAAAGTTTGAAGTCCCTTGAATGCCTTTGTATTGCTTGCTTAATCTGGGCCTTCTTCCTCTTTAAATCTTGTAACAGTAAAAATGCAAAGCCAACACTCTACTTCTAAGGCTCTGTTATCCAAGTTACCTACTATGTTTGAGGCAAATATTGGACTTTCCAACTTTATATCCCTTTCTTGCAATAATTCCACCCTTATATCTTCTGTCTCCCTCACAGATTCCCCTTCAATAGGCCTCTTATTTACCCCAGCAGTGGCAAGGCTGCTTTCGCAGCTGCTCCTATGCATCTCTGCTCATAAGGGGTTACTTGTAGGACTTGTAATGTATGTGCTTGGGGTAGAAGATACTCATCAAAGAGTCATAGCACTTCATATCACCTAGAACAACACTTACATCCTAAGATTTTACCCCTGTGAAAATTGTGTTCTCACCTTTGTTAACTTAAAATGTTGTACACTGTCCATGCCCTGGCCACTATGCCCACAGTTTCTGTAGGAAAAAAAAACTATCTTGTGTAAATTACCGGTCTAACACTTTCCAACCCCCCACACTCATCCCCACAACATTCCTTTCCTTCATCTGCCTATTTCCCCTTACAAGGTATAATACCACAGATCTTCCCAAAATTCAGGTTTTTGGTATCCTACCAACTTTACCAAGTATTATTAAAACTTCCTTGTCGGGGAAGAAATAAGAAAGATCTTATACTTCTACTAAGGTCCCAAGAACAAACCAAGGGACAATTCTGTTAATGTTCACTCTGGGGAACCAATATATTCCTTGGGTGTCTTTGCAGACAATAGGTGAGGGGGTTACTAACAGGTGTCTGGACATTCCTCTTTTAATGTGCTACACTTCAAAAACTCTACCCAATAGGCATGGGGGCTTCCTACTAGCTGCACAAATAGATGCTCAGCGTTAGTTTTCCCAGGCCTAATGTATGTGCTTATCCCCAACCCCAGGCCACATACAGATATGCCAGTTGGTCAAAAGCAGTTGAATATTCTGGTGAGAGACTTATTATTCACACTAGTATGCTCTTTTGAAGGTTGGCATAACTAAATACCCTAAGATGACAGTTGTTTGTCTCAGACTAATCTCACAATAGCCTCACTGGTAGCCCTGATTAGACTAAACACAATGAAACAAAAAGTAAGTCATGAATCTGAGACAGTAACAATTTTTTATGTATGTGTATATATGTGTATGTGTTTGTTCATGTTTGTATGTGTGTGTATGTGTGTGTGTGTGTGTGTGTGTGTGTGTGTATGTGTGTGTATGTGTGTGTATGTGTGTGTTGCAAAGGGAGGAATTACCTTGCCAGGAATGGAGAGATAGGAGAATGTGGGAAGGGAGAGTGTAATTACTATGCATCATATACTTGTATTAATTTGTCACAGAATTAACATTTCAAAAATGACAATATTATACCCAAACACAATAGAATACGTATTCTACTCCAGAAACCCATAGATATTTGTCAAATTTTATGTAGATTGTACCAAGTTGAGGCCCAGCTTTCTGTCACATATTCTCCCTTTGTACATATATTCTATCCCTTTGGAAATTCTGGTCCTATCCCTGATGACATTTCATATATTTGGCTAACTAATATTTGACATAGTAGATTAAAATAGGGAAATAAGGATCTCCCTGGGAAGGGGAAATAGAATAAATTTCACTGGTGGACAGGGCATGTGTATGTTTGGAAACAGGAGAGATAAGGTTGCGGGGAAGAAGGAGAAAATACTGCTTGAAATGATTAGAATATGGAGGGGACATTTTGAGAGCAATGTGTAAGCCTAGTGCAATGGAAGCCCCATGGAATCTATGAAAGCAATACTAGCAAAGATTCCTAGTAATGAAGGACAGGGTGCTTGATCCAGCCATCTTCTTTAACTAAGCAAGACATCAAGTGGAAAGATTGGGACATCAACTCAGCCTCCAAACCTTTGACCTAGTTTGTCCTGTGTGCAGTGTTCTGGGGCTGAAGCCTAGCAGAATTTTCATTAAAGACACCAAAATGACTTTATCCAGCAACTGATGGGAGCAGATCAGCATACCACAGCCACATGTTAGGAGGAGCTTTGAAAGTTCTGCATAGGAGGAGGAAGGGCAATTGGAGGATTCAGAGGAGTACAGTCACCATTAGAAGAAGAGATCACAGCCCACAGCCCATCAATTAGCCAGCAATCATGGGGGCTCACAGAGATTAGGGAGCCTGTAGTGATCTCACCTAGGTCCTTTGCATGTATGCTATAGCTGAGTAGCTTGGTGTTCTTGTAGGAATCCTAAAGCTTGGAAGAGGGCCTGTTCCTGTTTATTTTGCCTACTTGGGAGATGCTTTCTCTCCTTGATTTGATGCTATGAATTTTGCCTTTCTGTAGCTTGTATATAGTGTTTGCTTGATATCTTTGGGAGAGCTGTTCTTTTCCAAGGAAAAGCAAAGGGGTTGTATCTGAAGGAGAAAAGAAGTTAGAGGAGAGACTGGTGGAAGGAAGGACAAATGAACTGCAGTTCAAAATACACGAGAGAAGAATTTTCAAAAAGAAATATTTTTCCTTCTTCCCATCTGTTTTCTCATTTACTCCTACAGGTATTCTGTCAAGATATCTTTCAGCAATATGACACTAATTTATAAATGATCTGTTTTGATGGAAAAATACTTCACTAAATATGTAATGGTATATTACTGGGAGAATTTATAATGAACTTGTAGAACCAAGAGCTTAGTAAGTCTTGTCTGGATAATAGTTCTAAAAACTAATTAGCCAGTTTTTTAAATTCTCTGGTGCATAAATTTCTTCTATTCATTGAAGCTCTGCTATAGCAAAGAGAAATAGGATCAATGTAAAATTATTGAAGAATAACTTGAAAATATACTTTTGATCACAATAAAAATTAATTCATTCTTTCATGTTCACATTCCTAGCTATTCTAAAATGCATTTTTCCATACATTATCCAACTACTTGCTAAAATATTTCATGAATATAGTCTTAGAATATGTAAGAATTATGATTTTAGTTTCCAAATATATCAACATTCATTAAGTTGTTAAGACTTGTATTCATATTTTTGTATTTAAAATATTTGACATGGGTATACAACCAAAAGAAATCTCATAAAGTGATTCCTAGGTCATATTGGTAACAATCCTATAAATTCAACTCACTTTTTATTTGTTTAATGGAAGTTTATTTTAGAAAAAGCAACATTGCTCAAAATGTATTTTGCATTGAGTCTAGATGATAGCTAGAATAAAAAAAAGAAATTGACTCCCTGTTGCTCTTCCATTATTTGTAAATATATAATTGGCCTGGATCAAACATGTCACAGTAAGATGTAAGGGTCTTGCTGGACACTGGTAGTACATGCCTTTAGTCCCAGCACTTGAGAGGCAGAGGCAGGCTGATCTCTGAGTTTGAGGCTAGCTTGATCTGCAGAGTGAGTTCCAGGACAGCCAGGGCTACACAGAGAAACCCTGTCTTGAAAAAAGAAAAAAAAGATGTAAGGGTCTTTATATTTACCATTTGCACATTTATCTTCATATTTGCTTCTGACTCTTTGACTATGGTTTTGTGTCTTGATTTGCCATCTGGGAAAAAATATTTGTTTTGTTATGTTTGGTTTTCACTAATTTACTCGTTAATGTCATAGGCACTATGGCATAATATATTTGCATGCTTTTGCTGTATGGATATGGTATAAAACTTCTTTAATTATCTATCTATCTATCTATCTATCTATCTATCTATCTATCTATCTTTCTTTCTATCTATCTATCTATCTATCTATCTATCTATCTATCTATCTATCTATCTATCTATCTATCAATCTAAAGTACTTACCATATAAATTACTCATAGATTATTTCAGCTCTTATCTTTTATCAGAGAAGTTTCTTTTAAATATGGAATGAAGTTAATGCAAAGGCTCACAACTGGTCAAATTCAGAGAGTACATAATTGTGGAGAAATCAGCCTTAAATGAAACATTGATAACATACCACTATCTCTAAGTCTTAGGGATCATAGAAGAGTATGTGGAAATAAAAACTAGAGTTTAAGCCAGGCGGTGGTGGTGCACGCCTTTAATCCCAGCACTTGAGAGGCAGTGGCAGGTGGATTTCGGAGTTCGAGGCCACCCTGGTCTACAGAGTGAGTTCCAGGACAGCCAGAGCTACACAGAGAAACCCTGTCTCGAAAAAACAAAAAACCAAAAACAAACAAACAAACAAAAAACAGAGTTTAGAGAGGGAAGTCTGCTGTGAAACAATGTTTTCTCCACATGACAGGACTTTTGCATACATGCACTTACTATATTGCATATGATGTGTACAAGATAAAGCTAATAAATTCCAACTACTTTCTTTCTTTCTTTTCTTTCTTTCTCTCTCTTTTTCTCTCTTTCTCCTTTCTTTCTTTCTTTCTTTCTCCCTCTCTTCCTCTCTTTCTCTCTTCCTCTCTCTTTCTCTCTTTCTCTCTCTTTCTTTCTTTCTCTTTCTCTTTCTCTTTCTCTCTCTTTTTCTCTCTTTCTTCTTTCTTTCTTTCTTTCTTTCTTTCTTTCTTTCATTCTTTCTTTCTTTTGAGACAGGGTTTCTCTGGATAGCCCTGGATGTCCTGAAACTCACTCTGTAGACCAGGCAGCCCTCAAACTCAAAAATCCACCTGCCTCTGCTTCCCAAGTGCTGGAATTAATGGCTTGTGCCATCACTGCCCAGCTCTACCTACTTTCTGATTGGATTTTACATCTACTCCACAGGAAAAAAATTATGCCTGATACTGTTGTTGATTTACTAAATGGATATGCTATTCCTGTCTAATTGCTTTACATAGATGGATAGATAGATAGATATGTAGATATGTAGCTAGATAGATATAGATAGATAGATAGATATGTAGATATGCAGATAGCTAGAGATAAAGAGAGACAGACAAACAGACAGACAGACAGACAGACAGGCAGGCAGGCAGGCAGGCAGACAGACAGAAGGAGAGATTCATGTCCACAGCATAGTGTTGCTGTTAGTTTTTGTCAGATAAGCTTACTTTTGAGTTGGTCAGCAGTGACTGAAAAGAGCCGTAACTGGTCAAAATTAAGGGAAAAATGATTCTGAATGTCCAGTAACAAATTAGATATCATTTGAACTGCACCTAAGGTTAAAAGAATCCTGCAGATGAGGTAGCACAATGAATTTAAGATCCACGAAAAAGGAAAGGAAAAGGTATTATACAATACTTCCCTCTGTGACATGGCTATAGCATTTTTAAACTCTTAGAAGTTCTCAATATTGCCCCAAGACCAATACAAGATTGAGCTAGTCAATATATTGTCTTGGAATGTGAAGGAGATCATAAGCCATCGTGCCTATCTGATGATATAGTGATGGTGAAAGAACAGATTTTTTTTCAATAGAATAGCACCTGAAAAGGTGCACATGTTCTTATAAACATACTCTCAAATATGAAGTTGTATAGAACCAGAATAAAACTATTGGTTCACATACAGACATATACAAGCATCCTCCTTCACACACACACATGCACATACACACACAGAAAGTAGAAGGAGCAGTAGTTGGAAAGGGCAAGGGAATTAACAGGAATGGCAAAAGGATAGGAGACATTAACAAGGTTAGCTAATATTATCAAAGTACACTACATTCATGTATGAAAATATTACAGGGAAATTATTATTACATTTAATTAATATATGGTAATGAAACATAACATTGTGAGTAAAAATAAAATAGTATCTTATTGATTTAATTGCTTCCTCATTTGCTATATATATATCAAGAGACTTGTTATCATTCCATATATTAGTTGTGTATTTGAATTTACTGTTTTTGGAAGCCACTCATTCTTGTATCTTGTCTATGCTTCTAATTATTTTCTGCTTCTCATCTATTTTACCACCACTTTATATCTTATGGACATTAACATTTTGTTCACTCATGGGAAGTGCCGTGGTTTCTTGCAAATTCTCCTTTGGCCATCCGAACAATCCTTCACACTTCAATGTTATTTTGAAGTTAGACCTATTACATCCTCCTCTACAGGTAATGTACTTTCTATATACATAAGTTTTTCTTTTATACACATTCAGAAGTAATAAACTATTAATTTAAATTGAGATAATGTTTTATCTCAATAGATGAATAGATATTGTTTTATCTACTCAGAGTTTATTCTTGCATTTCTGTGATTTATACTGCTAATAATGTCATTTTCCAGAATTAACCAATTCATTCAGAAACTTTTTAAAATAAGCCCTCTGTTTACCACTGACTTGAAGTAGCATCTTGATCAAAAACCAGATTTTTGCAAGTCTTATTTTAAACCAATTAGTTTGTCATGAAATTGAAAAATGTTATTGACAAAGGCATCACCTCTTAGGAGTCAATATTCTTTTTTGAAAACAAATAAACGAGCTAATTTCTGGTAGAGACAAGTCTTTGAAAAAGATTAAATAAGAAGGCAATAATGAAAGGCAGAAATTGCTCAGTTGTTAAATATGCTTGCTGCCTTTTGGTTCCTAGTACATGTATAGCAGCTAAATATTGTCTATAGTCACAATTCCAGAGTATCTGATATCTTTTTCTAGTCTCTACAGATATGCATGCAAGAAATATACATATGCCCACACCCCTACACACACACACATCCTCCCCAAACACACATGTTACGTGTTGGAAAATGAGGGAATGAAAAAATATTCACAAGATTAAATGATACGTTGTAGCTGGATAATACTGACAATTGAATGCATATATTATTCTAATTTTTAAAAAAGAATTTGAGAGATATCAGCAGTTGAAGTGCTATAATCTGTCCTTTTTTTGAGATAGCTAATAGAAAGATAAGAATTGTCCATTTCGACATGCAATAGATCTTCTTAACTTGAATAAAAAAAGCATGCAGGTGTTAAGAAGACCACAATGTGATGGAGAAGTGCCATGCAAAAAATAATATTCTGAAATTCTGCTTGTAATTTTTAAGGTAATTAATCATACATAAGATGCCTACACAAATGAAATGATTTCTCTAAAAAAATGTTTAAAATTGTAATAGGTAGAAAATTCTGAGCAAAATTTCAAGTTATTCTATAATGGTATAGAGAGGTAGATTTGAGTTCAAGTCAAATCATATAGAATCAGTAACACTTAAGGCTTTTACTTGAAATCATACAAGGGGTAAAACCTGCAGTTATAGAGAATTATATATTAAAATAAAAAATAACATTCTTCCTGACCCTCCTGGATTATGATAATTTTCTAATATACTGACTGTTAATAGAAAATTAAATTTGTTTAGCTAGAGATAAGATTTTGTACAGTTTTCACAATATTTTATATGATTTTTCAGTAAAATGTTCCAGGTACACTAAAAATATACCTGATTTTTTTTTTTTTTTTTAAAAAGGCAAAGATTGATCTTTGGCAAATAAACAAGGGTAATTGTTTACAAATATTAAAAATTTTATAATTAATTACTCAATGAAAGTAGAACAACAAAAGAAAAATTTACCATACATTTTAACTTACAATAAAGATTAGCATGAGAATTCTGAATTTAAAAATATAACAAAAATTTAAAAACTAAAAATTTGCCATGCAGTGGTGGCGCACGCCTTTAAGCCCAGCACTTGGGAGGCAGAGGCAGGTGGATTTCTAAGTCTGAGGCCAGCCTGGACTACAAAGTTGAATTCCAGGACAGCCAGAGCTATACAGAGAAACCCTGCCTCGAAAA
>NC_045030.1:121498318-121499977 GCF_008632895.1 Mastomys coucha
AAAAAAAAAAAAACCTAAAAAGTTCATTTTATTTTTGTCATAAATTGAAATAACAAAATAAATGGTTATTAAGCTGAAAACATTTAAAATGTATCATAGAATGATTAAAAAGTAAAAATTATAAATTTTACTCCTATTTCTAATAAATTATATCAATTTCTAGATTCTCAATAATTTACAATCCATAGGGCTTTTTTTCAAATTTATTAATTTTATGGCTATAAGTATTTTACCAGTGTATTTTACTGGTATGAATGTGTGCTGTATATGTGTACCAAATATGTGCAGTATCTACAGAAGCATAAAGAGGACATTAAATGCACTAGAAATGGAATTAAGGCCAGCCATGAGCCATGTGGGTGCTGGAATATGTCTGCAGATCTTCATCGAGAGTCATGAATTCTCTCACTACCTAATCCATTTCTCAAGCTCCTTTACTATAATGTTAATTTACTCATTACTATTCTTCATTTTATTATTATAATCATGGCCATATTATAGTAAATTTTAATAACTGAACAAGTAGGAATATTCTCTTGCTTGTCCTCTATGATTATATCTTCAGTAATAAGCTTTAAATCTCTTTAGCTAAATATTTCTGGGTAAGAAAATATATATATAAATAAATTATGAACCTTAGAAAAATTTTGCTTTATACTTGGTTGTGTTATTCACAGTATCACCGTAATTTTCATTAATAAATCCTAAATATTCCATGTTTTATTATAGATAGGAATGTTTTAGTTGTATAATTATTGTGATTTATAAAAAAACTATTGATTTTATGTTTTTAATTTAAATTTAGTCATCTTATTAAATGGTTATATAATGTCTAAAACAATATATCTTTTTGTATAATATCTCCAATTTTAGTGAGTTTTGAATTCACTTGAGAAAAATTGATAATATTTAGGACTGATTTTGTAACTCTGCATAAGTATTTTCATTGAA
This sequence comes from Mastomys coucha, assembly GCF_008632895.1. Lineage (NCBI taxonomy): Eukaryota > Metazoa > Chordata > Mammalia > Rodentia > Muridae > Mastomys > Mastomys coucha. Next base: position 121,499,270 of record NC_045030.1, read on the forward strand.
AATTCTAGGTAATTTAAATTATTAACCAACTTTTCCCAACTACTAACTGATTGATAGCCTCACAAATATAGTAATTTAACTAATCCAAAAAGTTCAGGGACAAGTATATAAGCATGATAAATAGTTAGGTAACATTCCTTATATTTCTATTAATTTTACTTTATCAAATCTGTAGATATTTCTTAGAGTTTCCACTAATTCATAGTAATGATAAATTACAATGCTATTGTTATGTTGGGTTACTATCTATATTTAAAATTTATGTTTACAATATCTCAATTTTTTCTGATGTAGGCATAACAATCTCTTTTTGTATTGTACATTATTAATTGAGTAATTATTTTTTCAGCCTTCACAAATTGTATGGTTCTTAAAAGCTTATGTTTAATTTTATACATGGTTAGCAGTATAAAAAATAATCTGAAGCTAACAATTTATCATTTACTTTGTGGTTGCTGTGTTTTTGCAAATGCACTTCTTTCTACTGTTTTGTATCCTGTTTGTTTTTTTTTCTCCACCCTGTATATATATATATATACTTGTTTGTTTGTTTATTAGATATTTTCTTTATTTACATGTAAATTTCTCCATTCCTAGTTTTCCCTCCAAAAAACAAACAAACAAACAAAAACAACAAAAGCAAACCCCTGTTGCCTCCCCCCTCCCCATGCCTGCCACCCTGCCCTCTCCCACTTTCTGGCCCTGGCA
>NC_045030.1:121500781-121503212 GCF_008632895.1 Mastomys coucha
TTTATCCTAGCCATTCTGACTGGTGTGAGGTGGAATCTCAGGGTTGTTTTGATTTGCATTTCCTTAAATGCAAATGTTTTTAAGTTTATTCTTCCTTGTTTGCATCCTTATCTCTGTTGTTTTTGTTTCAATTGTGTTTTTATTGCTTTTATCCTCTAAATTTGTGCATGTATATACATTATACTATATATACATGTATCTATATGTATATGCATATATTTACATGTATGTATATATATATATATATGTATATGAATGTTTAGTGATTACCTTTGTAAGGTTTATCATGTTTTTATTTAACAATAAAAAATATACATAAGTTAAACTCTATATTATTTTTTAAAGTGACTTCAGAAAACTGTAATTATATTCAGTTTTGTATTTACATTTTTATTTTTTCTAATTACCATCTTCTTATCTTTAGTCTTTGACTGCTGTGATGATCTTGCTATTGTTTCTGGGAATGTATAATTACAAATTCTATATCAAGACATAAGGATTTTTTCTTTATACATATTTTTCGTTCTACATGGAAAATATCAATCTTCTAGAATGCATAAATTGACCACTTTTTCTATTGTATCATGAAATAAAATTGAGAGATTATAAAATTTGTCAAGAAGTGATATACATAATTGAAATGGGAAAGACAAATGCAAAAGAAAGGAGATCATAAATAGACAAATAATAGAAAGAAGCTAGAAGAAAGTCTTTAAAATGTCAAATTGTACAAGTTTAAAGTTAACATTTTGAGAAGATCACATATGAATGTCCAAATAAGTTCTAAGCCCAAGAGTAATGGAAAAATGTTTTTGTATGGTATAGCAGGTATATGAGTCTATATTCCTAGTTGTTTCTTGTGTACGTTACACATCTTGAAAAGAGAAACCATTTGAATTTGACTGTGTGAGACCATGGATCCATAGTTACCCTGAAAAAAAAGGAGTGTAGTTTTAGAAAACAAAAATATTAGTGTGAATTTTCTCAGTTAATGTGGATTTAAAAAAATTAAATAAAATATTTAAAGAAAAAAAAAAAACTACAAACCCGGTCTGTGAGGAGCAGGTGGTGGTGTGGGAAACCAAGCTTGGCCTGTGCAGTTATGGTACTTCTGTAGCCCTAAGGAGACCAGTGGCAGCTCAGATGGACTGGGCCATGTGGCTATTAACCTACCAAAGAGATTTCTAGACAAAATAAAATAGGGGAAAATATAGATTCAAGGACGATGGATCTGTGTTCAGCTTTGTACCACACACGACTGCCATAAAACCTTCTACACTCAGCACACAGGTTTCAAGACATTGAAAGAATTGTCATCAAATGACATCCTTTTACTTCAGCTTAGAACTGGAATGACACTTTCTGGAAATAATACAATTTATCTCCATCATGTAAAAATTTATATTGACAGATTTGAAGTTATTGAAGTCATGTTGTGACCCATTTAACATACACAAGAAGCTAGCCAAAAATAATCTGCATGTAATTGACTTAGATGATGTCACTTTTCTGAGTGCAAAGTTTGGAAGACAGCTCGTACCTGGTTGGAAGCTTTGCCCAAAATGTACCCAGATCATCAATGGAAGTGTGGGTGTTGATTCAGATGCCAGCCAGAGATAGAAACCCAAGTCAGATGGAAGGACTGCTAAATCTCTGAGGTCACTACAGTTTAAAAACCCAGGAAAGCAAACTGAATTTGCTCCAGAAAGTGGTAAAAAGGAGAAAAGAAATCTCACCAAAAATGCAAGTGCTGCTTCCGACAGACAAATTATTACAGCAAAGAGTAAGGTGTATGACAACCAGGGCCTGCTGAATTTCAGTGGCATGGACCTCTGCGACTTCTTAGACAAAGACTGCTTGGGATGCTTCTATGCCTGCCCCACTTGTGGCTCTACCAAATGTGGGTCCAAGTGCCAATATGACCACAAGTGGCTATATGAGCAGATAGAGATTGAAGAGAGAGAGATAATCCATAATAAACATGCTGCAAAAGCATAAGGTATGTTATCTCCCTGTCACCCACATGATATTTTACAAAAATGATCACCCAAATATTGATCAGCAAAGACTAAAACGAAGCGAAGAAATGAACAGTGACATTTCTGGAAGTGAAATTTGGATCAGTCGTAAATGGAATTGTAGACGTCATTGCTGGTCATGTAAGTGTTGATTACCATTGCTGTTATGGAGATGTGTGCACCAGAGGAACCTGATGATGGAAACTTACCCACACTGCTGAGAGAAGCCGTTGGGATGAGCAAGAAGACAGTCCTAGACAAAGCTATGGTGAAACCTTAAATGTTAAAGGCTGTTTATTGTAAATAGATAATTTTACAACATTGGAATGGTCAGAAAAGTTCCTCTGCAATGTTACTAATAAAACAAATGCTGTTCAGACTACCCTTAGGCAAGACAATAAAACTCCAGTTCT
>NC_045030.1:121503230-121508593 GCF_008632895.1 Mastomys coucha
TTTGAGACAGGGTTTCTCTGTATAGTCCTAATTGTCCTGTCACTCCTCCGTAGACCAGGCTGGCCTCAAACTCAGAAATCCATCTGCCTCTTCCTGGCAAACTCCAATTCTCAATTAAAAAAAAAAGAAACCTTGTAAACCCTACTTTTAATAATAGACTAATATCCAAAATATACAAAGAATGCCAGAAGTTAGACTCCTGAGAACCAAATAACACTATTAAAAATGGGTTACATAACTAAACGAAAATTCTCAACTGAGGAATCATCAATGGCCTAGAAGCACTTAAAGAAATGTTCAATGTCCTTGCTAATCAGGAAAAGACAAATCAAATTGACACTGACATTCCACATGATACCAGTCAGAATGGCTATGTTCAAAATCTCAGGTGACAGCAGGTGCTGGAGAGAATGTGGAGAAAGGAACACTCTTTCATTGCTGGATGCATTGCAAGCTTATGCAACTACTCTGGAAAACAGTCTGATGGTTCCTCAGAAAATTGGACATAGTTCTACCTGAGGCTTAGGTATATACCACTCCTGGGCATATACCCTAAAATGATCTAATATATAACAAAGACACATGCTCCACTATTATTTGCATTAGCCAGAAGTTGGAAGCAACTCAGATAGATGCCCCTCAACAGAGGGATGGATACAGAAAATGTGGTACATTTACTGAATAGAGTACTAGTCAGCTATCAAAAACAATCAGTTCATGAAATTTTTAGGCAAATAGATGGTACTAGAAAATATCATCCTGAGTGAGGTAACCCATACACAAAATAATACATATGGTATGTATTCATCAATAAGTGGATATTAGCCAAAAAACTCAAAATACCCATGATACGACCTATAAACATTATGAAGCTTAAGAAGAAGGAAGACCAAAGTGTAGACACTTCAGTCCTGCTTAGAAGTGAGAATAAAATAATCACAGGAAGTAGAGAGAAGGAGGGACCTGGAAGGAACTGAGGAGGGGGAGGAAAGGGAGGCAAGTTCAGGTATGGGAAGTGACAGGAAAGAAGTAGAGAGGGTCAGGAAGTTGAATACAATTATGAAGCTGTAGGGCATGAAGAACTGGTGTAGCCACTAGAAAGTTCCAGAGGCCAGGGAAGATAGAGGCTTCCAGGACCTAATGAAGATAACTTTAGCTGAAATACCCAACAGATGTGAAATAGAACCTGTAGAGACCACCTCCAGTAGATAGGCAAAGCATTCAGTTGAAGGATGGGGCCAAGCACCTATTTCAAAATTTTTAACTTACAATTCTTCCTATTTAAATGAAATGGAGAGGAGAGACAAAAGAAATGAAGCAGAGCCAAAGGGAAAGGCCATCCAGAGACTGCCCCACTTAGATAAAGATCCATCTCATCTGCTGACACCAAACGTGACACTATAGCTCATAACAAGAAGTGCTTCCAGACAGGATCCTGATATGGTTGTTCCCTGAGAGGCTCTGCCAGAACCTAACTAATACAGATACTCACAGCAACCATAGGACTGAACCTGGGTGTTGGCCACTGGCCAGCGTCTATTCAAAATGGCGCCAAACTTCACTTCCATACCACTGACAGCTGCTTGGTGCAGGCGCGTGGTAACAGTGACACGTCTCTCCCTCGGCTCTCCCCCTCCCAATGGGGATATGCTAATAAGGTGCTTGCACTAAACTAATCAGACAGTAACACGTTTGCTCGCCCCCCTCCCGCGGGGGTAGGTTAATGAGGTGTCTGCATGGTGCACCAATCAGACAGTCTCTCTCGGCTATATAAGCCAGCAGCTCCAGGGTATCGGGGTCCATCGCTTCAAACTTCAAGAGGAGCTCCCAATAAAGTGCTGCTGAGAAGGATCCTGTTGCCGCGTCGTTCTTGCTGGCGAGACCGTTTGCGACACCTGGGGACCACAATGGAAAAGTTAGGGGAAGGACTTAAGGAACTGAAGCAGATTGTAGCCCCATAGGAGGAGTAATATCAATTAACTGGATCATTCAGAGCTCCCAGAGACTAAACCACTAACAAAAGATTATACATGGAGGGATCCATGGTTCCAGCTACATATGGCCTTAACAGTGTTCTAAATTTACAGAACATACATATCAACACCTACTAATATTGTCAGCACACAAAGGACACTATACCGGTTAAGACCAGTGACTCTCAAACTTCCTAATACTCTGAACCTTTACAGTTCCCCACATTGTGGTGAGCACCAGCCATAAAATTATTTTATTGCTACTTCATAACTCTAATTTTCTACTGTTGTGAATGAATCTGAATATAAATATCTGACATGCAGTATATCTGATATAAGGTCCCCATGAAAGGGTCATTTAACACCCAAAGGTGTCAGGACCCAGAGATTGAATACTGCTTGTTTAGACAGAAATTTTGACACATTTATATGTTATTTTTCTCCCTATAACATTTACAAACATGTTATATATAAAATATGAACTTACTTTTAAATAATTAATAGCTTATAACTTGTTGGTGTCTCTTCCTCTATAGCTTCCTTTGTCTTTCTTCACTCTTTTTCTTTTCTTTCTCTCATAGTGAGCACTTATTGATACTAAAGACAACAAATACCATGATAGACACCCAGAACAACAAAGGATTTTTTAAAATAACCCATAGAAAGAATACATATTCATCATCATAGGAAGAGAGAAAGTATCAAAATTAAAAGTCACTATGTGTTGAGTAAGAAAAAACATTAATTCCCAGCATATAGTTATACTGGCTCTACTAAAAGGTTTTTTTTCAAGCACATACTTGAACCAGGATAATGTACAGAAAGTATAGAGATAACATAGTCCTTTTTATTGTAAAATGCTGTGTAAAAGGCTATAGACTAAATTTATCCTAAATATTACCATGTAGGGACTCAGCACGTATGTAAAGTAGAGTACAAGCAATAAGAAAATATATATGGGCTCTTGTTTTAACATAGGTACATAGTTAAAATTAAAACGAGATAAAAAGAAAATGTTGCTGCCAATACTACGAGGAGTTAAACCTGGAAGGAACAGTAATTTTTACTTGAATCTACCTGAGTTCTGACATCATAGAATGAGAAACTAGCTTCAAATTAAACCTGTAAGAGATTTAAACTGGAGGGATAAATAAAAAAATAAAATACAATTGACACTTACATGGAAAGAAGCAGACAGAATTCCATTAAACATTTTTGTTAAGTGGGATAGGAATGGGGAAGTTACTGTAACATACAAAAATTGTAAAAAGTCATAATTATACAAAGTAAGCATTGAAAAAAGTGAACTCACACACAAATAAAAAGGTATTTATAAAATAAACAGTACTCTTTATAAGAATCATATTCTACAAGACACAAACTAAGAATGATGTTGGGACTGATTTGACAAAAATTACATATTAATAAATGAGCTATAAATTAAAAATAGGATCCTAAATGAAATGAAATAATTTAAGAATAAAATTGACAAAAACATTTAGGACTTAAAAATATTATATTAGTTTTGGACCAAATTAATTTTTCTTGTTTGTAGTTGTGTGTTTTGATTACGTAAGATATCAGCATTAGGGAAACTTCTATACCAATGTCAAAGAAATATTTCCTATTTTTACAACTTTTGTAAATTTAAATTTGTTTCTTAATAAAAATGACATAAATTACCATCAATACATATGAACATTTTAGATTAGATTGATACACATTTATTCCATAAACTCTTGGAATTGGAAAACTAATTGAATTAACTTGATAGTAATGACTACTTTTTACTGTTGCATTCTTCCCTCAAAGGACTCTCTAAAATAATCCAGCAGAAATTTTTACAGATGAGAAAGAATTTCCCAATAAAATTATAGTGTTTTTCCAATGGCATATAAAATTTTTAAAAAGATAAAATCCAATGCCCTTTGAATGATATAGTTCCCAGTCTCCGAAGACTATTTGCTGGAAACTCTGCTAGACCTCTAGGGCTACCTCTTTGATATTTTGTTGAAATACAGTAAAATGTGCAGATGTTTAAGACATGATATTAACCTAAAAGTGTTTATGGTAATTTGTTGATAATATTAACAATGTATCAAAGATATGCTAGTAGAGAAAAACAAAAACTCCATGGAGCAGCCACCTTTGTTCAGCAGCAGATCAAAAGTAATCACTTACTATTTTGTTTTTGCCTTGAGATCCTGAGATTTTTAGACAGTCTATTCTTGGTTGTAGGAAAGATTAAGCCATTTCAATACTTTCCCGGAGCAACCATGTTGCTTTTCTTTTAGATGAATACATCATTGATGGTTGAAAGAAAACCAATTTATTTTGTCAAAATTCACTTATTGTACACTGTGTGTGTTTCTCTATTTGTCAGATTTATTTCTAATATTAAAAGTAAAAGCAATGTCATTGCCAATTGAAGTACTTATCTTTGACATTTACTGTCACATTTTTCACTACTCAAAGGACAATAGCTTAATATTTCTATTCTGTTGATGTGAAATTACTAAACCACTACTAAAGCTTGCTCCCTTGAAATATTGAACATCACAATGCTAGTCATCAGAGTGGCAGGCACAGATATAAGGCTGGTAATTCTATCTTTTGTAAAACATATAATACCAATCTGAAATGAATGGATGGAGAAAAGTTATTACTACTTGAGAGCTGGTTAGTATACTTTTCAATAGATAATATAGCCTATTTAGGAACCCTAGTGGAGCAATAGAGACACAAACCAACCAGGAAACTTTCCACCTCAAATGTATCCTGTCTACAAGAAATGCAGGCATGTGGGATGCAGCAGAATGATCAACCAAAAACCAGCCTGACTCGAAACCCATCCCATGGGCAAGCACCAATTCCTAACACTATTGATACTCTGTTATGCTTATAGATGAGAGACTAGCATGGTTGTCCTCTGAGAGGCTCTACCCAGCAGCTAACTCAGACTGATACAGACACCCATACCCAAAGAGTGAATGGAGTTTGAGGACTCTTTTGTTAAAGAATAGGAGGAAGAATTGCAGCATCTAGGGAAGTGGAAACTCCACAGGAAGACCAACAGAGTCAACTGACCTGGACCCTTGGGGCTCTCAGAGACAGATCCACCAACCAAAGACCATACAGGGGATGGGCCATAGTCTTCTAGTAAATATATGATAGATTTGCAGCTTGGTCTTCATGTAGGTCTCAAACAACTGGAGCAGGGGCTATCCCAAAAGCTGTCTGTTGCCTTTGAATAGCATATGTTTTTAGCTGGGCTGTCTAGTCTGGCCTCAGTGGGAGAGAAAGTTTCTAGCCTTTCAGAAACTTAAGTGCCAGTTTATGGGAATACCCAGGGGAATGGCCACCTTCTCAGAAGAGAAGCAGGTAAGGGAG
>NC_045030.1:121509666-121511089 GCF_008632895.1 Mastomys coucha
ACAAGACAGGGTTTCTCTATGTAGCCCTAGCTGTCCTGGAACTCACTCTGTAAACCAGGCTACCCTTAAACTCAGAAATCCATCTGCCTCTGCCTCCCAGGTGCTGGGATTAAAGGCATGAGCCACCACCCTTCAGCTATAATGACTTCTGTATAGATGGTACTGTGAGAGGAAAATTTTATGAAAGCTAATAAAAGATTAAATTTACCCAAATTTCATATGCAAGATCAATTACATTCTTGTACATTATAATTGTATATTCTGAAAATTAAATTAAAATAGATGCACTTGTAGATATTCCATTAATAGTAAAACACTTAATAGTAAATTTTATGAAACAAGTATAAGGTTGATAGACAAAATATTCAAAATTATAGAAATGAATAGATGTAAAGAAAGGTTTTTTGCTCATGGATAAAACTAACTCAAAGCTAGACCAGTGAGGTTGTTCAAATGATTTGCAGCCAATTCTATCAACCTGAGTTTCTATCAATTGACCCATGTTGTACAAGAATTCACTCTCCTAAATGATCCTTGAATATGTATATAATGGAACACACATGTGTGCATGCACATATACATGTTTAAGGTTTGTCAATCTATGAAAAATACATGTTTCCAAATCATCTAGAATTTATAATTTGGGAAATTCTCAGGCCATCCCGGATTTTAGTAGGATTGCTTCAAATTTCTCTCCATATACTTTGATGTTGGCTACTGGTTTGCTGTATATTGCTTTTACTATGTTTAAGTATGGGCCTTAAATTCCTGATCTTTCAAAGACTTTTATCATTAAGAGATGTTGGATTTTTTCAAATGCTTTCTCAGCATCTAGTGACATGATCAAATCCTTTTTTCTTTGAGTTTGTTTATATAGTGAATTAAGGTTGATGGATTTCTGTATATTGAATCATCCCTGCATCCCTGTTATGAAGCCTACTTGATCATGATGGATGATAGTTTTGATGTGTTCCTGGATTTGGTTTTCAAGAATTTTATTGAGGATTTTTACATCGATATTCATAAGGGAAATTGGTATGAAGTTTTCTTTCTTTGTGAGGTCTTTGTGTGGTTTAGGTATAAGAGTAATTGAGGCTTCATAGAAATAATTGGATAGAGTAACATCTGTTTCTATTTTGTGGAATAGTTTGAAGAGTATTAGTATTAGCTCTTCTTTGAAGGTCTGATAAAGCTCTGCACTAAACCCATGTGTTCTTAGGGATTTTTTTTGGGGGGGGGGATTGGCAGATTATTAATGACAGTTTCTATTTCATCAGCATATTTGAGACTGTTTAGATCATTGATGTGTTCTTGATTTAAATTTGGTACCTGGTATCTGTCTAGAAAATCATCCATTTCATCCAGGTTTTCCAGGTTTGTTGAGTATAGGCTTTTGTAGTAGGATCTCATGATTTTTTGGATT
>NC_045030.1:121515213-121539919 GCF_008632895.1 Mastomys coucha
AAAGAAATTAGGGAAACAACACCCTTCACAATAGTTACAAATAATATAAAATACCTTGATGTGACTCTTACCAAGCAAGTGAAAGATCTATAAAAGAAGAATTTCAAGTCTCTAAAGAAGGAAATCAAAGGAGATCTCAGAAGATGGCAAGATCTCCCATGCTCGTGGATTACAGGATTAATATAGTAAAATTGGCCATCTTGCTGAAAGCAATCTGCAGATTCAATGCAATCACCATCAAAATTAAAACTCAATTCTTCACAGACTTAGAAACAGCAATTTGCAAATTCATCTGGAATAACAAAAAAACCTAGGATAGCGAAAGCTATACTTAATAATAAAATAACCTCTGGTGGAATCACAATCCCGGACCTTAGGCTGTACTACAGAGCAATTGTGATAAAAAACTGCATGGTATTGGTACAGTGACAGGCGGGTAGATCAATGGAAAAGAATTGAAGACCCAGAAATGAACCCATATACCTATGATCACTTGATCCTTTACAAAAGAGCTAAAACAATCCAGTGGAAAAAAGACAGCATTTTCAACAAATGCTGCTGGCTCAACTGGCAGTTAGCATGTAGAAGAATGCAAATTGATCCTTCCATTCCAATCTCCTTGTATAAAACTCAAATCCAAGTGGATCAAGGACCTCCACATAAAACCAGATACACTGAAACTAATAGAAAAGAAGGTGGGGAAGAGCCTCAAACAAATAGGCACAGGGGAAAATTTCTTGAATAGAACACCAATAGCTTATACACTAAGATCATGAATCAACAAATGAGACCTCATAAACTTGCAAAACTTCTGTAAGGCAAAAGACACTGTCAATAGGACAAAACAGCAACAAACGAATTGGGGAAAGATCTTTACCAATCCTATATTTGATAGAGGGCTAATAGCTAGTAGACACAAAGAACTCAAGAAGTTAGACTCCAGAGATCCAAATAACCCTATGAAAAATGGTCTACAGAGCTAAACAAAGAATTCTCAACTGAGGAACACCAAATGGCTGAGAAGCACCTAAAGAAATGTTCAACATCCTTAGTCATCAGGGAAATGCAAATCAAAACTACACTGAGATTCAACCTCATACCAGTCAGAATGGCTAACATCAAAAACTCAGGTGACAGCAGATGCTTGAGAGGTTGTGGAGAAAGAGGAACTCTCCTTCATTGCTGGTGGGATTGCAAAGTGGTATAACCACTCTGGAAATCAGTTTGTCAGTTCCTCAGAAAATTGGCCATAGTACTACCAGATGAACCAGCAATACCACTCCTGGGCATATACGCAGAAGATGCTACAACATGAAATAAGGACACTATGTTCATAGCAGCCTTATTTATAATAGCCAGAAACTGGAAATGATCCAGATGTTCATCAACAGAGGAATGGATACAGAAATTGTGGTACATCTATCCAATGGAGTACTACTCAGCTTTTAAAAACAATGAATTTATGAAATTCTTAGGGAAATGGATGGAACTGGACAATATCATTCTAAGTGAGGTAACCCAATCACAAAAGAACACACATGGTATGCACTCTCTGATAAGTGGATATTAGCCCAGAAGATCAGAATTCACAAAGTACAATCCACAAACCACAAGAAACTCAAGAAGAAGGAATACCAATGTGTGGATACTTTGTTCTTTCTTAAAATGGGAAATAAAATACTCATAGAAGGAGTTGCAGAGACAAATTATGGGACAGAGACTGAAGGAAGGACAATCCAGAGATTACTCCACCTGGGACTCCTTCCTATATTCAATCATCAAATTCAGACACTATTGTGGATGCCAGCAAGTGCTGGCTGAGAGGAGCCTGATATAGCTATCTCCTGAGAGGCTCTGACAGTACCCGACTAATACAGAAGTAGAGGCTCACAGCCATCCATTGGACTGAGTACAGGGTCCCCAATGAAGGAGCTAGAGAAAGGACTCAAGGAGCTGACGAATTTGCAGCCCCTTAGGAGTAAAAACAATATGAACTAACCAGTACTGCCAGAGTTCCCAGGGACTAAAACTCCAACCAAAGAGTACACATGGTAGGTCTAATGGCTCCAGAAGCATATGTATAGCAGAGGATGGTCATCAATGGGAGGAGAGGCCCTTGGTTTTGTAAAGGTTTTATGCCCTCTGTAGGGGAATGCCAGGGCAAGGAAGCAGGAGAGGGTTGGTTGTTGAGCAGGGGAAGGGGGGAGGAAACAGGTTTTGCTTTTTGTTTTTGTTTTTGTTTTATTTTATCTTATTTTTTTTCTTTTTTCTTTTGGAAGGGAAACTGGAAAAGGAAATATCATATGACATGTAAATAATGAAAATATCTAATAAAATATATTTTATATGTATACTACTATCATATAACAATTGTTAAAATTAGAACAAAGCGTCAGTTTTAAAAAATTGTTACTTGATTACTTTATTTATTTACATTGCAAATATTGTTTCTCTTCCCAGTATCCCCTCTACAAACTCCCCATCTTATCTACCCTTATTAACCTCTAAGGGAGTGTTCCATCCTCATTCCTCCTAACCACTCTAGCATCTCCCTAACTGAGTCATCAATCTTCCACAAGACCAAAGGCCTTCCCTCTCATTGATGCCAGATAAGGTCATCTTATGCTACTTATGTAGCTAGAGCCATGGACGCACACATGTACTATTTGGTTGGTGGTTTAGTCCATGAGTTCTCTAAGGGGTCTAGTTATTTGATATTTTTGTTCTTCCTATTGGATTGCAAACACCTTCAGCTCTTTCAGTCCTTCCCATAACTCTTCCATTGGGGTTCCCAGACTCAGGTCCATAGTTGGCTATATCTGTATCTGTCTTAGATCCTGGCAGAGTCTCTCAGAGGACAGCAGTACTAGGCTCTGCTCTGTGAATACTTGTTGGAATCAGTTATAATGTCAGGATTGGTATTTGCAGACAGGATGCATCTCTATGATTGGTGGTCCCTGTATGGCCTTTCCTTCAGTCTCTGCTCCATTTTTGTCCCTTTGTTTCTTTAGACAGGAACAATTCTAGGTTAAAAATTTTGAGATGGGTAGGTGGCTACATCCCTCAGCTGGGGGACATGCTTATCTACTCCTCAGGTTTTATATCTGCTCTGTTGGATATTTCATTTAATGGCATCCCTGTTGGGTCCTGAGAGCCTCTCACATCCCTGGTATCTGGGACTTTCTAGTGTTTCCCTCTGTTCCACACTGCCACTGCCACTTATTTCTATTCATTCCCCTGGCCCTCTGGACTTCGCTCCTGACTCTCCTAAACCTGATATTGCTCCTTGCTTTTTTTCTTTTCCCCCTCCCTTTCATGGCCCTCCTTCCCTTTTCCTCCTGTGATTATTTTATTGCTACTTATATGTAGGATTGAAGCACCCAATACTTTGGTTTTCCTTCTTGTTAAGCTACATACGGTCTGAGTTGTACTGTGGGTACTTTGAGCTTTTGGGCTAATACTCACTTATTAGTGAGTACACACCATGTATGTCATTTAGTGTCTGGTTTACCTCACTCAGTATATTTTCTAGTATCATTCATTTTCCTGCAAAATTCATGAAATCATACTTTTTAATAGCTGAAGAAAATTCCATTGTGTAAATTTAATGCACTTTCTGTATCCATTCCTCTGTTGGGGAACATCTGGGTTGTTTCCAGTTTCTGGCTATTATAAATAAGGCTGCTATGAACATAATGGATCATGTGTCCTTATTACATGTTAGAGCCTGTTCTGTTCAGGAAGATTTCCGCTGTGTTATGTATTCAAGGCTCTTTTGCAATTTGTCTTCTACTAGATTTAGCATATATGGTTTTATGTGGACATCCTTGATCCACTTGGAGTTGAGCTCTTTACAAGGAGATAAAAATGGATCAATTTGTCTTCTTCCAAGTACAGATCTCAAATTAGACAAGCACAATTAGTTTTAAATGCTTATCTGTGAGACAGTATGTGACAGATTTCCTATGATCCTGGTGGTGTCAGAACTCCTGGTGATGAAGCTGTCACTGGGTCTGGACAGGGTGAGTTGGGGCCTTGAACACAAGATTTTGTCCCAGAATTATTTTCAGACCTGAAGGAATATCTGTCTCTGACAGTGCAATAGGTCCTGCATCATCTGGGCCCTGAATGGGGGGAAGGGCATGTCCCAGTTAGGACAGGTCAGGGGGCCACACCCTTGAGCCTGGTAGTGTCAGAACTCCTGGGGGTCAGTCACCAGGTGTGGGTGGGTTGGGAAGGGACATGGAGCACATGATCTGCTCCTAGGCAGTTTCAGATCAATGGGGTTTATTTCTTAATTGAGTTTTATTTTTAAATATTTTCATATTTTTCTTTAAAATTTCGTATATTCTTGGCATCCACAGTAGTGTCTGCATTTGGTGACTATATTGGATGGATCCCCAGGTGGGGCAGTCTCTGGATGACCTTTCCTTCAGTCTCTGCTCCACACTTTGTCTCCACATATATTCCTTGAGTATTTTGTTACCCTTTCTAAAACAGACTGAAGCACCCACACTTTGGTCTCCCTTTTTCTTGAGCTTCCTGTGATTTGTGAATTCTATCTTGGATATTCAGAGCTTTTTGACTAATATCCACTTATTAGTGGGTGTAAGACATATGAGTTCTTTTATGATTGGGTTATATCACTCAGGATGATATTTTTTAGTTCCATCCATTTGCCTAAGAATTTCATGAATTCACTGTTTTAGTAGCTGAGTAGTACTCCATTGTATAAATGCACCACATTTTCTGTATCTATTCTTCTGTTGAGGAACATCTGGGGTGATTCCAGATTCTGGCTATTATAAATGAGGCTGCTATGAACATAGTAGAGAGTGTGTCCTTGTTATATGTGGGAGCATCTTTTGGGTATATGCCCAGGAATCATATAAATGGATCCTCAGGTAATTTTCTGAGGAAGAGCCAGACTGATTTCCATAGTGGCTATACCAACTTGCAATCACACCAACAATGGAGGAGTGTTCCTCTTACTCCACAAAATCACAAGCATCTGCTGTAACCTGAGATTTTTATCTTAGCCATTCTGACTGTTGTGAGGTGAAATCTCAGGGTTGTTTTGAAATTTATTTTCTTGATAACTAAGGATATTTAATATTTGTTTAGAAATTTCTCAACCATTCGACTTTCCTCAGTTGAGAATTCTTGTTTAACTCTGTACCTCATTTTTAATAGTGTTTTTTGATTGTCTGGAGTCTAATTTCTTGAGTTCTTTGTATATATTGGATATTAGCTCTCTATTGGATATAAGATTGGTAAAGATGGTTTCTCAATTTGTTGGTTGATGTTTTGTCCTATTGATAGTGTCCTTTGCCTTACAGAAGCTTTGCAATGTTATGAGGACCCATTTGTCAATTCTTGATTTTAGAACAAGCCAGGAAAATCCTCTTTAAAGGATTCTAGCTGTTTACTTGTGTTCTCCTGTGTTTCTTTGAGGGTGCTATATATGTCTTTCTTAAAGTCCTGTATCATCATCATGAGAAGTGATTTTATAACTGAAACTTGCTTTTCTGGAGTGTCCTGGACTCACTATGGTGGGAGTATCGGTTTCTGATGATGCCAAGTAACCTTGGTTTGTATTGCTTATATTCTTATGCTTGCCCTCACCATCTGTCTATCTCTGCTCTTGCTAAATCTGACTGGGGCCTGTCCTTTCTGTGATTCTGGTTGTGTCAGAACTCCTCAGAGTCAAGTTGTCTCTGTGATCCTGTGATTCTGGGATCCTGTGATCCTGGCCTTGTTAGAGCACCTGGGAGTGCAGCTTCCTCTGGATGTTTTGGGACTGGCTGCAGAGTTTGCTCCCAAGGTCTGCTCAGTGCACCAGCCCAGACAGACCAGAAGGAACCTGAGCCACTGAGCTGGCAGAGTTGCTGTGTGCCTGGGTTCTGCTGATCCCAGTTACTCCTGGTATTGGGACAGATGTTGGGCTCTCCTCACCTCAGATTCTGGGCGTGTTAGGTGCCTGGAAGTGGAACTTACTCTGGGTATTGTTGGACTGGCTGCAGAGCTTGTGCCCAAGGTCTGCTCAGAACACTAACCCAGACAGACCAGAAGGAACCCAAGCCACTGGGCTGGTGGAGTTCCTATGTGCCTGGTCCCGCTGGCCCCAGTTACTCCCAGTGTTGGGACAGATCTTACTGGATCATCTTGACAAACCAGGAGTCACATCCTTAAAAAGAAATCCTAACTCCTGCTCTTCCAGAAACACTCAGTTACTAGTAATTTCTCAGCTAGTGGTGGGACTTTGTGTCTATTTCCCTTCCATATACTAAGATTTTTGTCTGGCTAGATCCTTAACAGATCTTGTGTATTTAGCCACAAAATGCTATGAGTTCTTATTAGGCAGCTTGTTTTCAGGTTCTGAAAACACTTTTTTCTTGTTCTCATTTACAACCTCTAGTTCTTACAATCTTTTTACACCCTTTTCCACAATAATCCATGAATCTTAAGAGGAGATGATGTATAGATATCCTGTTTAAGTCTGTACAATTTTAAATAACTCATTCTCTACACATTAATAGCTGTGGGTCTCTATATTATTTATTACCTAATGGGAAAGAAGCGTCTTTGGGGAAGTTTGAGAAATTCCCTGATCAAATTGTATTATGAGACATTATTAGAAGTTAGTTTAATCAATTGCACTATTAGCATAGTAATAGTAGTAGGTTCTCCCTTATGGCCTATGACCACACATAGTTAATTTTTACCAATAACTGTGTCAGGTATGGGTTTCATCTCATGAAATAGGTCTTAAATACAATCAAAAAGTGATACTTTATTTCTGTGATACTTACGACATTAATATACCAGTAGACATATCTTACTAGGCAGGTCATAGTTGTAACTTTTAAGGTTCACATATGTGTGATGATGATAAGTAATAAGGAATTTTTACCTGAAGTGGTCACCATAAGTGAAAACATTACAGGTCTGGAAAGATGAATATATATCCACTGTTGTGACTACAAACTAGTTACACTGCCATGGAAATCAGAGCAGGGGTTCCTTAATTAATTAAGCCTATCAGATGAATCACTTATAACATTCCTGTGCATATACCCAAAAGATTACGTCCTACTATGGTGACAACTGTTCATGTATACTCATTGTTGCTCTATTTATAATAGCCGGAAATAGGAAGTACCATATGGTCATGACTTAATGAATAGATAATTTAAAAAAATGTAGTACATTTGCATATTTTTCATCTGTTAATTAAAAAAAAAAAAAACACTGAAAAACACTGAAACTATCACGTAATGGAACTGGAAAATAAATCATTTTGAATGAGGTAATTCAGACCCAAATAGATGTCATTTCTTTTTCTCATTTATGGAAGTTAGCTTTGAATTTTTAGAAATGTTGCCTCATTCGAAATTCACACAGACAACAGAATATCAATACTAATGTTATGTTAGTAAGAGGCCATGGAAAGTGGTAGCTTTCAAGGGGTGAAATATAGAGCACAATAATATTTAGACTAGAGACTTCTGAAGATGTTTTAAAGATAACTATGTAATACTGGCATTAAAAGCATAAATTGATAAAATTTGGGAGGACTTCTTTAAAATTCACTTGACATTTTTAAATTTGGAAAAAAAAATATCCTTGAGAAAGAAGGTATTTATCATTAATCCTCTTGAGTTAAGGCAAAATAAAATAGAGAATGGAAGCTAGAAAATATAAGGCATATTTAGAGAAAATGGATATCTATTGGATTAACATTTCATTTTACATAATTTTTATGTTTTTAACACCTTATGTTCACATTTTTAATCACCACACCAAAACTCTTCAAAATGGTACTTTTGTAAAATTAGTAGATATCAAAAATGATATGTTGGATTTGTTTAAAAACAAAATGACTGCATCCTAGAACTCAAAATGATTAAAAAGCTTTGGCAAACCTTTATGTTTTACTTTTCCTAGAGATATTGGTACTAATGAAACATGGTCAAAATTTTCAGAAACATTATTTTAGAGATGGTTACCAAAGGTAACATACTGATCAAAAATATAAATTGGGAATTGGAACTATTGTATTTAAAAATAATAGTTAAATAAAGCTAGATTAAATGAGTTCAAACAGCTGTCTAATTGAATGTAAGGCCTACTCAACAGGAAGAAAAACCTGTCTTTTATTAGAAATCTAGTCAACTTCCCTAGGGCCACTGTAGTTATGCATTGTAGAAGAAAATTTAATACAGCCACATTGCTGGACCAGCACAATTACTAACTATGTTCTAAATCATATGCTTATAGTCACAGAATAATTGTACTTCTCACCCCTGTTCTAAGAAACTTCTCTTTGCCATAAATATAAACCATTACAGAAAACCACAACTGGGCATAATGCAAAGATGGGGAACCTAGCCCCAATAGATATCATTGAAGCACAGCTCCTGCTTCTATGACTTAGAGAACATTGTGAAAATGAGGGTAGAAAAAGTACAAAAGCCAGAATACCAGGAAGTCTGCCATGAGACCATCTTTCCTAGTATTACCTGCTTAACCAAAATATAAACAATAAAATTATCAATAAACATGTTAATGTGGAAGGAGAAAAATATCAGGGGCTCCAACCCTGGAAAGGGAACTATTGGCAACTAATGACTAATGAGAAATGGAACTTAATCACTCTAAGCCTCCCAATAGTTTGCACAATGCTAAGTTATCAAGCCTGAAACCACATACATACAGAACACAAACATGGACTCAGCAGTGTGTGTGTGTGTGTGTGTTTGTGTATGGGTGTGTGTAACAATAATAATCAAAGAAAAAGAGCTCTGAATTTGAGAGTGAGGGGGGATGGAGGGATTAAAAGTAAAGGGGGAACAGATGTAATTATATTTTAATTAAATGTAATAAAATTAAAAATACAAATAAAACAACTTAACTTTGTGTGAAAAATCTTTAAAAATGTTTGATCAGAACTTTCTAAAGTTGCAACTTTAAGGACCAACTTAAAGGATGAAAAAAATTAAAAGGGTTAAAGAAGGGGAAAAATGACTGTTAGTTACATTACATCCATATTCAAGGTCATAAAAGAATGACTTAAAAATTTAAGCTGACCATGTGGCAATGAGGCTTTGTTACTGTTTTCTGGTAAGGATGTGGAAGAATTTGGTAGAAAAGCAGTTCATGGCTGTTAAAAAGACATTAGCAGGATGTCATTGTGTGAGTTTGAAAAATGAGAATGCTGAGAGAAATGCAGACATTAGATACCAGCTCAACATGTTTCAAGGAAAAATGGATTCTTATTCAGGATAAGGCTAAGGACCATTTCTGTAATATTTTGGCTAAGAATCTGGCTTTCTCTGCCTATGTCCTGTGAACCTGAGTCTCAACTTGAATTTAGAGACAATAAGTTAATTTAGTTTGTGAAGAAAAGGTAGCTGGGCAAGCTTAAAGTTTAGGGTAGCTAGAGTAAAACCAAGAAAGCAGCTATCATTGTAAAAACTCATCACCATTAAAGGTAAAGATGCCCTGCCCATAGGATTGTGTTTCTTAAGGGTCAGCATAGAGAAGATGATACAGCTATGGTCCAATGAAGCTAGTTTACCTCTCAGGCCAGTCATGGAATATAGTGGCAATGTCTACATTTTGTTCCATTTAAAACAAGAAAGATGCAAGATTGAGAAAGTCAATGAGGCCAAGCACTGTGTGACAAGTGTAGAATTCCTGCCAGAGAAGCCCCAAGAGGTCACTGCACAAAGTTATGAAGGAAAAGTTTAAGTTACAATGAAGATTCCAGAATTTTGGAAATGACAGGGCCATGGGACATGTAAGAAGGACTTCTGGAGGTGGAAAGTAGAATAAGTTTAAGTATCAGAGAAAAGCTGTGTGTTCTGAAGATAGCATATGTGGAGGGACTTGGATACTCCAAGTAATTTCTCCATGAAAAGCACAAGAACTTCAGGATTTCATATCTCTGCTTGATTTTGGCTTTTGGTTTAACCATCTCAACGTTTCCAGATACTTTCATTTTGTGATAATAATGTTTACACTATTCCATTATACATCGTAATAACACACACATTTTTTGTAGGCTATCACAGATAGACATTTTTTTTAATGTGGTGGATCTTCTATAAGAATTCTGAGGGCTTTTAAAGTTGGAATGCATTTTACATTATTAGACACACACAGAACTTTGGAAGCAAGAGTTGATAGGTTATGTCTAAAACATGGTGTCAATGAATGAAGCTGTGATGGTTAGTGTTGTTTACATAACCCCATATAGAATTTCCTGGGAAGGAAACCTGAATGAAAGATTGTCTATACTACTTAGTGTGTGAGCATGTTTGGAGGCCTGTATCTTGATATTATTAGTTGATATAGCAAGAAACTCTCTTATGGTGACACCATTACCTAGGATGGGGATTCTGGGCTGTATGAGAGTGAAAAAAGCAAATTAAGCACTAGTAAGCATGCACACATCAATTCCTTGATCTCTGCTCTTGACTTGTGTCAAGCTTCTTCTATTTCCTGTTGCACTGATGCCCCAACAGTGATGAACTATAGCCTGAATTTCTGTGTGAAATAAACTTTCACATACCTTGTTTTGATCAGGATACCTACAGAAAACTATAAGGTGTTAGCCTTCTTTATGCAAGTCATTCTTGTCTCAAACTCTCAAAACTACTCTATTTTATCTTTCTCAGTGCTATTATTATAGGCTTAATATAATATACCGGAATAAAGTTTTCTTTTCATTTTTAAAACATTTTACTACTACTACTACTACTACTACTACTACTACTACTACTACTACTACTACTACTACATAGTTATTTTGTAATATGTATAGATGACAAACTTGTTCCAAAGCACATGTAGAAATCAGAGCATGACTTTGTTGAGTACAGTTTTCTCTCTACTTTCATGTATGCTCTGAGAATGGGATTACAGTCATCAAGGTTGCATAGCAAGTGCCTCATTTGCTTATCATCTCATTAACCTCCCTTTTTGTGTTGCTTTATTTTTTGACACAGGACCTCCCTATGTAACTTAACTTTGCATTAAACTCAGAATCATTTTTTTCTGTCTCTCAAGTGCTTAGATTGTAGGTTTGCATTATCATGACCAACAAAGTTCATCATTTCTATGCTCTGTCTGGCCTGCTGTGAACATTCAAAACTTGATAGTACATATGTGCTACATTGGTATATAGACTGGCCTTAGGGATTATGTGTTGGTAATAAGACATCATGATCAACATCAACTGGGAGAGGAAAGGTCTTATTTCATACTATAATTTGTAGTTCATCATAGGTGAAAGTCAGGCTAGAATTCTTAGAAAGAAATATGGAACAGGTAAGAACTGAAATAAGGGACACATAGGAAAATCCCATACTGGCATATTCCCCATGACTAGTTCAGCCTACTTTTTTATAGAGGCCAAGACCAAGAGTCTAGAGCTGATACTGCCAACAGGGAGATAGGTCCCCACACAGTAATCATCAATTAATAAAATGCAACAAAGCCTTGCCCAGGCAAAAGTTTGTTGGGGTTATTTTCCCAATTGAAGTTTTCTTTTCTCAAATGGCTCTGGCTTATGTGAAGTTGATATTAAATGAAACAGTAGAGGGCTATCATGGATATTCGCATAGGTGTGATATTTTAAGGATAAAAGAACTGTCTTGGATATATCTTTAACAGAAATGTTTGGAGACACAAAAGTACCCCATTTGCCAGAGTTCATTATTCTCATGCATGAATCCTTGAGCTTGAAACCCAATACTGTATAAAGTAGGGCATGCTGGTATTTGTCTTTAATCCTAACAGTGTTGGAAAGTCAAAGCAAGAGAATCAGAATTTCACAGTTATCTTCAACTATTTTTTATTAGATATTTTCTTTACTTACATTTCAAATTTTATCCCCTTTCCTGGTTCTCCTCCTAAAGCCCCCTCTCCCCTCTCCCTTTTCCCCTCCCCCTGTTCACCATCCTACCCACTCCCACTTCCTGACCCTGGAATTCCCCTACCCTGGGACATAGAGCCTTTACAGGACCAAGGGCCTCTCCTCCCACTGATGTCCAACAAGGCCATATGTAGCTGGAGCCATAAATTGGTTGGTGGTTTAGTCTCTGGGAGCTCTGGATGTACTGGTTGGTTCATATTTTTTTCCTACTATGGGGCTGCAAACCCCTTCAGCTCCTTGGGTCTTTTCTTTCTCTAGCTCCTCCATTGGGGACCCTGTGGTCAGTCCAATGGTTGGCTGCATCTACAGTTATTAAGTGAGATAAAACACAGTCAAAACTACATACAATATGTTTCAAAAACAAGTAAGGTTTAGAATGCTGTGTAAAACAATCAAACAAACAAAAAACCTAGCTTTTATCATAAGAAATTGTTCATCTCTCAGTTTTAGTTGAGCAGCATAATGTGAGGCTCAATCAATGGATAGATAAAACAAAATCTTTTCTCTATTATTTACTCTGTGTGTGTGTGTGTATGTGTGTGTGTGTATACATAACTGTATATGTCCACAGTTGCCAGAGTCATCAGATACTCCTGAAAGTCAAGCTTCAAGTGGCTATGA
Organism: Mastomys coucha; assembly: GCF_008632895.1. Classification (NCBI taxonomy): domain Eukaryota; kingdom Metazoa; phylum Chordata; class Mammalia; order Rodentia; family Muridae; genus Mastomys; species Mastomys coucha. The sequence goes on from NC_045030.1 coordinate 121,527,776, forward strand.
ACCACCCAATGTGAGTCCTATGCAAGAACAGTAGCCACTTTTAACCACTGAGCTACCACTTCCATCTCAAATTGATTTCATTTCCTGTCAATATAACCAAGACCCAAGTGTAACTCTTCAATTATTTTTATTTAGATAAATTCTGTTTATACTCTTTGGTCCTGATTGGCCTTGAAATTCTGATGTTGCTCATGATTCAGTCTCTAAAGTGCTAGATCCACAAGGATAAACCACTGGTTCCAGTAATTTTCCTGCTTTCATACAGGTTCTCATATAGCCTAGGCTGGACCCAACTTAGTATGTAACAAAGGATAGCTTGGAGCTTCTGATCCTCCTTCCTATACTCACTTGTTCAATGTTAAACATTCTGTTTTCTGAAAGCACTCATAGAGTAAATATTAAGTTTTTGTCAATTTTCTCTTTGGAAAAATGCAATTCAAAGAAAGACTATTTCATATGCATTATACCACTCTTATATTAGTGTAAGGAATTCTTGGCACCTTATATAAATCTGTGGCTGAGATAAGTATTATCTCTAATATCTTTCATGAGAAAAATTTCTGTGCATATGTTTACTTCACTAATGTAGATAAATGTAAATTTTATTCACTATCTTTTCAGAGCTACTTGCCATCAGTTTTCTTTTACCTGGCATCTTTAAGGGCTGAAGTTTGATTTTTGGGTATATTTATATATTTTCCAGTAATAACATTAGAATATTTCATACTTATTATAACTGACATACATTATTTTCATAGATTAGAATAGATCCTGGATAGCTATCTCAAAATAATCCAAAAGCCCATGTACATATACTTCAGGCTATCATATCCTGGGGCTACACAAATGCATAATAGGATGAAGAAATTCTATTTCTGATTATTGACTCAGTGGAAAAATTCATATCTACAAAACTCTATTGAAATATTTGTAATTTCTTTGTTTGTAATCTTTGTGAGCTAAACAAGTGTTTGATCTGGGAAATGACTAAAGCACTGGTGTATCTATTGCATAGATTATTATTTAGCAATGAACATTGACAATAAATTTTTTCCAGATAGTAAATTTTTAGATATTTTCTTAATTTATATTTCAAATTTTCTCCTCTTTCTTAGTTTCCCCTCCAATAACACCCTACCCCTTTCCTTCTCCCCCTGCTCACTAAGCCACTCAAAGTTTTCAGAGGGGAAATAAAGAAAGAGGATAAAATATGAAATATAAATATTTAAAATTACTTACTATCTGGAAAAAAATGACAATACTTTCTCTCTTATCCCCTCTCTTAATCCCTTTATACTTTCCTGTCTAAAACATAGACATAAATATATCAATTAAAAAAAAAAACACTCCTCTGTGTGTTTATCCTGGAAGTAGGAGGACATCCACCACTACAAAATGAACATGGGGGAATTCCCAGGACAATACCTTCATTTTAATTTTGTAGGAAAGTATCTCCTCTCGAAAACCTAGAGAGGCAGAGTCTCACCCCATTCTAAATATAAACAGTACTAATAAGTGCCTGATGAGAATCATTCTAGGTCATAGTATGTGAGAGAAATAAAAGAAAAAGTAGTAGTAGTAATAGTAGTAGTAGAATAAGAAGAACAAGAACAAGAACAAGAGCAACAAGAATAACAAGATTAAGAACAACAACAACAACAAAAACAACAACAACAACAACAACAAAAATAATAATAACAAAAAAAAGAACAATAAGACCAATAATAATAATAATAATAATAATAATAATAATAATAATAAAAAGAAGAAAAAGAAGGAGGAGAGGAGGAGGAGAAGGAGGAGGAGAAAAGAAGAAGAAGAAGAAGAAGAAGAAGAAGAAGAAGAAGAAGAACAAGAACAAGAAGAACAAGAACAAGAAGAACAAGAACAAGAAGAACAAGAAGAACAAGAACAAGAACAAGAACAAGAACAAGAACAAGAACAAGAATAAGAATATATGTCCTGAAAAGAAATGGTCCAACTTCTTTAAGTCATCTAGGAGGGAGTCTAGGAGGCCAGTGTCAGTTCAGGTTTTAAATATCTCTGAGAACATTTTTATCCTTCCACCATCCCTTTTGTAAAGTAGAGGTACATTTTCCCCTCTTTTTTTCTCTATTCAGTATAGTACTCGAAGTTCTAGCTAGAGCAATTATTTTCCTGTTTAACTCGTAGTACCATAAGTCTTTCTGCCCTTTAACTGCAATGTCCCTCCTCTCCTTTATCCCCACTGAAAACTTCAAAATATTGCAAATAAGGAATATACTACCAGGCAGCTTGGCTACTTGCTTTTAAAACTTACATACATATACACATACATACATAGATATTTTCTAATTTCATCAAATACCATGATTAGAATTCTCAAAAATATGTGAAGAAAAGGAAAACTAAATTCTCTCCTTAGAACTTTTAACTGCTTTTACCCTTGTCTGAAATTTTATAAAAACAAGAAGAAGAAATTATTAATCTTTACCTACTGGAAATAACAGACATGATTAGAATATTGGCAAAATTATCAAGATCCAACTCTGCAGTCATGGAAAATCATGGTTACTTTCCATACATATTTTTCCCAGAAAAAAACATAATTAAACCATGCTATTGACTCCTCACAGAACTGAAACCACCATTTCTGAATAAGAGCTAAGAGAGAGCTGGAGAGGGTTGTACAACCATCCATTGACCTCTTCTATTTTGTTTTTCACCTTCTATATGGAAAACACAAATTCAAAGTTGTATTTCTTGTCATACCTATTGCCTTGCCTCCTAACTAACTGGAAGTAATGAGACCCACAACCACTCACTAAGAAGGCTTTAACTTTCTTTACCACACATGTATGGCCCAAATAGAGTATGATGAAAAGCGTCCTCCAGAAGACTTTAAATTATAAAGCCATATTCCAGTTAAACCTATTCTACAAGATAGGAAGAAAAGTCATCTGGTATATCCCATGTCAATTCCTCTTTTTCTCTCTTTTTTTTTTTTAATCTCCAGGATCATTCTGAAGGATAGAGAATACTCTAGATAAATGAAGCAGTATGTTTCATTCTATGAAATTTTTCATCTGAATAGGATGATCAACCAACCATAGAAATAGCCTCAAAAACCAAGCATACCATTAAATACCTCTATGATTATCCAACCATAGGGATGCTTTCCTTTGGACATCATTGAGAGACAAAAGACTGTATCCATGTTTCATTTTCTTTAAATGAATTTAAATAAATTAAAAGGGACCTAATAAATATATTGAAAATCTGACCAATAGGTATAATGTTTACAGAATTAAACTAGATACATTAATTAAACTGGAAGGATGTAATTTTTTCAATAAAACAAGGAAGCAAGGAAATAAACAATCAAAGAATAACAAACAAATCAACTAACAAGCAAACAAACTATGGCAGTCATAAATATACAGAATGCATGAGGATTTTAGACCATAATGCTATATCTTATACTACTGAGTAAAAAGAAAAAAAATACCCAGAAAGTATACATATTGGAAATGGGGCAGTTCAGTGCCCAAATCCCAAATGAAATCCATGAGAGGAAATATTGAATCATAGATGAGATTTTTTTTAAGGTTAAGGCTATATCCTTAAATTATTCTCAGTTGTTTAATATCAAGAAAATGAAGAATTTTCCATTGCCTTTCTAAATAATCTCCAGCAACCTATGAATAATTTAGTTACATAAAGATAGTATGATGATTCAAATTAATGGCATCATGTGCTCAATTTGGTTCACAAATACAGACACTATTTAGGTCAGTTTTAGATGATGTGGCTTTACTGAAGGACATATGTCACTGGAAACAGGCTTTTAGTTTTTAAATGCCATATGTCATTCCTAGTACTTATCTCCATACTTCCCTACAATGATAGTGATGAACTCTTATTCTTCTGGAAACATAATCCTTAAATAAATCCTTAGTTCTATAAGTTTCGTTTGTTATGATGCTTTATCATGGCATTAGGAAAGTAACTAATGCAGTGACAGAAGAAAATGAGATTCTCCAGAGAGATGAAATATTCACCCAGTTGGATTCAGATATCCATAAAACTAGCCAAATTTTTAATCAAACAAAATATTAATATTTAATTCAAACTGACTATTTGTACTTTAAAGAATTAGCTAAAGAAAGAAGGGCCAATAAATGTCATGGGGAACTAATAGTCACTATGAAGACCAGCCCCAAAATTTTCTGCACCCTGAAAGATCAGTCATTTTCAAGAGGGTATTGTAATATGGATTGGATGCCTACATCTGAAGGGAGTATCCATAAAGGCATTACTCCCTACTGAGACCCTACCCCAACTCTAAAGCTAATCACTGGAGTAGTCAATGTCCTGAGAATATATATGTCTAGAGGAGCACTCGACATACAGACTGTGGGTGACAATTTCTAATAGCCAGAACCTGGAAACAATCCAGATGTCCAACAACAGAAGAACGGATACAGAAAATGTGGTTTATTTATACAATAGAGTACTACTCAGCTATTAAGAATAAGAACATGCTTAATTTTGGAGGCAGATGGATAGAACTAGAAAATATCATCATGAGTTAACTCAAACTCAAAAGGACATGCATGGTATATACTCACTAATAAGAGTATATTATACAAAAACAAAAACAAACAAACAAACAAACAAAAAAAACCCCTAAAGAATACAGCCCAAAATACAATCCACAGAACGCAAAAGATCAACAAGATGAAGGGTCCAAGTGAGCATGCCTCAGTCTCACATGGGAGGGAGAAGAAAGCAAACACATGTAGGGATTTGTGAGGGAACGTGGAAGGGAGTTAGGGTGCAGAGAGGGGAACCTGATCTGGTATTGGGTGAGGGAAAAGGACTCAAACCCTGAGGGCCAGTAGGAAGAATGGAAACAGGCAACCTCAGGACGTAGGAGGTCGTGGGGACCTTCCAGAATGCACCAGAGACCTGGGAGGTAAAAGACTCTCAGGACTCAAAGGGAGGGTCCTTAGATGAAATACCCAACAGTCGGAAGAGGGAACTTATAGAACCCACCTCCAGCAGGAAGACAGAGCATCAAATGAGGGATGGGGTTACCATCCCACAGTCAAAACTCTGACCCATAATTGTTTCTGTGTGAAAGAATTACAGGAATAGAAATGGAGAGGAGCCTGAGGAAAAGAATGTCAGTGATAGGCCCAAAGTAGGATCCAGCTCAAGGGGGGGCGGTGTCCCAAGACCTGACACTATTAGTGAGACTATGGACTGCTCACAAAAAGGGCCCTAGCATGATGGCACTCCAAAAGACCTAACAAGCAGCTGAAAATGTCAGATGCAGATATTTTCACCTAACCAATGAACAAAAGCTGCTGACCCCCTGTGGTTGAATTATGGAAGGCTGAAAGAAGCTGAGGAGAAGGGCAATCCTGTAGAAGAACCAGCAGTCTTAATTAATCTGGACCCTTGAGATCTCTCAAACACTGGACCACCAACCAGGCAGCATACACCAGCTGATATGAGACTCCCAACATATATACAGTAGAGGACTGCCAGGTCTGAGTTCAATCATAGAAGGTGCACCTAACCCTCAAGAGACTGGAGGCCTCAGTGAGTTTAGAGGTCAGGTGGGCTAGGGGCTAGGGAATAGGCACATCCTCATGGAGATAGGAAAGTGGGGAGGAGGTATGGGATGTGCAACAGTCAGAGGGTGGACCAGGAGCAGGGGAAATAAAATCTGAAGTGTAAATAAATAAATAAATAAATAAATAATAAAAATTTAAAAAAATGATAGGGACTACTAATTAAATGTTCACCTTCCTATAACCAACCTATATAGAGAGTTAAAAGGGCTATAAAAAATTGAGTTTAGTATAGGACATCTGAGGAACCATTGAGGTTGTGAATCCCCCTCATGTGAAGGTCCCTAATACCTATACCTTTTAAACTCAATTCCCACCAAACACCACCTATTACTTAGTGCTAGATATTAAGGGTTCCTTCTTCTGAATCCCTACTAACATTTTTTAACATTCAAAGATCCTCTGAAAAAATGCAACTTAGTTACATGGACAGTTCTTCTGAAGGGTTTCTGGGAAACTCCTCTTTTACTTGACTTAATTTTGGCTTGCGACCTATGGATTAGACATATCAAAAAACTTACTCCAATATGGGGATTACTTCCTCTTACATAGCCTATTTGGTGGGACTATCACTTGAGAGACAGAGTGTCCTCTACTTTCTGGATAACAGCATTTATAACGGTTTCAAAGAAAAAGCTTGACTATGTCAAACAAAGTTCTCTTGGGTCTGATTTTATTAGAAGAAACTACGGACTTGGACTCTGAATTGATTCTACAAATTCTAACATTTCAAAAACTCTCAAACAACTAAGAGCCTTCTTGGAAGCTACAGGATTTTTTGAATGTGCAGAACAAGTTAAGCCTTTATGTCAGACTCATAGAAACACAGGGCAGTAGAGTCAACTATATGGATTGGATCTTAGACACACAAGACACACACAATAAGTAAAGGCACTTAACTGGAGAAAAATTAAACATAGTATATGAAATGTGTCTGAATGTCTAGGCCAAAGAAAATGAATAGAAGACAATTACAACACAAAACAGGGGCCAATTGATATGCTATCTCGACATAGCACTTCTATTACTTGTGAACAGGCATTCATTGAAACCTCCTAGATACATTGGTACAGATGGAACTTAATTCACCCTGTATCAATGGCACTGTCTTTAAGGTTTAAAAGTCTAGTTAAACTCTTAATTCCTATAGAAGAAACAGACTTACCTTAAAAGGTAGATGGTAGAAGCTCTCTATATCACCTGATAAAATCTATAAAACTATTTAGCCTGCTTCTAGTTTCTAGATAGAAACTGAAAGCATATTTTAACTAATGAAAAATCAAGACAATGTAATTCACAACCAGAAGAAACAAGTGCACCAGGGAGGCCAATCTATATCAAAAGACATATCTACATGACAAAAGTCTGTCAAAAAAATTTTTATGAGTTTATAGCTCTTCTTTTCTCCCAAAATCCAAACTCTCTAATCTATTCAGGTAGAATTGTCCTGATTAGATTTCTGACACTGTATTGTTTGTCTCAGAAATAACCTATTCTGTCTATCAAGGCTGCTAGCAAGAACCAAGTGGCCATCAGTAAAGGCTACTGGCATACTCCCTGCCTCCAAGCATTCTGATATTAAAACCAACTGCCAAACAATGGCCTTCTACTGAAGGAACTTTGAAAATCCCACTTATCTGACAATAAGTATAATAAGGATAAGAATACCAGAAGTATGTCTGCTTACCCACAGGGCAAAGTTTTCCCACTGAATGAACCAAATTAAAATAATCTGTGGCTAAAGTAAGACTGGCTTAGTATATAAAATTCAAATGTTTTCTTGTCTTGTATAAGTGGAAAAAAGACAAAAAGGACAAAAATCTTCTTACAAGGTAAAATAAAATCATATGATTAAACTCATTATTCTTTCTTAGGGAAATGGATGGATCTGGAGAATATCATCCTTACTGAGGTAACCCCAAAAGAACATACATGGTATACACTCACTGATAAGTGGATATTAGCCAAAAAGCTCCTGATACCCAAGATACAATTCACAGACCACATGAAGCTCAAGAAGAAGGAAGACCAAAGTGTGGGTACTTCAGATCTTCTTAGAAAGGAGAGCAAAATACCCACAGGAGTAAATATTGAGGGAAAGTGCAGATCAGAGACTGAGGAAAGGCCATCCAGAGACTGTCCCACCTGGGGATTCATCCCATATACAGTCACCAAAATCTGACACTATTGTTGATGCCAATAAATGCTTGTTGAGCCTGGCAGTGGTGGCACATGCCTTTAATCCCAGCACTTGGGAGGCAGAGGCAGACAGATTTCTGAGTTTGAAGCTAGCTTGGTACAGAGTGAGTTCCAGGACAGCCAAAGGTACACAGAGAAACCCTGTCTCTAAAAACAAAAAACAAAAAACAAAAAACAAAAAACAAAAGAAAAAGAAAAAGAAAAAGAAAATAGCTGTCTCCTGAGAGGCCATGCCAGAGCTTTACAAATACAGAGGTGGATGCTCTCAGCCAAACATTGGTCTGAGAGAGGTGTCCCCAAAGGAGGAGTTAGGGAAAGGACTAAGTGAGCTGAAAGGGTTTGCAACCCCATGGAAAGAACAAGAAAATCAGCCAAGGAAACACCCCATAGCTCCCAGAGACTAAGCCACACATGGTTCCAGCTGCTTATATAGCAGAGGATGGCCTTGTCAGGCATCAATGGGAGGAAAGGTTCTTGGTACTATGGAGGCTTCATAGATGCCCCAGTGTAGGGGAATTGAGGGTGGGGAGGAGGGAGTGGGTGTGTGAGTAAAGGAACACCCTCATAGAAGCAGGAGGAGTGGAATGGTATAGGGGGTTTCTTGGAGGGGGATAAACTGGGTAAGGGCATAACATTTGAAATGTAAATGAAAAAATCCAATAAAAAATCATGAGAACTTTGTACTTCAAATGATGACATTAAGAAAGTATAAAGACCAACTACAGAATGAGAGAAAATTGTTCCAAATCATATACTCTATTGGAAAATTTATGTAAAATATATAGAAAGACTACTTAACAGTTGTGTTACATAATCTATCTAAAACAAGGTAAAAATTTTTAATACACATTTCCCCAAACAGTACATATTAATGGCAAATATGCATATCAAATATTTTAGCATCATATGTTTTTATTTCTATAATCACAATACTTGACAAAAATAATTGGAGTTAAAGGACTTATGTGACTTTATTCTATCAGAGGGGTTCCATTTATGAGATTTAGAAAACATGGTAAAACAGTTCGGTCTATGGAGCCCTTTAGGAGTTTGCTTAAATTCCTAGAAGATCAAGAAGAAACTGAATTTGCTAATATATCAGGTTTAAACCTTCAAAACCCCATCCCTGAAAACCTTACACTACCAGCTAATTTATATCTATTAATGGTTATACAGTCTGCAAAATACTGCCACCAACTGAGGAATGAGTATTCAAAGCATTAATCTGTTAGGATCATTTCAGAATATAATAATTACATCATTATGTATCAGTATTGTTTCACACTCTGTAAAAGCTTAAAATTATTAATGATGGATTATGAATTATGAATTATAATTGAGAATTGTAATAATGTAAGGAATTTCTTGGTTAATTGTTATAATTTAGAGGAAAAATAACAAATATAAGACTCTTACACCTATTCTGTCAGTAAGAGGTCTCAGAAAATTTGGGAGGCAAGGAAGGACTTACTTTTTTTTTTTCAACATTTAAGGAAAGGTGGTCAATTCCTTTAGCTATATACTAGCACAGAAAAGCTGTCTATTCAGCCAGTTGCAAATATTCCCAAATAATTAAATCATGAACTTTAGATATAACTAAATTAGGTAGCCTGAGAAATAGTAGCAAGCTTGGAAGCCATTGACCTTACTTCCCCTTTCTGTAACCGAAAAAAAAAAGTACCTTCTTAGAATTAAAATAAAAAAGATAGAAGTTTCTGAGCATTGTTGACATTAAGACAAAGCTATTTCTTCTAAATTTTTACCTAAGGGTCTGGGTAAAGACATGAAATTTAAAACTACCCAAAGCAGATTGTTATCTCTTCTTTTTAACTATTAAATCTAGACCAGTTAATCAGCTATGGAGGAGTACAACCTTCCTTTGCTCCAGAAATTGTATTTCTCCTAAAAACATGCTGAACTGAGTAAGGAATAATTATCCCCTTAAAAAGATAACAAATTTTTCCTTTCCAAAAGCCTCTGCCCTTATTGCAGATGCTAGTAGACATTTGTGGAAGTTCTGTTGGAGCTCTGTCATGTAGCTAGACTGCTTTTCCTTAAGCAGAGTTGTAACTTCCTTTCCCTTCTGTCAGTTCTTTTTGATACTAAGACCTGGGCATGATCCAGGCCTTCACAACTTTTCTGCTATGATCACTAATCCTTTCTGCCATGTAGCTGCTCACTAAACTCTATTAATGAACCTGCCTGAGTTCTCAAGTCCTAAAGCTTTAAAATGTGTAATTTTGTCTTTTCCCCATAGGAATCTTCCTCCTCTAAACAGGTACAAAGAATTACAGCTTGATTATACTGCTGATTTTCTTTCAAAATAAAATTGTTCTCAAGCTTTCTTCACTGTCTGTCTTTAAATTGTTTTATTCATGAGACTAAAACCTCCAATAGGAGTTAACTTGCCCAGTAACATATAGGATTTCCTAAATCTCCCTGGTAAAAATAACACAACTTGAATTCCTACAATGTGTAAATTATTTTATAATTATTTTAAAATTGGAGCTATCAGGCACAAGGCTGCATTAACCACTACCCTGAACACATGGTAAAGTTTTGTTAACCTATATTTGTCAAGAAAAATATCATTTTAAAATATTAAGGGCTTACAGACAAAACATACCTTTATTCCAGTTGCAACAAAAATTTTAAGAATAAATACTCCCTGAGATAAACCATAATGTTATTCTTCTGAGAACACTTTCTCTTCGTACTTTCCTCTAATGAATTGGAATTAGTAAAGCTAGATTGGGTGGAGGCAAGATATGTAGTAAGAAACAGACCAATCAGTCAAGTTTTCATTCCAAGTATCCAGGGGCCTCTTAGGTTTAGTCACATCCTCACATATGGTTTCCAGGAAAAAAGCCCTGTTCCTTCAGGGGAAAGTATTAGAGAAAAAAATAAAACTGATCTAAACCAAAAATATTTTAACTTATTCACTTCTGGTATTTCTGTCCTCTGACAAAGAAAATACTACTACGATGGCCACAGACCCAAGGATATTTCTGGATTTTAAAAAGCCAGGAAAAAAATGTTCGTGGTTAGATTTCATCATAAACTGTTTAGTCCTGTTTGTCTATTGTTCTTATCAACATGATCTATGTGAAAACTAATATTCATGGATCTTTCCCCCATGATATATAAACAAAATTTTCCAATAAAAAAGCTGAACTTACAAACATTCTGAAAGTTTGTTTAACTGATTAAAACTGCAGTGATTATAAAGAGACTGACTAGTTTATCTTGGGCTACTTTAGTCTCCTGAATTCACTGTCTCCTATTTGTCAGATCTAATATCTTGTGAATAACAGATTAATAACTTTCTGGAATGTATTAAAACAACAGTTTCATGTAACCAAAAGAGATCAGTGGTCATCTGAGACCTATAGCTGAGATTTATAACTTTTTTTGCTCTAACTGCAAACTTAAAGGTCTCAAAAATGTAATTGAAAACCACCTTGATTTATGATTTTCCTTGTTCTATTACTATAAAGAGTCCATGAAGCTGCTTTCAATTTGGGATATGGAATTTGAGACAACTTAAATCTCTATTTCTGGGCCATGGCCACTCATATTTGTCTCTAGAGAAACCTATCTCTCTCTTTTGAGATGAGAGCTATGTTTTTGAATAGTAGTTATACTGGTTAGTTTTGTCAACCTGGTACAAACAGGAAGATTTTGGTTTATCTTCCTGAGTAGTAATTGATGTGTGAAGGTCCAATACACTGTGGGCAAGGCAGAGTTGGTTCTGTATTATATAAGCTAGCAGGATGATAATGCCATGTGAAGAATCCAGTAGGCAACATTTCTCCATCTTCTCCACTTCCTGCTACTTGGTTTCTTGATTGAGTTCTCATATTACCTTCCTTTGATGATGGACCTGTAAGCAAAATAAACTCTTTTCCATCCAAGCTGCTCTTAGTCATGGTATACTATGATAGCATTGTTATGGTGCAACCATATGGATTTTCCAAGAATGATTCACTTTTCACAGAAGCAGTTTTCTAGATGGAAGCTATGTACTTGAAGGTATAGTGCCAAGGAAGTCTTTAATCCTAAAAGCATAGACAAGAGTAGATCCTATGCAGTCACACCAGCGACTTTATTCAAGCAAGCTTGAGATCAGCCCACCACCAACAAGCAAGATAGTTTCAATGGAGGGGAACCCAGAACATCTATTGTGTCAAAGTTTTATAGAAAGCAGCGAGCAGGGAGCTGTGGTGTGTTTCTAGCCTGGCAAGCATGTAATTGGAGTGCTACTGTGGCTTTTAGCATAATTGGATGAGGCTAGGTGTCAAACCATAAACTTAACTTCTGCCTC
>NC_045030.1:121540133-121541723 GCF_008632895.1 Mastomys coucha
GGTACCAGCCTAGTAATTTACCTGAGTTCAAACTTAGGTCAGGTTCTATAAAATGAAGTCTGAACTTAAAAGATTTGTTCTCTCAAATCCATTAAGTCCCATTAAGTCCAAGTCATCTGGTATTTTCTCCTCAGGTGAACTGTAATGAGTTCTTTTCAAAGCTTTTAGTAAATCTCCCTTGAGTTGTTCAACATTCCTTTTTCTTATTGTGAGCTGATTATTTAAGGAGTCTGTTTGATCACTACCTTTTATGTTTTGGGTTTGCTTCAAGAGAATTTGGTTTAATGTATCTATTTTGGTTGTTTTGAAAGAATTTTGATTTTGCCTCTCTCTTCTCTTGCTTTTTGCGTTGTTCCAAAAGCAGGGGGCCTGGGCTGCCTCTCCAGCCTGGCTGAAGCACTTTCTCTCCCTAGGTGGCAAGGGGCCTGCTGCTGAGGCCCAGGTCTCTCTCTCTCTCTTTCCCCCAGGGCTGACCTGTTTGCTGCACAGCACATTAATTAAAAAGAAGGCAATGTATGAATGAGTTATTTTATTGTAGGAAGGAGAAATATGGAGGTTGAGTAGAGAGAAAGAAAGGAGAGGAAGGAGAGAGAGAGAAAAAGGAAGGAGAAGGAGAAAGGCAGAGAAGAGAACAAAGAGCAGAGTGGAGAGAGAGGTCAAGAGAGAGAGAAAGTAAGAGAACAGAGAGTGAGGAGGTAAGAGAACAAGAGAACAAGAAAGCAAGAGAGTGAGGAGGGGGCAAACCATCCCTTGTATTGTATGGGACATGACATGCCTGGCTTGTGGTCAGATGACTGTGTGTAAGGCCCAGCTAGAATGCTGGGAGTTTGAGGCAGTGTCTGCCTGATAGAGCACACATCTCCTGCAGGGGCAGCTGTGAGGGGTCTGGGCTAAAATCTGAGCTATTAGTATCAGGAGCAATCACCGAATGCCAGCATCCCTTATAAGCAAATTTACATTGCTCAGTGGGTCTCTGGGGTTTCAAGGTGGCTCTGCTCTACTAGACTCTGGCTGTCAGAAATGTAGTGGTGGCAGTCCCTAATGATGATCTTCATAAATGGGTAGTGGCCCCCAGAGACTTTCACCCCAGGGCAGGTCCTATAGTAGCTATGACTGACTCTTTTGATGCCCTGTTGGCTGACAAGCAAAGATTCAACAACAGACTCTGGCAGGGAGGTCCACCTGATTGCTCCTGTTGGCACCAGCAGAAAGACTGGACATCTCCTTAGGGACTTCCCTAATGCTAAACAAAGAACAAAGTGCCATGACTCTAATAAAGAATTACAATGGGCATGAGATTGCAGGTCTCAGAACACTAATAAACTCAGGGATGATTTAAACTCTAAAAGGGGCACCCCTCATCCCCATCAATAAGAGGTGATCGCTGTAAGCCTACTGTATATTGGACTCTCCCTGAGTTTCCACATTCCCCCATGATGATGGTATTCTTAGATGGGATTTCTGTAAAAGGGCTGGTAGATATGGGTGCATATGTCACAATTATCACTGAAAATGAGGCCTTGACTCACAGCCATCCATTGGACTGAGTACAGGGTCCCCAATGAAGGAGCTAGAGAAAGGACCCAAGGA
>NC_045030.1:121542225-121570261 GCF_008632895.1 Mastomys coucha
GGGAACCTGGGAAAGGAGATATTGTAAATAAAAAAAATCTAATAAAAAAAGTAAAAAAAGAAAAGAAAAAAGAAAATGAGGCCTTGAGTTTCTCTCACTAGAAGTTCAAACCTGGCCCCACCATTATGGGCATTGGAGGCTAACAAACCATCAGGATGATATTGTACCTTGTGTATTGTAAGGATTTAGATAGCAACCAGTGCTCTTTCACACCCGTTGTTACCAACATCTCTTGCACAATTTGGGGAAGGGATATATTAGAGGACATGGGTGTTGTCCTTATAACAGATAACCAGGACTTCTTTCATGATATCATGGAACATGAGCAACTGGGCCTAACAGGACACCTAAAAGGGAGGCACCTCCAATTCTAAGGGCCATTGCCCACTCAGGGCCTTCTTCCATCATGATACCTGACCTGATAACTCTAGCCTGGTTGTTAGACACCATATATGGATGGATCGGTGGCCAAGTATTGAAATAAAATTGTCCATATTCAAAGAACTGGTTGAGGAAAATTTTACACTGGACCACTTAGAACCCTCGAGCAGTAGCAAAATACCACCATCTTTTTCATAAAAAAAAGACAGGAGAAATAAACTCTTACAAGATCTGAGAGCTATCAACAAGCAAATGAGGAAGAGGGGAGAGACTACTCAGGTGGGATTCCCTCATCCTAGTGCCTTCCCACTCTCTTAACACATACCAGTGATGGATAGTAAGGACTATTTTTTTGTTGTTGTTTTTCAAGACAGGGTTTCTCTGTGTAGCCTTGGCTGTCCAGGAACTCACTCTGTAGACCAGACTGGCCTTGAACTCAGAAATCTGCCTGCCTCTGCCTCCCAAGTGCTGGGATTAAAGGCGTGGGCCACCACTGCCCAGCTTAAGGACTGATTTTATCTTTCTTTTTTTTTAATTGGATACTTTCTTTATCTATATTTCAAATGTTATCTCTTTTCCTGGGTTCCCTCCATCCCAGAAACACCTTATCGCATCCTCCCTACCCCTGCTTCTGTGAGGGTTTTCCTCTACCCACTGACACACTCCCACCTCCCTAACCTCAATTCCCCTATGCTAGAGCATCTATTGAGCCTTCATAGAACCAAGGATCTCTACTCTCATTGATGCATGACAAGGCTACCTTCTACTATATTATGTGGCTGGAGCCATGTGTACTCTTTGGTGATAGCTTAGTCCCTGGGATTTCTTAGGGGTCTGGTTGGTTGATATTATTGTTCTTATGGGATTGCAACCTACTCAACTCATTCAGTACTTTATCTAACTACTCTATTGGGGACCCAGTGATCAGTCCAATGGTTGGCTATGTACATCTGCCTCTGTATATCTAAGGCTCTGGCAGGGCCTCTCAGGAGACTGCATATCAGGCTCCATACAACATGCACTTCTTGGCATCCCCAATAGTGTCTGGGTGTGATTACTGTATATGTGGTGAATACCCAGGAGGGACACTCTCTGGACAAGTCTTTCCTTCAGTCTCTGCTCGATGCTTTATCCCCATATTTGCTGCTATAAATAGTTTGTTCTCCTTCTAAGAAGAACTGAAACACCCACACTTTGGTTTTTCTTCTTATTGAGCTTCAAGTGGTCTTTGAATTTTATCCTGGTTATTTGAAGCATTTTGGCGAATATCCCCTTATCAGTGAGAGCATAACATGTGTGTTCTTTTGGGATTGGGTTACTTCACTCAGGATGATTTCCTCCAGATCCATCCATTTGCCTAAGAATTTCATAAATTCATTGTTTTAATAGTGGAGTAGTACTCCATTATGTAAATGTACTATATTTTCTGTGTCCATTCCACTTTTGAAGGACATCTGGGTCCTTTTCATCATCTAGCTATTATAAATAAGACTACTATGAACATAGTGGAGCATATGTCCTTATTACATGTTGGAGTATCTTCTGGGTATATGCCCAGGAGTGGTATAGCTGGTTCCTCAGGTAGTACTATGTCCAATTTTCTGAAGAACCACCAAACTGATTTCCAGAGTGGTTGTACCAGCTTGAAATCCCACTAGCAATGTAGAAGTGTCCGTCTTTCTCCAAATCCTCTCCAGCATCTTCTGTCACCTGAGTTTTTGATCTTAGCCATTCTGACTGATGTGAGGTGGAATCTCAGGGTTGTTTTGATTTGCATTTCCCTGATGACTAAGGATGTTGAACATTTTTTTAGTTACTTCTCTGACATTTGTTATTCCTCAGTTCAGAATTCTTTGTTTATTTCTATACCCCATTTTTAATAAGGTTTGTTGGTTTTCTAGAGTCTAATTTCTTGAGACATATATATATATATATATATATATATATATATATATATATAGAATATTAGCCCTCTATTGGATGTAAGATTGGTAAAGATCTTTTCCCAATATGTTGGTTGCCGTTTTATTCTATTGACAGCGTCTTTGCCTTACAGGAGCTTTACAATTTTATGAGGTCCCATTTGTCGATTCTGGATCTTAGAGCATAAGCCATCGGTATTCTGTTCAGGAAAATTTCCCCTGTGCCCACGTGTTTGAGGCTCTTCTCCAATTTATTCTGTATAAGTTTCAGTGTATCTGGTTTTATGTGGTGGTCCTTGATCCACTTGGAATTGAGCTTTGTACAAGGATATAGAAATGGATTGATTTGCATTCTTATACATGCCAACCTCCAGTTGAGCCAGCACCATTTGTTGAAAATGCTGTCTTTATTTCACTGGATGGTTTTAGCTCTTTCGTCAAAAATCAAGTGGTCATATGTGTTGGGGTTTATTTCTGGGTCTTAATTTTATTCCATTGATCTTCCTGCCTGTCACTGTACCAATATCATCCAGATTTTATCACAATTCCTCTGTAACACAGCTTGAGATCAAGGATGCTGATTGTTCCAGAAGTTCTTTTATTGTTGAGAATACTTTTAGCTATCCTGGTTTTACTTGTTATTCCAAATGAATTTGCAAATTGTTCTTTCTAACTCTATGAAGAAATGAGTTGGAATTTTCATGAGGATTCCATTGAATCTGTAGATTGCTTTCAGCAAGATGACCATTTTTACTATATTAGTTCTGGCAATCCATGAGCATGGGAGATCTTTCCATCTTCTGAGATCTTCGATTTCTTTCTTCAGAGACTTGAAGTTCTTATTACACAGAACTTTCACTTGATTGGTTAGTCACACCAAGTTATGCAATATAATTTGTGGCTATTGTGAAAGGTGTGATTTTCCTAATATCTTTCTCAGCCTGTTTATCCTTTGAGTAGAGGAAGGCTACTGATTTGTATGAGTTAATTTTATGTCTGACCAGTATGCTGAAGTTGTTTATCAGCTTTAGGAGTTCTCTGGTGGATTTTTTTTGGTGTCCCTTAGGTATAAGATGATATCATCTGCAAATAGTGATATTTTGACTTCTTCCTTTCTAATTTATATCCCTTTGACCTTTTTTTGTTGTCCAATTGTCCTAGCTAGAACTTCAAGTAGTATGTTGAATTGATATAGAGCAAGTGGGCAGTCTTGTCTAGTCCCTGATTTTAGTGAGATTGCTTCAAGTTTCTCTTTATTCAGTTTCATGTTGGCTATTGGTTTGCTGCATATTGCTTTTACTATGTTTAGGAATGGGCCTTGAATTCCTGATATTTCCAAGACTTTTATCCTGAAGGGGTTCTGGATATTGTCAAATGCTTCTTCAGCATCTAATGAAATGATCATCTGTTTTTTTTTTCTTTTGAGTTTATGTAGTGGATTACGTTGATGGATTTCCATTTATTGAACCATCACTGCATTCCTGGGAAGAAGCTTCCTTGATCATAGTGAATGATTGTTTTGAAGTGTTCTTGGATTCAGGCAACTAGAATTTTTATTGAGAATATTTACATCAATATTCATAAGGGAGACTGGTGTGAAGTTCTCTTTCTTTGTTTGGTCTTTGTATGATTTAGTTATAGGCATAATTATGGCCTCAGAGAATAAGTTGGGTAGTGTACCTTCTGTTTATATTTTGTGGAATAGTTTGAAGAGCATTGGTATTATCTCTTCTTTAAAGGTCTGATAGAATTCTCCACTAAACCCATCTGGTCCTGGGGTTCTTTTGGTTGGGATGCTACTAATGAGTGATTCTATTTCTTTAAGAGCTATGGAACTGTTTAGATTGTTTATCTGACATGCTTTAACTTTGTCAACTTGTATGTGTCTAGAAAATTGTCCATTTCATCCAGATTTTCCAATTTAGTTGAGTATAAACTTTTGAAATAAGATCTGATGATTTTTTGAATTTCCATGGTTTCTGTTGTCACGTATCCCTTTTCATTTCTGATTTAATTAATCTGGATATTGTCTGTTTTCCCTCTGGATCGTCTGGATAAGGGTTTATCTATCATGTTGATTTTCTCAAAGAACCAACTCTTGGTGTTGTTGATTCATTGTATAGTTCTTTTTGTTTCTATTTGGTTGATTTCAGCCCTTAGTTCATTTCCTACAGTGTACTCCTCTTGGGCATATTTTTTTCTTTTTGTTTTAGAGCTTTCAGGTATGCTGTCAAGCTGCTAGTGTAAGCTCTCTCCAGTTTCTTTTTGGTAGCACTTAGAGCTATGAGTTTTCCTCTTACCACTGCTTTCATTGTATCCCATAATTTTGGTATGATGTGTCTTCATTTTCAATTAAATTCTAAAAAAAAAATCTTTAATTTATTTTGTATTTCTTCCTCTACAAAGTTATTGTTGAGTAGAGCATTGTTCAGTTTCGATGTGTATGTGTTTTCCTTTGTTTTTGTTGGAATTTAAGACCAACCTTTGGCTGTAGTGATCTCATATGGTGCATGGGATTATTTCAATCTTCTTATACCTATTGAGGCCTGTTTTGTGTCCAAAGATATGGCAAGTTTTGGAGAAGGTATCATGAGGTGCTGAGAAGAAAGTATATTCTTTTGCTTTAGGATGAAATACTCTATAAATATCTGTTAGATCCATTTGGTTCATAATTTCTGTTAGTTTCACTATGTCTCTGCTTAGTTTGTTTCCAGAATCTGTCCATTGCTGAGAATGGGGTGTTAAAGTTACCCACTATTATTGTGTGGGATGCAATATATGCTTTGAGCTTTAGTAAAGTTTCTTTTATGAATGTGGGTGCCCTTTCATTTGGAACATAGATATTTAGAATTGAGAGTTCATCTTGGTAGATTTTTCCTTTGACCATTATGAAGTGTCCTTCCTTCCCTTTTTGATAACTTTGGTTGAAAGCTGATTTTATTCAATATTAGAATGACTATTCCAGCTTATTTCTTTGGACCATTTGATTGTACAACTTTTATTCCAACCTTTGACTCTGAGGTAGTGTCTGTGTTTGTCACTGAAATGGGTTTCTTATATGTAACAAAATGTTGGGTCCTGTTTACTTATCCAATCTGTTAGTCTGTATCTTTTTATTGGGGGAATTGCTTCCATTGATGTTAAGAGATATTAAGGAAAAATGATGTTAATCCCTGTTATTTTTGTTCTTAGAGGTAGAATTATGTTTATGTGGCTATCTTCCTTTTCATTTGTTAGAAGATTATTTTCTTGCTTTTTCTAGTGTGTAGTTTCCTTCCTTGTATTGGTGTTTTCCATCTATTATCCTTTGTAGGCCTTTGTCTGTGGAAAGATATTGTGTAAATTTGGTTTTGTCATGGAATATCTTGGTTTCTCCATCTATTGTAATTGAGAGTTTTGCTGGGTATAGTAGTCTGGGCTAGAATTTATATTCTCTTAGGGTCTGTATGACATCTGCCCAGGATCTTCTTGTGTTCATAGTCTCTGGTGAGAAGTCTAGTGTAATTCTGATAGGTCTTCCTTTATATGTTTTTTGACCTTTTTCTCTTACTGCTTTTAATATTCTTTCTTTGTTTTGTGAATTTGGTGTTATGATTATTATGTGACAGGAGGAATTTCTTTTCTGGTCCAATCTATTTGGAGTTCTGTAGACTACTTTTATGTTCATGGTTATCTTTTTCTTTAGGTTAGGGAAGTTTTTTTCTATAATTTTGTTGAAGATATTTACTGGCCCTTTAATTTGGCAATCTTTGCTCTCTTCTATACCTATTATTTTTAATTTTGTTCTTCTCATTGTGTCCTGGATTTCCTGAATGTTTTTTGGCTAATAGCTTTTTGCATTTTCTGTTTTCTTTGGCTGTTGTTGTCAATGATCTCTAAGGTGTCTTCTGTCCCTGAGATTCTCTCTTCTATCCCTTGTGCTTTCTTGGTGATGCTTGGATCTATGACTCCTGATCTCTTTCCTAGGTTTTCTAATTCCGGGGTTGTCTTCCTTCATGATTTCTTTATTGTTTCTAGTTCCATTTTTACATCTTGGATGATTTTGTTCATTTCCTTCACCTGTTTGGTTTTATTTTCTTGTAATTCTTTAAGAGATTTTTGTGTTTCCTTTTTAAGGGACTCTAACTGTTTACCTATATTCTCCTATATTTCTTTAAGGGAGTTATTTATGTCCTTCTTAAAGTCTTCCATCATCATCATGAGAAGTGACTTTAGATCTGAGTCTTGCTTTTGCTTTTTTATGGTGTATCCAGGATACCTTGCTATGCCTCTCAACAGTTTATCGAGTTTGCTGTCTCATGGAGGATTAACCTTATTTTTGAGTTTTCCTATAATCTTCAAGGCCAGTTAATGGAAAAGTCCAATTGTACTCTAAAGGAATGGCTGAGAGAAATGAGAACAATAAATATAGCAAGGGAATAAAGAAAGCCTATATTTTTACATTTCTCCTAGGTAAATAAAACATTGTATTATAGAAATCAGATAAGATATGGGTGTGTTTGATGCCATGTGAGCTTGACTTTCTAGTGACAATGAAAACTATGATAAATCATACATGTATCAAAGAAAACAGGCAGGAAGCAAAACTTCCAGGGTTATTCCCATATGGTGACACAGGAATATATGTTGCTCACATATTCTGTTCAAGTCACCTCCTATTCTTGATCAGCAGAGCTCTTTCTTTAGTGCAAAGGTGACAAGTTGGACACAAATAACTACCTATCATCTTACACATCAAGTATTAGAAAACATGGAAAAATGTATCAAATATGGGAATAAAAAGCCATAAACATTTTTCCTCAGAAATATGGATGCTGGGAGAACTTGAAGACTATAGAAATAAAGCTGCTCTGCAAATCCTGATTTTGTTATTAAAAAAAGAAAAAGAATGGCTGAGTCAGTTTACCTCTCCCCGAGTCCAAATGTGACCCTCACCTGGCACTGGTAGAAACCTGTTTCACCTAACTTGCTCACCTTTAATTATCAGAGATTGAGCCTTGCCTATAAACATTGGGCTTTCTACCCAGGAATATCCCTCTTCCATTGGTACAGTAGAGAGATCCCCTAATATCATAATGGCAGTCACCACCACTTTGCTAATATTGGGGTGAGTATACACATGTGTTTTAACACAGGACTCTACAATACCACAGTTGGTGCCAGTATGGGAAGTCTCCTCCCGCTCAGACCTTCTGGCTGAGAAAGTGGCACTTGTTAGAGATATGCCTCTACTTGCCCATGATCACTGTTTTCATGCCACTTGACATACACTCTAGCAAGTACAAAATATTTCTCAGGACTGTGAACAACTGGCCCGTTACATTAAGAGAACCTGATCCAATAATTTCTTAAAGTATTCTGTTCTACTCAGAGAACATATATCCATGCTCAATGAGACCAGGCTACCTATTCTTACTTTTGATAATAGATTCATGGAAAAGGTTTGAGACAACATAAAATATTTTCGACCACTCCTGGATAATGTCTAATGCTACAATGGGAGGCATTATAAAAAATAATTATTATGTTGCTTAGGTTTCTTGTACAGCATATCTCTCAGCAAAACTCTATCAAAAAATCTATGCATGGCTCTTATGCATCCAGACTGTGGTCCTTTTAGAGATTTGGTTAGAGCTTGCCTCACAGAAACTCGAAAGACCTCTGTTTAGGTTCCCTTCTTATATTATGGTATGCCCTCTGGGATGGTTGTCCTTTGAGAGTCAGTAGTCAATGACAGGTAAGAACCTGTTTGACAGGGTAACCTAAGACAGGCACAGTCTACTATACTGGAGGCCCCTAAGGTGGGATCAACAAGGCTGGAGCAAAGAACTCTAACTCCATTGGGATTTGAAAATACAAACAATACAATACAATACAATGTAGAAATTTAAGAGGAACATAGCTATGCAAGCCCAGTTGCAATGCCTCTGATAATCCTCCCCAAGCCAACCTAGAATCAGCTGGCATGGCTAGAAAGTGGTGTTGCTGAATCAGGAGATGAAGCAAGGGGCTGGAGAGATAGCTCAGTTGTTAAAAGCACTAACTGTTCTTTCAGAGTTCCTGCGTTCAATTCCCAGCAACCACATAAGGCTCATAACTATCTATAATGAGCTCCAATGCCCTCTTCTGGTATGTCTGAGGACAGCTACAGTATCTCATAAATAAATATTTAAAAAAGATTAAAAAAAAAAGGAGATGGAGGAAGCCAGTAAGATAGAAACAGCACCACATGTGGTTACTTCAGAGCCAAGGAGATGGTGGCAGGTGGGTATATAAAGGTTTGCCCAGCTCCTTCAATAAATGAGTCTGTTCTTGCTTCTTTTCTGACTCCCTGGGTATATCTCCTTGACTCCAACTTCTTAGCCACACCCCAAGGGTCTTGGTTGGGGTCTGAAACAAAACCTAGTGGCATTTTGAAAATAAATAAGCTAATGTGAAAGGGAAAATGGGAATAAAAATGTTCTCTCTACTTCTCTGTATGCCTCTTATGCTTTCTATGAAGCAGGGGAACACCAGCAGCTTCTTTTCTCTTATGATATTTTGAAGAAAAGGCTAAGTTTATAGCTTTTAAGGTCAAAATAGATAAATTGAAATTCCCTATGCCCTTACTTGCTGCCTAGGACAGGTCTGTGTTGTTTAAGAGAAGAGATAATGCCATTTTTAGATCTAATAATTGAACTATACTCCAGATTAACATAAAACATGATCCAAAAAGTATATTTAAAATTTTCATTTTCTTTTTCTTTTTGATACAATTTCAAGCCTGAAGAATTTAATTTAGCTTAAGTATAAATTAAAATAGTGAAAAAAAACTGAAAATGTTGGCCTACAGTAACCCTGAGAAAAATATTTTCATCAGTAAGGAATCTCCCATTAAATCACTTGATTATAAAAAGAAGAAAATATGTTAGCCCTGAAAACATACACAGAAGTAACATTATATAAAATGAGTAGGTTATATTTATATATTGCATATTGCATATATGTATATAGTATGTATCAATAAAATGAGGATGTGAATTTGAGAGAAAGGATGCATATATGGAATGGTTTGTAGAGAGGAAAGGGAGAGGAATTATGTAATTATAATCAAAGAAAATAGAAGTAATTAAAATAGTTTTAAAGAAAACAAAACATTTGCTTATATTTCCATGAGAACTTCACTTTTTGATTATTTTTTAGACTACTAAACTTTTCTATTATCTTAAGAGATAGGGATATAAACTTTCTATCATTTTGTAAAACTTTGTTGGACATAGATTTTATATAATTATGTCATGTGTGTTTACAATAATTGTTTCATATACTGTTTTTGCCTAAGTATATATTATAAAACCGGCCACCTCAGGGTATTTTTTAATTAATTTTTATAGTGTGCTAAAATTATTGATATTTTAGTTTGGTCTCTTATGTTATGTGTGTATGTATATTTACAAATACTAGGATTTGAGTGAGCCCTTAAAATATCATATAATTGTAAAGTACTTTCTAAATACAGGTACTCTGAAAACTTGAAAACTTTTAAACATGATTTTAGAAACTTTAAAATGCTAATTGTTTATAGAACCATGTTCTAAACCATTTAATTTAACTATGATATTTAAACTATAAAGATTGATAAGTATTTCTTTGCCCACTTGTCTTAAGGTTTTATTTTTGTGAAGTTACACCATGACCATGGAAACTCTTATAAAGAAAACATTTAATTGGTGCTCACATACAGTTTCATAAGATGGGTCCATTATCATCATGGTCAGAAGCAGAGTGCCACACAAGTGGACATGGTACTAAAGAACAAGCTGACAGTTCTACATCTTAATCTGAAGGCCACAGAAGAGAATGAGAATGGTGAGGGTGACGTAAACAGTTCTTTCAACAAAGCAATACCTACTACAACAAGACAGAACCACCTAAAGGGCCATTTCATATGGGCTTCTGGGGACCATTTTCTTTTAAACCACCACACCATATATATATATATATGTATATAAGATCTAACAACCTATGACTAAAGATTACAAACCTCCTAAAATGTATTGACAAAACCATACCATATTTTTTTACCAACCAAAAGACTAAGAGTCATCAGAGAGTATCAGGCCTTTAGCTGAGTTTAATTCTGCAACTGCCCACTTAATGTTCCCACAAATGTAATTGAGTTTGATTTATGACTTTTTTTAGATCTCATACTATAAAAACTTTAAGGAAATCAGAAAAACCTAGATCTCTGTTCCTGGGATTGGTTACTCATACTTGGCATGAAAGCAAATTCTCTCTTATTCCATTTGAGGTTAGAGTTGTATTTTGTGTTGACAAGAAGTATAAACTTTCTGTGTAAAATATAAGTGTTTCTTTCTTCATATGCAGGGATTTTAATTTAAATAAAAATGGTCCAAAGAGAGAAATGTAACAGTTTGCTTTGCCATAAATCTGTGATATCATAAACATCTGTGTTGGGATTCTGTTGTTTTATTTGGTGATATAATTAGTTGCTCTGAAAATCCAGTTGACATATTAGCATATGTACATAAAGAAACAAAATACAATAAAGTGAACATGGTTGATGTTTAAAAGCACATTCCCTTGGATAGCAAAATCTGGTCACCTGGGTTATTAATTAGATAACCTGTTGCTAGTTATTTTATCCCTGTTAAGACTGTAGTGAGAGTGGAAAACGTGTTAAAATTTCCAAATATCATTTTCTCTAAGGAAGGCATCTTAAAATGAGATCTATTCAAGAAAAAAATTTATTTTATTTTTCTTTCAGTTATAAAAATCATCTAAATCCTATATGAAAATGTGGTCTTATAATATTGGTGCTTCTACTTAAATAATTATTAAAGATTTAAACATTTTCAGTATTTTTTCACTATTTTAATTTATTAAAGATTTAAATTATTAATAAGAGGGGAACTTACATTATTTACATATCATAAATCTCTCCACATATTCCTGAAAATGAGATTATTTGGTGTCAAAATAAAGTAATGGCCATTCATTCCAAATATCAATTTTAAAATGGAGAATAATATCAACTGAAAAAAATTACTCTATATTCTTTTAAGCTTTTAACTTATATATGTTAAAGTGGATATATGTTTAAGAGGATAGTGGAGGGAAATATCGAGGACTGTCACATTGGAACTATCAGATATTTTTCAAGACAGTTTATAATTTGAATAAGTAAGTGAATTTCCCTGTTAAAACTATATATGACTAACTGTCACATGACCATTATTTTCATAGTTGATATATATATATATATATATATACTTGATTTATATTTCAAATGATATATCCTCTCCTGGTTACCCCTCTGAAAAAATATCAAAAACAAAAACGATAAACAAACCCTGTTTCCTCCCCCATCCCTCTGCTCACCAACCCATCCTCTCCCTCTTCTTGGCCCTGGCATTCCCCTATACTGAGGCATAAGCCTTCACAGGACCAAGGGCCTCTCCTCCTATTGATGACCTACTAGGCCATCCTCTGCTATATATATGCTGCTGGAGCCATGAGTCCCACCATGTGTACTCTTTGGTTGGTGATTTAGTCCCTGGAAGCTCTGAGGGTACTAGTTAGTTCATATTGATGTTTGTCCTAAGGGGCTGCAAACCCGTCAGCTCCTTTTGTCCTTTCTCTAGTTCCTTCACTGGGGACCCTCTGCTCAGTCCAATGGATGGTTGTGAGTCTCTACTTCTGTATTAGTTAGGTACTGGCAAAGCCTCTCAGGAGACAGCTATGTCAGCTTCCTGTCAGCTAGCACTTGCTGTCATCCACAATAGTGTCTGGGTTTGATGATTGAATATAGGAAGGATTCCCAGGTGGAGAAGTCTTTGAATTGTCCTTCTTTCAGTCTCTGCTCCATAGTTTTTCTCTTTAGATGGGCATTTTTCCTCCTCTAAAAAGGAACCAAGTGTCCACACTTTGGTCTTCCTTCTTAAGTTTCTTGTGGTTTGTGGATTGTATTTTGAGTATTCTGAGTTTCTGGGCTAATATCTACTTTTAGAGTTCTTAACAGAAAAAATATATAGTTTAAAACAAGCAGCAGAAATGTCTATAAACACATTTGATATCTTTACCATTGACATATTATATAGCCCTAGACTTATAGGAACTTGCTTTCACACACACACAAACACACACAGGCACAGAAAACTGCACATTCAAACTAAGTAAATAAATAAATAAATAAATCCAAGCAAAGAAAAGATGCAAGAGCCAAGCTTACCAAAGGCATGATAATTCATTTCTCCAAAAGAGCTTGATATCTAGTCTTTGCTCCCTCCACAAAGACAGAAATCATAAGAGGGATGATGTCTTATCTTCTGAAGTAAGAATGGGTCTTCAGATCTAATGATGGCTGCTAGCTTTAAAGATATCATCCAAAGTTTAATGAAAAAGACCCTACTTGACCAATTTCAGATAATCATCAAGGCACCTCAGGTAACTCTTTGCATGGTACTTAAAGAATACAGTTTTTTTCAGTATCGGGGCCTTGTTATTATCAATAGCCTTTATCATTAACCAAAAATCAATTTCTGATCAAAACAAGTTGCAAGTAGTTAAGACTGAAATACTCAATGTCAAAGATTAAATGTTAGTTATTATTTGATTTCTTCTTATAATTTTTCTTCTTTACTTTGCTACAGACTCAGTATGTAAACAGCAGCATGCTCTTTCCACAGCTTCTGGAACCTCACATCTATGTGAAAAATAAGATGATAAAGATAGGCACCTTGCAAAACATAATGTTTCTTAATACTCTGATAATACAAAAACCTGTGCCATTAGTGTGCTGAAAATGTATAGTTAAGAATCACAATAGCCGGGCGGTGGTGGCGCACACCTTTAACCCCAGTACTTGGGAGGCAGAGGCAGGCAGATTTCTGAGTTTGAGGCCAGCGTGGTCTACAGAGTGAGTTCCAGGACAGCCAGGGATATACAGAGAAACCCTGTCTCAAAACAAAACAAACAAACAAACAAAAAAGAATCACAATAAACTTTCCTTAATCCTCCAACATTTACACATTAAAATTATATTTCTGTCATATTTAGCATCAATCTTTTGATTAATTATGCTAATCAGTCATGTCCCAAGCCATGTTATACTTTGATACTAATCATAACTGTTTATTACATGTCATATTATCTATGTTACTTTATGTCTAGAGTCACAACCTCTTTTCTTCCACAATCTTTTTCAAAGATAGCAATCTTGCTATCCTCCAGCTCCATAAATCTTCTGATTAAACATTCGACTGTGTTCATACCCAGAGTCCTAAAGTCCATATTTTGCCAACAAGCATCATTATTAAGTATGTCACTTCAATTCATTTCTCCCAGCTCCTAACTTATATTTTACTTACTGTTCTATTGCCATGAAGAGACAACATAACCAGGGAAATCCTTATAAAAGAAAGCATTTAATAAATAAAGATCTAGTTACATTTTCAGAGGTTTAGTCCATAATCATCATGATGGGGAAAGTGTTGGCATGCAGGCAGAAATGATGCTTGAGATGTAGATGAGCTATGGATTCATAGAAATCAGAACAGAAAGTCCCTGGGCCTGGCATTTGAAACTTCAAAGACTACTGGAAAGAACATGGGAGATAGTGGTATTGGGAGCAATGTAGATTATGATGGCCCAGCTAAAGATGTTTCAAAGGAGCAGAATATTACTAAGTGGCCTATAGTTTGTCCTTGTGGTATTTTGACTAAGAATATGGCTCTTTTTTCTCTTGTCCAAAAAAAAAAAAAAGTCTCCTTGAGGCTAAATTGAAGAGTTTTGTACTAATGGCCTTGGCAAAGATTTCAAAACAGCCTAGAATTGACTATGTTGCTTAATAATTACTGTCCACCCATATGCAAATATATAATACAAAGGAGCATACTGAACAAGGAAAAGATCTAGAGTTTGTGAAGAAAAGGATCACCAAAAAGAAGTTTGAAGAAAAATCTGATATGAAATAAAATGAAGAGAGTTAATGGTAACCTTAGGCAATAATCAATCCAACTAAGCTTCCAAGGTATGAAAAAAAGTTAAGTAAAAGCTTAAGCAGTAAAAAAAAAAAAAACTCAAAAAATGAAAATAAATGTGTGTGAAAGAGGAGAGTATTTCCTCTGTCATTCAACAGATTGCCAAATTTCTGCTAAGCTATGTCTATTCTAGTAATAGAATATGGTACTTAGAATGAGACTGATTGTAGAAAGAAATTTTATTTTATCCTATTTTATTTTCCCATGGGGTAATATCGAATCAGAAATAATTTTATGCAATAGTTTGATTTAATCTAATACCTTTTTGAAACAAAAGCTGACTTCGCATCTAGTAGGTCCAGAATCATATTCAAAAAATACTTTATTTGATATCAGGCAATCACATTAATCTTATGAACAACTAGGAAAAACTTAAGTTCACAATTTAATAGCATTCCCAAATTTTTAAAATTTCAAGGAAACCCAAAAGTATTCTTAATTTGTTAATGTGGTCAAAGGGTATCCCTTGGAATCCCCTTACTGGATTTCACTGGACTGAGCAGAATACTTTTATACTTTAATGATGAATTTATTGGGTACTAAATCTATTCATATTTTAACTTATAAATGGAAAATCTTAAATAAGTATGTGATACCAACTAAGGATCACCAATGGGGGGATAAAAAAAAAAAGAAAGAGGAGAGCAAGTTCCTGCCTTAGCAAGCAGAACAACTTGGGAGCTTCAGGTATGTGTAACACAAGAACACAAGAAAGGTTACAAGAGTCTCCTTCTATGACTAAGGAATTCTGCTGAGGTCAGGTATGTGTCATGGGGCTCAGAAAGACTATTTTGTGAAGCTGTAAAGGTGATGACTGAATTTCCTTGAAGAATCCAAACTATAAGAAATTGCAGAGTTTTGGAATACTCTCAGGGTAATCTGTTAACAGAGTATGGAACTACCCCAAGAAAGAGAATTGTGTTATAGTCAACAAAGCTGAAAGGATTTGAAGATAAGCAGATTTCCTTAAAATCAAACACTGGGGTGTAGTACTTGGAGTTTGCCCTACTGGTTTTGGCCTTGTATTGGACCAATATTTTTCTATGCTCCTTTTACTCCAGTTTAAAATGTTAATGCATATTTTATGCCATTGTCTGTTAAAAGTATGTGATCTAAATTTGGTTTTGATTTTACATGGGATTACAGGTAAGAGGTTGCCATGACTCTCAGAAGAGAATTTGAACTTTGGACTTTTTTTTTTTCACAAATAGGACTTTTTATTTGTCACTATTAAAAATCTGGGTTCTAGACTGATTCTTGGACTGGTGGTTCATACCCGTCTGCTCGGTCAACCTTAGCCCCTGTCTCATCTCCAGTTGTTTTCCCGGAACTGCCACCTTCTCCATGGAGCTCCATGAGCTTTCCCAATTCAAACTTGGGTTTCTTCAACATTTTTACTTTTCTAAGAAAGACATCATGAAGAGAATAAATGGACTGGCAAGCCTTTTCTATGTCTTTCCCAATGCTGTCTGGAATCAGTTTATTAACTACTTCCTTCAAGTCATTCATCTGCACTTCTCGGGTCATGATTTCCATCATCTTCTTCCGGATCTGGCGGACTTGCTGGTGCTGTGCATAGGATGTCTTTCTTATCTGGTTGTTGCGTTTCTTAGTGAAACCAATAAAGAAAAGTCAGAGCAAATACCCATTGGTCGTCTTGATATCAACATGAGCTTCAGTCATGGTCTGCCACTTTTTGACCATGGAGCACATTTTGTCCCGGGTAAGATCCATGTCATTGAAGTTAGTCAGACAGTTTTTGCCCTGAACGTCCTCAGTAATTAGCTTGAAATTTCTAAATGCAACTTCATCATTCTGGAGATGGGCAAGGCTTACTTCAAACACACGACCCTTGATGCCATCAGATGCAATTTTGGTTCCTTGAGTCCTTGTGACTAGTGTTTTTCCAATGTTCCTAATATTGAACATTGCTGGTGCTTTCACATCATACCAGTCTTTCTTAGAAAATGGATCAACCACTTTCTTCTTAGCTCCCTTCTTGCCACCTTTCGTCAGGCGCTTGTTATTGCCGACCACCATGGTGCCGACCAGAGAGCCAAAAGGCTGAACTTTTAAACAGTGTTGAGACTATGGTATTTTATCGAGAGTTTTAAAAATTTTAAATTTCATTTAAAAATGAAAAAAAAAAGTACATTTTTTTCTTTTCATTATAATATGGCTACAAACCTATTGGGGACAGGAAGTAGAATGTGGTGATTTGAATAAAAAGGACCCTCACAGAAGTTCTTCCTCATAAACCCATATTCCCAGAAATAGTATTAAGACTCAAACGATATTTACAAATACTTTGGTCATAAAGCTAGGCTCTTCTCTGACTGGGATCATAACATAAGATAACCCAATTATTTTAATCTAAACTTTGTCACATGGCTGGTTATCTGTACTCAGGTACCATGTATCTATCTCTCACATCTTCCTGGGATGATTGCCAGTGCCTGACTCTATCTCAGAATTATTTCTCCTCCTGGATGTCACACTTTCTATTTCATGCCTAAACCATAGGCCATAGGCTTTTTATTTGAGAAGACATGCATCCATACTGAACACAAGATTTTCTCTCTACAGTTCCCACTTTTAGTTCAATAAAATGCTCTTTATATTTCAATTATAAATTGAATATAATTGTACCACTGGTATTTTATTTGATCAGTAGCTGGCATGCCACAATTGAATCAGCTCCATATGAAAGTTATTGATGCTTATCATCTTCAAAGTGGAATGGGGGTACTGTCAGGAACAGGCCTATCTCACATTCAAAAGATTTTTTAATAATGAAGTATTTTAAGTGCCATATTCTGGAGTCTCTGAGGTTTGTGAAGACCATCTATCTATTTATAGTATATCTGAACAAGCAAATGTTGCATATCTCTAGCTATATATTATCTCAACTCATTATATATATTTTTGTGATAATCCAGATTAGTATCTAATAAGACAATGAGTTTGATATCCTCAAATTTGCATCAAAGATCTCTAGCGATGTAAGATTGTGGCTATAAAATAAATTTTGGTTTAAGAGTAGATTCAATAATCAACCCCTATTTGTCTAATTTTGCTATAATATTTCTATACCCTGTTTTTCTTTTCAACCCCATTTCTCTTTATCTAAGAAGGAAGGATAAAGAAGAGGAAAGGAAAGATAGAAATCCCTAATCTACACACCCTATTTAATTTCTTCCTGTTCAAGACTATATTTGTAAATCATATCCTAAAATAACAACATATCTATTACTCATAAAATGATCAAAACCATCCACCCCACCTTAATAGATTGGGATGCAGGACTTCTGATAATTGCTTACTGAAAAATTGGGGTAAAGAAGTCCCATTTCATTTGGTTGTCCAAAAGGAAATTAGAAAAAACAATGGTTAAGCCAAAAGAAAACTAGCCTGAATCATTTGTTGTATAGTCTCCCTATGCTGAGAAAGTTCAAGGTTTAACTGAAGTCTTGACTGAAACAATCTGAAAGGCTGGATGAACTGAAGTTATTTGTGACTTCCCTTCCTGACATTGTTCTTGATTGTTTCTGACAGTATCAGTAGAGGATCATTCATCCTAGCATCCTCTAGCATGGATCTTGTCAGGGCTGGTACCTTGGCCTTCCATTCTGTCACATACAAACTTTACAAGTAATATGTAGCTCTATAAAGTCATTTGTGTGAAATGTGCAGTATGGAATGTTCAGTTCACACAGGTCAAATAAAGATTTTCTGTTCTTTGTGTGAGCAGGTGAAAGACAAATATCTTTCTTTAGAAGAGAGTTTGATCATAAACCAAATTTTAATCTTCATTCATGCCATATGAAAGGATGGCATGATGAATATTGAGGAGTTTATAGTCATCAAGATACGTTGGCAACATATAGCTGAAGTTCTGGCCAGAGACAGAAGTCTCAGCTAGTGCCAGAGGCTGTCCTTATGTATAGGGATCAGTATATACTTTACCTATCTTGTTGATCTTGTCAATTTTCCTCTTCTTGTGTGTATCCAAGATCTTCTGTGGGTCTCTGTCTGTCAAATCTGATCCCTATTACATTGTAAGGAATCAAACGCTTTTTTGTTCTTTCCTGAGAACACAACTCTAGATCCTCTCTACAAACATAGCATGCCTTTGGTCCAGGAGTTTGACTTCATTAAAAGTACACACTTTTTCTGTTGGATAAAAGCAAAACAACATTTCCCAACCCCAAACACTAGGTTCCCACATTTGCCATTTACCAGTCAAATGTATCTTTCCTCCAGCAAAATGATTTTTTGGCAACAGAAAAGAATTATCTTGAAAGTTGAAATTATAAAGATACTTTATATGGATAAATATACCCATATTCCCCTTTCTATTTATATAAATTTAATATATATACTATGAACATTCCTAATCCTAATTATAATTATGCAAAACCTATATAGTACTTTTAAAGAAAAATGTCATTTTTGATTTGCAACTGTTGTCTACAAGTAGCTGTATCTATCAGTAGCAGGTCTCACCCTGATTTTATTGTGCAGAGTGTGCTGGTGTAGAATTTACAGAGATCTGCCTATCTCCATCTTCTTTGTCTGCTGTGTTTTAGCTTAAACATTGTTCTGTACCGAGCCATGCTACCATCCCTTTGTTTACAGGTGGAAGCCTTTCATCCTTCTGCTCAATTCTGACAAGGTCAGCCAACCTAGGGCTGCATTTCCACACACCATGAGAGCATTAATTCCCATAGGACAAGATTGGGCCCAATGGCTATGCCAAGCTTTAGAGAATCTGAAGGGGCTTATCCTGAAACTGTGGTCTCTAGGAAGTCTCCACAGATTTTTCCATCCACACTTCCATCAGTTGCATTCATCCCCTGTGTAACCTGGAGCTTGGTTCCTCCATCTTCAGCTACCACCATGGTCTGCCCTTAGAAGAAGACTCAACTTCTGTGTTTTGTTTTTAAATTTAGTAAGGAATTCTTTAAAAATTCTCCTTCCAAACAACTCTGTGGGTTCCTTATTCTTGACTTGGAAACCTCATTTCAAGATATATGTCTTATGATATTTTGGGAATCTTTAGCTTTAGTCTTTTATTTATTTTTTAAAAAAATTGGACATTTTATTTGTTTACATTTCAAATGTTATCTCCTTTCTTTGTTTCCTCTCTGCAAACCCCTTATCCCATCCCCCTATCGCCTGCTTCTATGAGGGTGCTCCCACACACACCCACCTTCCTCCCTGTCACCTCCCTAGCCTTCCTCTATACTGGGGCATCAAGCCTTCATAGGACCAAGGGCCACTCCACCCATTGATGCCAGATAAGGTTCTTTAGCTCCTTAGTCCTTCCTCTAACTCTTCCACTGGTGTCCCTGAGCTCAGTCTGAAGTTTGGCTGTGAGTATCCACATCTGTATTGTTCAGGGTCTGGCAGAGCCTCTCAGGAGACAGCTGCATCAGGCTTCTTTCAGAAATCACTTCTTGGCATCAAGAAATAGTGTCTGGGTTTGGTGCCTGCATGTATGATGGATCCTCAGGTGAGGTAGTCTCTGGATGCCCATTCCTTCAGTCTCTGTTCCACTCTTTGTCCCTGCATTTCCTTTAGACAGTAGCAATTCTAGGTTAAAATTTTCAAGGTGTATAGGTGGCCCCAACCCTCATCTGGGGGGCCATACCTAATTTCTGGATATGATCTCAACAGGTTCTCCCTCCCCTTTTTCGGGTATTTCAGCCAATGCCATCCCTGTGGAATCCTGGGAGGTTTTTGCTTTCCTAGAATCTGGGACTTTCTGGTTTCAATCCCCAGTTCCTCATCCCATACTGCTACATACCTCTGTTTAATTTCCTAACCCTTTGTACACCAAAACAAGACCTCTTGACTGGCTAGTTCAACTTTTTTCCCTGCTTTTTACCCAGTCCTTTTAAGGATGTAAGTTTGAGTTGTATCTATATGCTAGGAATATATCACCAAATATTCCAAGTCTTAAATTGAGACAGGAGACATTATACAAATGAATCATGTCTGGCCACAGATTGATAACTACTGGGTCTAAAATCTTGATCTATTCTTAGAATAAATTTCTTTTTCTTTTTCTTTTTTTAGATTTTATTTTACATGATATGTACAGATGTTTTGCAGATATCTGAATCTGTGTAAAATGATCATGCCTGGTATGTATTCAGTTCAAAGATGGTGTCATTGTGATGGTTTATATATGCTTGGCCCAGGGAATTGCACTATTAGGAGGCATAGTATTGGTGGAGTAAGTGTGTCACTGTGGGTATGGGCCTAAGACCCTCACCCTAGCTGCCTGGAAGTTAGTCTTCACCACCAGTAGCCTTCAGATGAAGATGTAGACTTCTCAGATCCTCCTGTACCATACCTGTTGGGATGTTGCCATGTTTCCACGTTGATGATACCGGTCTGAACCTCTGAACCTGTAAGCCACCATCAATTAAATGTTCTTTATATAACTTGCCTTGGACATAGTTTCTGTTCACAGCAGTAAATCCCTAACTAAGTGTCAGATTCCCTGAGACTGTAGTTAAAGTCAGATGTGAGCTACCATATGCTTGCTAGAAATCAAACCCCAGGTCCTCAGTTGGAGAAACAACTGCCTTTATCCACTTGGCAAACTCCTTAGCGTTTGTTTCTTCATTTATTAAGTGCTTGGAGTAAAACACAGTGGGATAATCACTGTTCTTTATAAAAACACCTCAAGACCTTTATCATTTCCATACATCAAAATTGGACAAAAATCCACTCATGAAACATCAAGAACTGCTTCAATATTCAAAAAACAAAAGGTAAAAGCAAATCCAAACAATAGCTTCAACTTCTTTTATGAATTATTGAAAATAATTAGAGGGGAATGATGAAGCAGTTACTCCACCTTCTTGATATGCATGACAATGTGGAGTGAGTAAACAGACATAGTAGGTAAGTTCAAACTCTCTAATTTCATCTAATTAGAAACACATCAGAATATGACCTTGTGGAATTGTGGAATGCTAATATACCATTGATACAAACAGGGACCTCTATATGGAGATGAAACTTTTAGTTGGGAAAACCATCAGGCTTAAATGAAATTAAGCCCTCTCCTCAAGGATCTGCCAAAAATTTTATCAAACTTTGTATTAGTAAGAGGCAGATACTATAAAATACCTATATAGCAACATTCAAAAACCTAAGAGGCAGACTGAGCAAATTACATGCATATATAACTAAAGAGGATCGTTTGTGGGGCAATAACATTTCCAAGAATTTAATTTTAAATGAAAAATTCCTAAACTTTAAAAGAAATATGATAGTCAGACAAGGAAATCTCCATTTGCAATTTGAGATGAAAGGGTGAGATACCTGGAATTTAAAACATTTAGGGGAAAATAAATAAAAAGGTCTGAAGTTAGATGAGATAAGCAGAGCAAAAACTTCAAAAGAGTTGAACATTGTATAATATTGGGGAGATTATTTACACTAGTGTTTCAACATTAATGTATTTTATAAAGGTTCATAAAATAAAGAAAAACTATTATCATACCATGGAAAATGGGTCTGCTTTTGGTTTTAGTATTGACTTCAGAGAACAGTATGTGACATTAATGAATTCTGATACTCATTTACACATAGACCATTTTGATGGCTATTCTTCATTATCAACTTGACTACATCTGGAACTAAAGCTCCAAAACCGAGGGCATGCATGTAAGGGAATTTTGCTTAATTTGAAGTATTAATACCTAATTCAAATTCAAATTTTTGAGACACCAAGACACACCCTTTATGGAGATTTTTTAAGTGGAAAAAATACATAAATCAATCTAGATTCTGAGGAGGGAAGGAACAGCTTTAATCTAGATCTAATCTAGTACAACCCTTTTGCTGGAATCCTCTATTAGGACATGGAAGAAGGAAGCTATTGTTCTTTGTCTACTTGCCCCCATCTTGCTAACAATTCCATTATTTCACTGCCATTAGAGCCTTCTCTTTCAGGATTCCATCATATACTAAAGAGCAACTGAAATATCCAACCTTCTAGACTGTGCGACTACTGGATTCTTGAACTTTCTGGTTGTAGCCAACCATTATTGGATTAGCTGGATTAAAGCCTGTAATGTCATTGTAATAAATTGTGTGTCTGTCTGTGGTGTGTGTGTGTATAGGTGTGTATGTGTGGTGTGTGTATATTTGTGTGTGAGAGAATATAGTTTATGTGAGAGATTGATTCTATAAATTCTCTTAGAGAACCCTGACTAATACAACCATGTTTACTGATTATTTACCTTAAACAACCATATTTAAAATTTAAACTCTGAAATACAAATTAGAAAGTTGAATGATAAAAAGCCAACAAAACTTAAACAAACAAACAAGAAAACAAAATACAAAATAATCTAAAGCAAATAATTAAACCAAAGAAGTAATAAACCAAATAGGAAAGAATGATAATTGTTATTTTGCCATTTTCTGCTATCCAGGGCAGGGCTTGACATCCTTGGACAATCTAAGTCAACAGCTTAAACTTCCATTAGATCCTGTTTGGGTCCCCAAAGCCACCACCAAGCATTTTCCACTTTTAAGGTTATGCATGGTATCAATTTATTTTCAGACAAGAGGAAGATTTTCTCTTTCCATAGAAGGACAGTAAGAAATAAAAATTATAGCACTTAATAAAAACAACATGGCAGATATGCTTGCCACTCCCATGGCACTTCCTGCTCTTTGAGCATATGGAAAAAGTGGTATTTGGAAAGAAGGCAGGAAACATATCCCTTTCTTGCTGGGTACAGAGAAGTAATTACACATAACAGCAAGAAAAATAAAGGTGCTAGCAACAGCGTTGAGAATAGCTGAAAGAACAAATGGATTGTAGTCATCATTCTTCTTCAGCTTCTCCGTGTATAACTGCTGTAGAGCAAAGACAGCACAAACTGTCCCAACCAGACCAATAATGTTTGCAACCAGGAGCAGATGTTGAGCTAACCGAATATCCAAAGGAACAAGGGTGTCACGGTAGGTGTAATGATCGCAAACTCTCTGGTGGGTGGAGTTGTCAACACGGTGGCAGATACAGGCCTTCCACATACCTATAAAAGCTATGTTTGGGGAGGAAACAGTGGGTTCCTCCAAATACCAAACTCGCCATTCAGGAAGGCCCATAGATGTGCTGCACATTATCCATGCAATGGTGGCCAAGGCGAAACCTCTCATTTGGTGATTGGCAGACTTGTTGAAGAAGGCCATGTTGGCATCAAATATGTGGAAACTGAAAAAGAAATGCAGGAATATATAAAGTTGCCTTCTTTCAGCCTTCAATAGTGCCCTTTAGATTAGCTGCACCAAAATGGTAGTATTGTGATTTAAAAATGTAATAGCCCTTTTTCATTAAGATGTGCTATTGTAAGTATGGTCTGAGATAAAAAAAAAAAAAAAAAAAAAAAAAAAAAAAACATAAAAGAGCCCTGTGATAGTATTTGCTGAGAACTTCACAACATTGAAAGATTAACAGATTCTAGTACATACACTTTAGTTTTTGTTATACATTACCTTAAAGCCAACCCATCGAACAGAGTATTTCCCATACATCAAATTAGATGAAAATTGTCAATTTAGAAACTAGAGAAATCTTCATTAGGAAACAAATCTTCAATGAAGAGAGAATATTACAAATATATTACAGTATATATTTTATTTATTTTTCTTGACCTGTCATGAAATATGTTGGAAAAATATAAAACACAATACATTTGAATTCTAAGATGACTCATGGTTTTTCTTTTGTTTTAGGTTAAAAATATAGCATTTAAGCCTGGCACTGGTGGTGCATGCCTTTAATCCTAGCACTTGGGAGGCAGAGGCAGGTGGATTTCTGAATTCGAGGTCAACCTGGTCTACAGAGTGAGTTCCAGGACAGCCAGGGATCCAGGGATACACAGAGAAACCCTGTCTTGAAAAACCAAAATCCAAAAAATATATATATATATATCATTTGTGTATATGTATGTGTGTGTGTGTGTGTATGTGTGTGTGTTTGTGTTTGAAATAGTTTTACTAGAAAGCAGCTGAACCATATGCCTGAGACCTAGCTTGAATTGAAAGTTCAAATACATACTATTCTGAAAAGCCAGAAAATAGCAAGTGTGGGTTCAGGCGAATGAAAGAGAAGACAAGAGAAGAAATCAAATTCTGCTTGTGGAGAACACCAAGAATGCCTGCATGTTCTAGAAGGGGTATCATGAATTGGTCCACAGAATAAGAAATTTTGATAGCTGATCCTTAAAATCACTTCCAGTGGTCAGAGCAACCCTAGCAGAGAACATATAAATAACCAACATTGTCTTTGGTTAAATATTCCTGCTCAATTGTTTTCAGGTATTGTAGGTTTAAGCTAAAATATTGTACATATTAGACAGCCTATCTACCATGAACCTGCCCATCTTTCAAAAAGAAATTGTTTTGAGACAGGTTTTTGTTAATTACTCAAGCTTGCCTTGAAATACTTATAGTTAGTTTGTCATATATGTGACCAAAGTACCCCAAACAAAAAGTTATTGGCAATTATTTATTTCATTGCCATTTCAGATATGTCAGTCTATAGTCTTCAGCTTTATTGATTCTAGGTGTATGGTGAGGGAGATAAACATGGTAAAAAGTGAGGATGACAGGGAGATTCTACTTCATAATGGATAGGAATGAGGGAAAAAGAAAGGATTAGGTATGATTTTAAAAATTCATAGGCCCTGCCTCTGGTATCTGTTTTCTCTAGCTATGACCCATCTCTTTAAAAATGCCCACAAACTTCAATAACATCAGCATCTGAGAGGCCAAGGATTTAACACCTGAGACTTTTTAAGTAATAGGCCATACACAAACTGTAACTGCTGGCTTTTCAAAAGGTAGAGTACTTTTCCTATTTATAATATTGGGAAGATGATAAATTCTCAAGTAGTTGACATAATGAATTAATCTTGAAGACATTAGGCAAAATGAACTAAGTCAGTCTCAGATCAAGGACTGATTAAATATCACTAGGAAGGTCCCTGGGAGGATGAATTCTAGAAATAAATGAAGTAGAATTTTGGCTAAAGAGTGCTGTGGGACCCAGCAAGAGCATAACATTCCATAAGAACATTTCATTTGGGAAAGATAATCAATGGTGAGAGTTACAAAGCCCCTCAGGGTACTGAGGCCATGGAACTGTATATATAATAGTCATTATTAAATTTTATATGTATATTTAACCACATTAAATAGAATAAAGAAGGCTAGGGCATATACTAACCAGCAGTGCTGTCTTCAAATTAACCAGTGACAAGTAACGAGGCAGGAATGTCCGATATCTGGGAAAAGGGAGCCCACAGGAAGGACACAGCTATCCAAGTGTCCCTCCTACCTCTGTATTCTTAGCCACACTGAACTTCAAAACTCTGAGCCCTTTCTTGTATCACCACATTCCAGTCCTTTGTGACTTCATCACCCCACTCTCCCCTCCCTCTCTCTCCCCCTCCCTCTCTCTCCCTGCTCCCTCTCTCTCCCCCTCCCTCTCTCTCTCCCTCCCTCTCACACCCTTTCTCTCCCTTATTTCTCTCTCACCCTAGCTCTTCCCTGTCTCTCCCCTCCCATGTCTCTCCCTTCCCTCTCTCTGTCCCCACCTTGCTCTCCCCACTCTATTCTTTGTCTCCTCTCTCTCTATTTCCCTCCTCTCTCTGCTCTTTCCTTTCCTCATCCTCCCCTCTTCTTTCTTCCCTTCTGTCTTCTCCTTTCTATTTATCGTCCCTTCATATCCTCCTCTCTTTCTCTATATGTCTGTCTCACTCTGCCTTTTCTTTCAGTCTCTATTTCTCTATCTCTCCCTCTCTCTCTAGCTCTTTTCTTCTTTCTCTTTCTTGCTCCTCCTCTCTCTACCCTCTCTCTTGATCTACATTTCTATTCAGCTCTCTTTCTCTCTCCTAGGTTCACTTTCACATTCTCCTCATTTTCTCATTTCACTCTATTTATTCCATTCTCCCTTTACTCTCTCCCTCCATTTACCCTCCCTATGTATAACACTTTGTGCCTTGAGGGACAGAATGGGGCATAAAGAGGGAGAGAGGGGAGAAGAGAAATAAAGAGAAAGGAAGAGAGAAGGTAGATGGGGAAAATGGAAAGACACAGGAAGTGAAAGCTGGAAAGAGAAGAAGGAAAGAGAAAAAAGAGGAATGAGGGAGAGAGGAAAAGATGGTGAGGGAGTAAGTTGAGAGGGAAGAAAAATGGAGACAAAGAAGGAGAAAGGAATAATAGGAAGATAGAGGAGGAATAGAGAAATGGAGGGAGAGATAGAATGATAGAGAGAAATAGAAATAAAGATAGGGACAGAAGGAAGAGACAATGATAGAGAGAAAGAGAAAATGGAAGAGAATGAAACAGTAAGAAATGGAAAAAAAGGTAGAGAGATGGAGACAAGAAGAGAGAGGAGAGGATAGAGGGGGGAATAGTCAAGAATAGTGAAACAAGAGGGGGAAGAAAGGGAAACTAGGGGGTAAAGAGAAGGATAAATTATGGAGACAGAATAGGAAAATGATGAAGTGAAGAAGGATGAAAGAAGAGTAAAAGTAGGAGAAGACATGGAGAGAGGAAAGCAAGATGAAAATGAGTAAAGAGTAGAGAAAAATGGGGAGAGAAAGGGGTAGTGTGTGAAAAGGGTAGAGAGGAAGAACAAAGGAGGAAAGGCAGAGAGGGTGTTAGGGAGAGGAGGAAGGAGAGAGTAAAAGAGAGATGGGGATAAATACAGAAGAAAAGGAAGCAGAAAGATGGGAATCAGAGAAAAAGGCATAGTAAGAGTAATATAGAGGATGAGTGACAAAAAGGAGGTTGAGATACTCCTGCTCTCTTTCTTTTTCTTCTAAACATTTTTCTTTTCATTATGTATCTTTCTCTTTTCTTCTATATCTCCCTGGACTGACCCTCCTCTCCAATTGTTTCTCCTTCTCACTGTCACTTCTTTCCCTCTGTAAGTCTTTTTCCCCTATCTTGTTCTCCTACTTATTTAATCTCTTTTATCTTTAACTCTCTCTATATATTTCTCTTCACATCTCTCTTTAGCTCTCACTCATTCTATTTGTGCCTCATGCTCTTTCAGTTTGTATCTTTCTTCTCTCCATTTCTCTCTGTTTGCTCTGCCTTTCTGTCTCTTTCTTTCAGGGGAGAGCTTGAGAGAAAGGCAGGAAAAAAGAAGATGATAAATTAGTCAGAGTTGGAGATAGGAAGAGAGAGACAGGTGGAAGGGAATGAGTGAGGAAGATAGGAGAGAGAAAGACAAATGGGAGGAGAAAGAAGAAGAGAGATGATGAGAGATGAAGGAATGAAAGTAGGGAGAAAGAAATAGGAGGGCAGAAAGAATGCAGATGTGAAAGATTGGGGTGAGGAATGAGAGAGAAGGATAGGGAAGAGACATTATGAAGCAAAGACAGAGACATAGGAAAGTATAGACATGAAGAGGAACAGAAATTATTGACAAAAAAGAGAGGGAAGGGTAGATGGAGAAACACATGGTGAGGGGGTGTTAGAGAGGGAGTGTTGTAAATAAAGAGAGACAGAGATGAAAGGAGAGAAAGGAGAAGAAAGACTAAGAAATTTTGGGAGAGACAATTGATGAAGGTAGAGATAAGAAGTGGGGAGAGAATGTCTCTAGAAAAAGAGACAGAGATGAGAGAGTAGCAATGAAAAAGAAAG
>NC_045030.1:121570624-121572213 GCF_008632895.1 Mastomys coucha
ATAGAACTGAAAAAGAAAAGGTAGGAAGAGCAAAACAAAGATGTTAGGCAAAGACAGAGGAAGAGGATGGAGAAGAAAGATTGAATGGATAGTGAGGGAGGGAAAGGGAAGAGATACAAGGGAGGAAAAGTGATAAAGGTATTAATGAAGAGAGAGGTGGAGAAGACAAAAAGGGAGATCATAAAAAAGTAAGAAATAGGAGATAGAAATAAGGATAAATGGAATGAGACAGAGTGGGAGGCAGAAAGAGATGAGGAAAAAATTGTGGCAATGGGTATATGGGTCTTTCTATGCATAGTGACACATATAATCATTGAAAGATAGAATGTATGTAGAGGCAATCCCAGGAGACCAGTCTTAATGTATGTGGTTGGAATTGCAGACCTGATTGGTGAGGGGGACTGTCTTAGTTAGGGGTTCATTGCTATAAAGCGACACCAAAACCAAGACAACTCTTATAAAGCCAAATATTTAACTGTGACTGGCTAAAAGCTTCAGTGGTTCTGTCCATTATTATCATGGTGGGATGCATGTTAGAGTTTAGTCAGATATGATGCTGTCAGAACTGAGAGTTCTACATCTTAATCTAGAGTCAGCATTGCAGAGCCATATTATTAGGCATAGATGAGCTTTGGAGACCTCAAAGTCCTACCTTTCACAGTAACAACTTTCACCAAGGACATACCTACTCCAACAAAGCCATATCTCCTAATGGTACCACTCTCTAATGGCTGAACATTCAAACACATGAGTCTTTGTGAGCCACACCCATTCAAACCACCACATTCCACTCCCTGGCCACCATAGCCTTGATTCCATAACATAATGCAAAGTGAAATTATTTCAACTTCAAATATTCCCAAAGTCTGTAAGAGGCTCAAAGACATTTAAAAGTCCAAAGTTCAAAGTCTCTTCTGAGATTTGTGCAAACTTTTAGTTTTAGCCCCCTCTAAAATCAAATTTTAAAAGCAG
Organism: Mastomys coucha; assembly: GCF_008632895.1. Taxonomy (NCBI): domain Eukaryota; kingdom Metazoa; phylum Chordata; class Mammalia; order Rodentia; family Muridae; genus Mastomys; species Mastomys coucha. The sequence goes on from NC_045030.1 coordinate 121,571,597, forward strand.
ATCCTATAGTTCCAACATCACAGGATGTACATTTTTATTCCAAAGTGCCATAGTAAGAAATTATGGACCAAAGCATGACCAAAAAACAGCTGGGTAAACTCTATATTCTACATCTCCATGTCTGATGTCTAACTCTTTCAGCTTTGCTTACTGCAACACAGTTCTTTCTCTTGGACTTGTTCCATGACCTCCTTGTAGCTTTCCACAGCAGGTATTCCATTTCTCTTGGAGCTCAGTTATTTCAGGGTATCCAAGCCACCTTCAGCTTCACAGCTTCTTCCAATGTCTAGGATACACACATGATCTTCTGTGCTTCTCCAAAAGTTTCAGTCTACTTCTCCAGCTCTGCATTCTGTAGCATGCTAGGCTAAGGTTATACCCCACTGCTATTGCTGATCTTAGTGATCATCCTATGGTACTGGCATCTCCAATATGCTGTGTGGTCTTCTACTTCTAATAAGCATCACATTCACCATAGTGTCCCATATGCTCTAGTCATAGTTCCAAGCCTCAAAGTCGTTGCATGATCCCTTCAGACCTGGAACTTCAACTACCGCTTAGGATGCACCTTCACTAATGTCCATTTCTGGTCTCTCAAATACCAAGTTGAGGCTGCT
>NC_045030.1:121572546-121591321 GCF_008632895.1 Mastomys coucha
ATCAACTAATTTATTTATTTTCATTCCAAATGTTGCCCTCTCCCAGTCCTCCTGCCAGATTTCTTCAGGCTATTCTTCTTCCTCTTTACCTCTGAGAGGTTTCTCTACCTATGGATATCCCCATTTCCTGGGGCATCAGGTACCTACAGGATTAGGTGCATCAACTCTCAATAAGGCCAGACAAGCTATTCCTCTGCTACATATGTGCCAAAGGCCTCAGACCTCACAGTGTATGCTTTTTGGTGATTGGCTTGGTCTCTGGGAGCTCCCAGGGATCTGGGTTAGTTGACAATGTTGGTCTTCCAATGGGGTTGCCATCCCCTTGAGCTATTCCAATCCTTGACCTAACTCTTCCATAGGTTCCCCAACCTTAATGCTTAGCTGTGAGTATCTGCATCTGTCTCAGCCAGCTGCTGGTAAAGGCTCTCAGAGGACAGTCTTGCTGGGTTCCTGTCTGCAAGTACAACATAACATCAACAACATTGTCAAGGTTTGGGACTTACCAATGGGATGCATGTCAAATTGGGCTGGTTACTGAACAGCCCTTCCTTAAGTCTCTGCTCTATTTTTTCCATGCATTTATTTTAGAGAGGAACAATTTTGGGTCAAAAACTTGATGGTAGCTTGGTAAAACCATTCCTCCACCAGGGTACCCTCTTTATCTACTGGAGGTGGCCTCTTCAGATTCCATCTCCCCTGGTTGGGCATTTTAGATAAGATTAACCCCACTGAATCTTGGGAGCCTCTCATATCCAAGTTCTCCTATCCCCCACCTCATAACACCCACACACACACACAGAAGTTGTATAACTCCATTCATTCTCCTGGGCCGCTGGATTTCTCTCCTATCACCCCATCCTGATCCTTGTCCATTTTCCTCTCCCACCCAACACCCTTCCTGCCTCTGTCTCCCATGATTATTGTGTTCCCCATTCTAAGTGGGATTGAAGTATCCTTACTTGGGCCTTCATTCTTATTAAACTTAATACAATCTGTGGGTTGTATACTGAGTATCCTGTGCTTTTTAGTTAATATCCAATTATCAGTGAGTATATATCATGCATATCCTTTTGGGACTGGGTTATCTCAATAAGGATATTTTCTAGTTCCATCCATTTGCCTGCAGAATTCATGATGTCCCCGGTTTTGGTTTGTTTTTTTTTTTGTTTTGTTTTGTTTTTTTTTTGTTGTTGTTGTTGTTTTTTAATAGCTGAATAGTATTCCATTGTGTAAAGGAACCACATTTTCTGTACTCATTTTTTAGTTTAGGGACATCTGATTGCTTCCAGTTCCTGGCTATTTCAAATAAGGTTACTATGATCATCGTGAAGCATGTGTCCTTGTGGAACAGTGAAGTTCTTTTGGGTATGTGCCCAAGAGCATTATAGCTGTTTCTTCACATAGAACTATTTACAGTATTCTTAGGTACAATCAGATGGATTTCATGAGTGGTTATACTTAGTTTAAATCCTACCAGCAACAGAATGGTATTCTTGTCTCCACATCCTCTCCAGCATGTGATGTCAACTGAGTTTTTTATCTTAGCCATTCTGATTGATGTAAGGTGGAATCTCAGAGTTGTTTGATTTCCATTTTCTGATGACTAAGGATGTTAAACCTTTGTTTCTTGTTCATTCAAGATTCCTCTGTTGAAAATTCTCTGTTCAGATCTGCACCCCATTTTATTTGGGTTATTATTATTATTATTATTATTATTATTATTATTATTATTATTGTAATTTTAACTTATTGAGTTCTTTATATACTTTAGATATTAGCCCTCTATCAGATGTAGTGTTAGTGAATATCTTTTCCCAATATGTAGATTGCCATTCTGTCCTATTGACTGTGTTCTTTGCCTTACAAAACCTTTTGAGTTCCATGAGGTCCAGTTTATCAATCTTTGGTCTTAGAGCATGAGCCAAGGTGTTCTGTTCAGGAAAATTTCCCCTGTGTCACACATTCAATGCTGTTTCCCACTTTATATTCTATTAGATTCAGTGTATCTGTTTTTGTTGTTGTTGTTGTTGTTGTTGGGGTCTTTGATCCACTTGGACTTGATCTTTGTCCAAGGTGATAAATATGAATCAATTTGCTTTCTTCTACTTACAGATGGCCTGTTAGAACTATACCTTTTATTGCAGATGCTTTCTGTTATCCACTGGATAGTTGTGGCTTCTTTGCAAAGATCATGTATCCACAGGTGTGTGGGTTTGTTTATTTCTGGGTCTTTGATTCTATTCCATTGATTGGCCTGTCTGTCTCTGTACCAATACCATGCAGTTTTTATCACTATAGCTCTGTAGTTTGAGCTCTGTAGCTTGAGGTCAGGGATGGTAATTACCCTAGAAGGTATTTTATTGTTGAGAATTGTTTTGGCTATCCTGGGTTTATTAATTTTCCACATGAAGTTGAGAATTGTTCTTTCTACATCTGTAAAGAATTCTGTTGGAATTTTGTTGGGGATTGCATTTTAGACTATAGATTGCTTTTCATAATATGGCCATTTTCACTGTTAATCCTATGTATTCATGAACATGGGAGATCTTTCCATCTTCTGAGTTCTTCAATTTCTTTCTTCATTGGCTTGAAGTTCTTGTCATACAGATTTTCATCTGTTTAGTTATAGTTACACGAAGGTATTTTATAGTATTTGTGGCTATTGTGAAGGGTCTAGATTTCCTAATTTCTTTCTCTGCACATTTATCATTTGTATAAAGAAAGGCTACTGATTTATTCAAGTTAATTTTATATCCAGCCGCTTTGCTGAAATTGTCAGCTGTAGGAAGTCTCTCATAGAATTTTGGGAGTTGCTCATGTATACCATCATATCGTGGCAAATAGTGATACTATGACTTTTTCCTTTCCAAATTGTATCCCCTTGATCTCCTTTTATTGTGTAATATCTCTATCTAGGACTTCAAGTACTATGTTGACTAGATAATGAAACAGTAGGTAGCCTTGTATTTTTTCTAGTTTTAGTGGGGTTGCTTTATGTTTTTATCCATTTAACCTGATGTTGGCTGTTGGTTTGCTGTATATTGCATTGATTATATTTAGGTATGTGCCATGGATTCCTGATCTCTCCAAGACTTTTTAATATGAAGGGGTGTTGTATTTGTGGAAAGCTTTTTCATTGCCTAATGACAAGATTCTGTGAAATTTTTCTTTGACTTTGTTCATATCTTGAATACACTTGGTGGATTTCCATGTAATGAACCATGCCTGAATTCCAGGGATGAAGCCTACTTATTGCAGTGAATATGATTTTGATATATTCTAAGTTTGATGAGTTCTTGAACTTGGCTTTTGAGAATTTTGAGTATTTTTACATCAATATTGATAAGCAAAATTGGTCGGAAGTTCTCTTTTTTTGTTGTGTCTTTGTGTTGTTTAGGTATCAGAGCAACTGTGAATACATAAAATTAATTAGGTAGTGTTTTTTCTGTTTCAGTTTTTTGGAATAGTTTGAAGCACATTGGTCCTATGTCTTCTTTGAAGATATTGAAGAATTCTTCCTAAAACCATATGGCCCTAAGCCTTATTTGGTTGGGAAAAAAATTAATGACTGCTTCTATTTCTGTAGATGCTATTGAGATAGTTTACCTGATCTTGATTTAACTTTGGTAACATATCTATCTAGAAAATCATTCATTTCATATAGATTTTTTAGTTTTGTCTAGTATAGATTTTTATACTAAGATAATATGATTTTTAGAATTTACTCAATTTCTTTTCTTTTGTCTCTCTTTTTATTTCTGATTTTGTTAACTTGGATACTGTCTTTGTGCTCTTCAGTTAGTTTGGCTAAGGGTTTATAAGACTTGTTGATTTTATCAAGTAACAATCTCGTAGTTTTGATGATTCTTTTGTATAGTTCTCTTTGTTTCTAGTTGTTTGATTTTAATCACTGAGTTTGACTATTTCATGTCTTCTATCCCTCTCATGTATGTTTGCTTCTTTTTGTTCTAGAGCTTTCAGGTTTGCTGTTATCTTGATAGTATAGGATCTCTCAAATTTCTTTATGAAGGCACTTAGTGCTAATAATTTTCCTCTTAACACTGTTTTCATTGTGTCCCATAAGTTTAGGTTTGCTGTGCCTTCATTTTCATAGAATTATGGAAAGTCTTTAATTAATTTATTTCTTCTGTACCCAAGATGTCATTGAGTAGACAATTGTTCAGTTTCCACGTATATGAGCTTTTTGTTGTTTTTATTGTTATCAAAATCAGCCTAAGTCTGTGATAATCACATAGAATGCATGGAATTATTTCAATCTTCTTTTATCTGTTGAGACTTGGTTTGTGTCCAATTATATGGTCAATTTTGGAAAAGGTTCCATGAAGTACTGAGAAGAAGGTATAGTCTTTAATTTTGGGATTAAATGAAATGCATATATATATATATATATATGTATATATGTATATATACATATATATGCACAAATAAATATATTTGTAAATATGTGTGTGTGTGTGGGTGGGTGTCAAATCCATTTTGTTCATAACTTCTGTTAGTTTCACTGCTACTGTGTTCAGTGTCTATTTCAATGACCAGTCCATTGGTGAGAGTGGGGTGTTGAAGTCTCCCACTATTCAATGTTTTGAGCTTTGGTGCAGTTTCTTTTACAAATGTGTGTGTCCCTGCATATGGGGCAAAGGTATTCAAAATTGCGATTTAACATGGTGGCTTTTTACTTTGATGAGTATGAAGTGTTCTTCTCCATCTCTTTAAATTACCTTTGGTTGGATGTCTATCTTATTAGATATTCATATTTCTACTCCTGTTTGTGTCTTTGAAGCATTTGTTTGTAATTTTTTTCTAGCCCTTTAATTTGAGGTAGTACTTTCTTTGTTGCTGTTGTGTGTTTCTTGAATGGAGCAAAATGATGGTGCTTCTTGTCTCCAGTCTTTTAGGCTGTGTCTTTTTATTGTGAAATTAAGTATATTGATGTTGAGAGATATTAAAGGCTAATGAGTCTTAATTCCTGTTATTTTTGTTGATGTAGGTGGTAGTATGTGTGTCTTATTGCCTTATTTTGGGTTTGTGATGATATGATTAATTTCTTGTGTTTTCTTGGGTTTCGTTTCTCTCCTTGTATTGGAGTTTTCCTTATACTATCCTCTGTAGGGCTGGGTTTGTAAAAAGATATTTAAATTGGCCTTGTTAGGGAATACTATACCACAGGTGTAAGTAAGTCACAGACAGGAAGGACTATAGGGCTCAGGCAGAATGGGATAGATCATGCATCTGGAGGTGCAGGTGGGAGTGCAGATTGAAGGATGATGAGGCTCAGAAGGATTAATAGGCTCAGACAGTGTAAGATTTATCCAGTTCTGTTGGGCTCTGTGGGGATCCCAGCTCTCATGGACATTGAGGCTGGGGATTCAGCTCTGTCTTTGGTTAGTACAGACTTCCTGGGAGACAGGCAGGTGAGGTAGGAGTGGGAACAGGCTTGGAGCTAAGACACAGGTGCAGGTAGAGTTGCAGACTAGAAGGGCAATGGGGCTTAGGCAATGCAAGATAAATCCCAGTCTGCTGAACTCTGAGAGGTTTATAGCTGGCATCAGTATTTGGGCACCTGTGTTTTGGTTAGGGTTGAGCTCATGGAAGACAGGCAGTCTATGGGGTCAGAGGCAGGGGCAGGCATGCTATGCCATGTGTGCAGGTGGAATTTCAGACTTGAAGGATGATGTGGCTCAGGCAGAGCAAGATAGTTCCTTTGTTTTCGGGGTTCTGTGGTGATCCCAGCTGATGTGGGTATTGAGGTGGGATCTCAGCTATATCCGTGTTTAGGTCAGACCTCCTGGGAGACAGGCAGGGGGTTGGAGGTAGGGCAAGTATGCCAATCTGCCACTGGTGAAGGTGAAGTTGCAGTCCAGAAAGAGTGGGGCTCAGGCAGAGCTGGATAGAACCAAAGTCTGCTAGGTTCTGTGAGTATCCCAGCTGGTGTGGGTATTAGGACAGGTGGGTTCACCTGTGTTTCTGGTTAGGGCAGTACTCTTGGGAGACAGGCGGTCTGTGGGGCCAGAGTGGGGACAGAGTGGATACTCTGACTCAGGTCAAGCTGGAGGTACAGAATGAAAAGAAAATGGGGCTCTGGACATTTTGCAGAAGTCTCTGTGGGTCCAAGTTGACATGGGTATGGTGGTAGGGGACTTACCTTTTTTCCCTTTTTAGATCAGACCTCCTGGGAGACAGACATGCTGTGGGGTCCAGTTGGTGGACAGGCAAGGTAATTGGCCAAGGGTGCAAGAGGAGATTGCAGACTGGAAGGAAAATGGGGCTCAGGCAGTGCAGGACAGATGGTAGTCTGTCATGCGCCTTTCTCCGTCCAGCGGAAATAAGGGGGCAACAACAAGCTCTTCTCCATGTAGTTTAATCAGGAACCTTCATTTTTACTTCTTCTCTAGCTAGCTTCTTTTATATTCTTCTATATCTTCTTCTTACATCTTACTAGTTACATCTTTCTACTTTCTTCTTATTTACTCCCATTTCCTACTTACTCCTATTCCCTACATCTTACTACATACATCTTACTTCTATTCTTATTCTTACATCTTACTTCTATCCTTACATCTTACTTCTATCCTTACATCTAACTTCTATCTTTACATACTTACTCCTAATTCTCACATCTTACTTAATATTCTTATTTCTATCCTTACATCTTACTTACTGTCCTTACAACTTACTTCTATCCTTATATACTTACTCCTAATTATCATTTTCTCTCCAGCCCCCAGCCCTTGTGGGTTAAATACTTTCCCTGGTCCCAATCAGCATCAGTATGTGGCAAAGCATCATAGGCTGCGGGAAAATCATGCCAGCTTGCATCACAAACTAGAGGCACACAGCTTTTCCAAATAAGGCTTATTTATCTCAATGCTCTCTGCTCTGGCCGGAGACCAGGTGTTCAATATATATGTATAGGGTGGCAGCTGCAGCTCCCCACAGTGGTCTGCAGAGCTTTGGGGGCGGGATCCAAATGGGCATGGGTATTGGAGCAAGGGACTCACTTGTGTACCTTATTAGGGCAGACCTCCTTGGAGACAGGCAGGCTGTGGTTTCTGGGCTCAGGGAGTATGCATACCACCTGACCCAGGCATAGGTGGGAGTGCAGATTGAAGGATGATGAGGCTCAGGCAGAGCAGAATTGACCCCAGTCTCCTGTGCACTGTGAGGTCCCAGCTTGCATTCGTCTGTGTTCCTTGTTAGGGCAGACTTCCCAGGAGACAGGCAGGCTGTGGTATCTGGGAGGGAGAGAAGGCACCCCATTCTGCTTCCTGTGCAGGTGGAGGTGCAGAACATAGGAATGATGGGCTCAGGCAGAGCAGGATATATCCCAGTCTTCTATTCTCTGTGGGGATCCTAGATGGCATGGGTATTGGGGCAGGTGTATCTACTGTGTCCCTGGTTTGGGCAGACCTCCAGGGAGACAGGCTGGCTGTAGTGTCCAGGGGGGGGGCAGGCACCCCAATCGGGCACGTATACAGGTGAGGCTCAGGCAGAGCTGGAAAGAACCCAAGTCTGCTGGGCTCTGTTATGACCCCACCTGGCATGGGTATTGGGGCAAGGGATTTACCTGTGTCCCTGGTTAGGGAAGACCTCCTGTGAGACAGGCAGGCTGTGGGGGTAGGAGTGAGGACAAGCTTGGGATTATGCCACAGATGCAGGTAAAGTTGCAGACTGGAAGGACAATGGAGCTCAGGCAAAGCAGGATAGACCTCAGTATGCTTAGTTCTGTGGGTGTTCAAGCTGGTATGCATATTGGGGCAAGGGAATCACCTGTGCTGATGGTTAGGGCAGACCTCCTGGGAGACAGTCAAGCTGTGGTCTCTGATGGGGAGAGCAGGCTCACAAATCTGCTTCTTTTGCAGCTGGATCTGCAGAACATTGGGATGATGGGGATCAGGCAGGGCAGGATATATCTGTCTGCTGGGTCTTTTTTTGGTGCCAACTGGTGTGGATATTGTGGTGGAGTTCTTTTCTGTGGTATTGGTTACTGCAGATCTTATAGGAGACAGGTAAGTTGTATGGTCATAGGGCGGGCAGCCATGATGCTCTGCCCTAGGTGCAGATGGATGTGCAGTTAGTAAGTACCAGGGCCTCTAGCAAAGTAGGCTACATCCCAATCTACTGGGTTCAGTGAGATTCCCAGCTGACATGTGCATTGGGTTAGGGGACTCTCCTATGTACCTTAGGGCAGACTTTCTGAGAGCCAGGCAAGATGTGAGGTTGAGTAGCAGGCATGACATTCTGCTCTGGTGCAGGTAGATATTCAGACTGGAAGGGAATTGGGGCTCAGGAAGAGAAGAATAGATCCCAGTCTTCAGGGCTCTGTGGGGGTCTGAGCTGACATAGCTATTGGGACAGAGGTCTCTTCCTTTGGAGAAGGGGCATGCACACCTATCTTCTATGGGTGAAGGTGAGGGTGCAGAACTGAAAGACAATGGGGCTGAGGCAGAATAGAATAGGTGCCAAGTCTGCTGGGCTCTGTGGGGGGTCCCTACTGGCATGGGTATTGTTTCTGGTTGACTCACCTGTGTCCTTGATTAGGACAGACACCATGGATATCAGGGAGGCTGTGTGTTAAAGTGGGGCAGGCATGCATCTCTGCCAGAGTGCCAACTGGAAGGATGATAGGGTTCATGCACATCAGGATATATCCCAGGTTGGCTGGGCTATGTGTAGGTTACCACTACTGTGGGTATTGGGGTGGGGGTCTCACCTCTGTCCTTGGCTATTTCAGACATCTGCTGATACAGGAGAGCTGTGGTGTCAGAAGAGGAGCATCCATGCTGATCAGGTGTAAGTGAGGGTGTCCTCCAGGACAATGGGGCCAGGCAGAACTGGATAGAACTCTAGTCTGCTGGACTCTGCAGGGGTTCCAGCTGGTATGTTTTGGATAGGAGGTCTCACCTGTGTCTCTGGTTAGGGCAGATATGCTGAGCAACAGGTAGGCTATGGAGGCAAGCAGAATGTGGGGAATTAGCAGGCACACCCCTGTGCCCCTGGTGCAGGTGCATGTGCAAACTGGAAGGACATTAGAGCTCAAACACAGAAGGATAGATCCTAGTCTGCTAGGCTCTGTAGGGTTCCCTGCTGGCATGGGTCTTGTGGTGGTGGTCTCCCCTATGTCCCTGGTTGGGGCAGAGGAGACGGCAGGCTCTATGGTTGCATGGGGGTCAGGCAAGCTGATCCGCCATGGGTGCAGTCCATTGAGGACTACAGTTGAGGGTACAGTCCAGAAGGACTGTGGGGCTCAGGGAGAATGGAACAGAACCCATATATGTTGAGCTCAGTGGGGGTCTCAGATGGGGTGAGTATTGGAATGGGTATATCTCCTATGTACCTCATTAGGGTAAACCTCATGGGAATCAGGCAGGCTGCGTAGTCTGAGGGGTTAGGCACACATCTCTGCCACAGACGAGTTGGAGGGGCAGGCATGAAGGAAAGCGGAGCTGATGCAGAGCCAGATATATCCCATGTAGGCTGGGCTTTGTGGGGGTCCCCACTGGTGTGGGTATTGGGGCAGGGGTCTTGCCTGTGTTCCTGGTTAGGGAAGACCTCCTGTGATACAGGAGAACTGTGGTATCAGAGTAAGGTTAAGCATACCTATCTGCCACATGTGTAGATGAGGGTGATATTCAGAAAGACAATGGGCCTCAGGCAGAATTGGATAGAACACAAATATGCTGTGCTCTGTGAGGGTTTCAGCTGGAATGTGCATTGGGGTGGTGGTCTCTTGTGAATCCTTGTTCAGAGCAGACCTTTTGGGAGACAGACAGACTGTAGTGTTCATGGAAGTGAGCATCCATGCATTCAGTTTCATATGCAGGTGGAGGTGCAGACCATAGTGAAGATAGGACTCTGGCAGAGCAGGATATATCCCAGCCTTCTGTGCTTTGTGGAGTTCCCAGATAGCATGAGTATTGTGGTAGGGGTCTATCCTGTGTCCTGGTTTAGGGAATACCTGGGAGACAGGCAGGCTGTTTGTTCCAGGGATAGGCTGGCATGCTATTATCCTCCAGGTGCAGCTGGATGAGCAGACTGTAATGACTGAGGAGCATAGGCAAAGCAGGTTAGATCTCAGTCTGCTGGGGTCTGTTGGGGTCCTAGATAGCACGGGTACTATGGAAGGGGACTCAATTTTTTTCTATGGTTTGGACAGACCTTCTGTGAGACATGGAGGCTGTTGTGTCCATCCCAGGTTTGAAGCAGGCATATGGGTGCAGGTGATATGCAGACTAGAAGGACAGTAGGGCTCAGATGGAGTAGGGTGGAACCCAAGTCTGCTTGGCTCTGTGGAGGTACCATCTGGTGTGGGTATTTGGGGTGGCAGTCTCACCTGTGTCTCTGATTAGGGCAGACTTCATGGGAGTCAGACAGGCTGTGTTGTCCAAGGTTAGAAGGCATGCTGCTCTGCCACAGGTGCAGGTGGAGGTGTAGAATGGAAGGACAATGGGGCTCATGCAGATCGAGGTAGACATCATGTCCTCTGTGCTCTGTGGGGATCCCATCTAGAGTGGGTATGAGGCACATATCTCACCTATGTCCCTGGTTAGAGTAGACCTCCTGGGAGACAGCCAGGCTGTGGGGTTAGAATGGGGACTTGCAAGCAGCTATGCCATTAATGCAGATTGAGGTGCATGCTAAAAGGACTATGAGGCATAGGCAGAATGGAAGAAATCCCACTCTGCTGTGCTCTCTGCAGGTCCCAGCTCGTGTGGATATTGTGGCAGGTGACTCACCTGTGCCCATCATTAGGGAAGACCCCTGAGTGACAGGCAGAGTGTGGGGTCAGGGGAGGGGGACAGGCACACCAATCTGGCCTGGGTGCAGGTAGAGGTCTAGACAGTAGGGACAATGTGGCTCAGGCACAGAAGGATAGATGCAAGTCTGCTGGGATCTGTGGAGGTCCTACCTGCTGTGGGCATTGGGGCAGGGTCTTAACTATATAACTTATTAGGGCAGATCTTCTGGGAGACAGGTAGGGTATAGGATTGGAGTGGGGCAAGCACACCTCTTTGGCGCAGGTGCAGGTGGAGGTGTGGACTGGAAGAAAGATGGAGCTCAGGTAAAGCAGGTTAGATCCCATCTCCATTGGGCTCTGTGGGAATCCCAGCTTGCATGGTATTGAGGCTGAGGTCTCACCTGTGTCCCAAGTTAGGACAGACCACCTGGGATACAGTCATGCTCTGGGGTGGGTTCATGGGGAGTAGGCATGCCAATCTGCCCTTTGCAGTTCAAGGTGCAGACTGGAGGGACAATGGAGCTCAAGCAGAATGGGATTGGGATTGTATACTAATACAATTCTCTTCTTTATTGCTGCTAATTTCTTAGATCCAGCTAACTAGCATCAATTGTCAGAGCAACTCTTTCTATTCTGGATTCTCAAGCGAGAGCTACACAGCTGAAGCTGCATGTTCTGCTGCTTGCTTTCCTTCATTACCTATGCTTGGCTTTCCTTGAACTTGCTGTGTAGTCTGACCTTGAGCTGAAGGACCTCCTTAAACAGAGGAATTTTCCACTTCCTGCTGCCAGTTTAACCCGTGAGCCATATATTTTGTAGTGTTTTTTCTAAACTTTAATCCTTGAACCATATATTTTATAGGGTTTTTTCTAAGCTATGCTTTATCAAAATGTTCTTAAGGGTGAATCACAGGACAGAGTCTATGCTAGGTTGCTTTAAGATGTTCTTTTTGAAAGCAATCTAAATCTCTCTGGCAGATTCTTCAGACAAGGAAAAAAAACACAACCACATTCTTAAACAATATATCACAAAAACGATCTCTAGACAACATACTGACATTCTTCTCCTCTGAAACCTCTTGAGCCCTGCTCTCATAGATCAAAAAATAATCAGTACTATTGTCTTCCATGTTCCTGATAGTATGGCCTATTAAACCTCTCTTAAAACATTCCACTTCCTTCCTAATCCAAAGGTCCAAAATCTGCATTCCTCCACAGAAATTATGGTTAGGTATATCTCAGCAATACCCCAATCCCTGGTACCAACTTGTATCTTAGGTTTTCCACTGCAGTAAAAAGACAACATGGGTAAGGCATCACATACAAATGACATTTAATTGGGTCTTGCTTACAGTTTCAAACATTTAGTCCATTATCATCATAGTAGGAAGCATGGCAGCATGCAGTCACACATGGTACTGGAGGAGCCAAGAGTTCTACATCTTGATCCAAAGACAGCAGGAAGATACTAGCTTTTGATGGCAGCCAGGAGACTCACCCATACTGGGCAGAGCTTAAGCACTAGGAGATTTCAAAGCATGCCTCCAGAATACCAAACATCCTCCAACAAGGCCACACCTAACCAAAAAGGCCAAATTCCATAATGGTGCCACTACCTAAGGGCCAGGCATTTAAAAATATGAATCTATGGTAGGCATACCTATTTAAAACTACCATGGGAGTCCACCATGTAAGTATGGACAAGATCTGAGAATTTTGAAGGTTTCAAGCAAGTTTTACAGTCCTTAAAGTTGCACATAAGAGATTAAGACATCAGGATGCTGCTAAGGAATTTGCATGGCCATTGTTATTTGTAATATGATGTATATATACAACCAAGGCAGAGATGGCTGGAACTAACTAGCATAAGAGAAAAACTGTAACTTGAAAATGAATGTAGCTAGCCTCCTCCACATTACCAATTGACTTAAAAAGTAGAGTAGATAAAAGAGAAGATCAATTAGAAGTGGTGGCTTATTTCTTATGGCCTGGAGGAGCAAAAAGAATAGAGAATAAAGGTAATAATTATGGTAATAAGCTCTTCTTGGAATCTAAAATCTTGAGAAAGATAGGGGGAGATAGAAACAGAAAATGAGAGAGATTGAGACAGCAAAGGAGGGAGAGGAAAGAAGGGAGACAGATATAGAGTGAGAGTAAAGGAGTTAAGAGATATAGCAAGAGGAATTGTGAAAAGCAAGAGAGCAAGAGAGTGAAAGAGCTGGAGAGTGAGAGAGATGGAGGAAAGTGAGACAGGAAGATAAAGGAGAGCAAGGTGGAAAGGACTAAAAAATAGAGAAAGTGGAGAGAGAAGGGGTAGTGTGTGAAAGGGGTAGAGAAGAAGAACAAAGGGGAAGGCAGAGAGGGTGTTAGGGAGAGGAGGAAAAGGGAGGGAAATAGAGATGGAATAAATACAGAAGAGAGTGAAACAGAGAGATGAGAATCAGAAAAAGGCATAGTAAGAGTCAGATAGAAATAGAGGGTGAGAGACAAAAAGGAGATTGAGAAGTTCCTGTTCTCTTTCTTCCTTTCTCTCTAAACATTTCTCCTTTACACTCTGCAGCTTTCTCTCTCCCTCTATATCTCACTGCTCTCTGTGCTTCCTGCCTCCCTATCTTTCTTCCTGTCTCTCTCCATTTATCTCACTCTCACCTTCTTTTACCCCACTTCTATTTTATGTCTTCTGACCCTCTCTCACTTTATTCTCCTTCCTTCTCCAGCCTACCCTGTCTCTATCACTTTCCCTGCTCTGTCTCTCTTCTTGTTCTTTTCTCCATTCTCTCTTCTACCTTCCTTCCTTCCTTTCTTTCTTTCTTCCTTCCTTCCTTCCTTTCTTTCTTTCTTTCTTTCTTTCTTTCTCTCTCTCTTTCCTTCTTTCTTTCTTTCTTTTTTCTAATTAAATATTTATCTCCCCTGTCTTCTTCATATTGGTTCAGTATAATTCTCCCTCCAGCTATCTCTAACTCTCTCACTCTCTTGTATTCTCCCTTCAGTAACTTTACTTCCTTAAATCTCTCGGACTCTTTCTTTTTTTAAGTGTGACTTTCTCTTCATATTGATGAGAATGAGATGGGAATAGAGATAGTGGAAAAGAAAGGGGAAAATGAGCAAGAGAGGAGAAAGCCAAAGGTGTAAAAGAGAAGGGAAAGAGATTAGGTAGAATGGGATAAGTAAAAGAAAGCAGAGATATAAATGTGGATGAGAAAGACAGATATGATGAAGTAAAGAGATGGAGAAGAAGCAAGAGAGAGAAAGTAAGAGAAAAACTGAAGGAGGGAGATATGTGGAAGAAAGAAAGAGAAGAAGAAAGTAGAAAATGGGGAGATGGGGAGAGAGATAGAAAGGAAGAAATAGAAGGAAGGATATAAATAGGGACAAAGGGACAGCCAGAGAGACAGAGGTATAGACAAAGAGAAAGAAAAGTTAGAGAAGGAGGAACAAGTGTAGAAAGTGAGTGTAAGGGAAAAATGGGGAGAGTGGGTAAAGGGTGGAAGAGAGACGAATTGAGAGTGAGGAAGGAAGTATATGAAAAAGGTGGGGAGTAAAAGAGACAGAAAGAGAGTGAGAAAGAAATAGGGACAGAGGACAAGAGAATAGAAGAGAGAAATTAAAGGTGGTGAGATCAAAATGGAGAGAGAACTCAAGAGTGAGAAAAGGATAATAGAGGAAATTACAGAGTGAGAAAGGGAGAGACTGGAATGGAGAGGGATATACAAAATGAGAATGATACAGGGAAAGGTAAAGGAAAAGGAAGAGTAGGACAAGAGTAAGAGGTAGAGAGAATGTGAAAAAAAGGAAGGATTGGGTAAAATGGTTAAAGAGAGGGAGGGAAGTAGAGGTGAATGGGTGAGAGATTTATGTAGAAAGAAAAAATGAGATACTGCCAGTGACACAGGAAAGGGAAGAGAGAGAGAGAGAGAGAGAGAGAGAGAGAGAGAGAGAGAGAGAGAGAGAGAGAGAGAGAGAGAGAGAGAGAGAGAGAGAGAGAGAGAGAAAGCAGCATAAAAGTATACTTTTCTAAGATAGAGGAATGAGGAACAGTATGTAGGTATAAATGAAGAGAGATAAAGAGGGGAGTGAAAAGGAGAGAAAGATGGAGCATGAGCCTGTCAGAGAGAAATTGTGGAAAAGAGAAAGAGTGAGAATGAAGCATATATGATAGACTCTGTGTTTTGTCCTCTTCCCTCACACTCTCTACAACATCCTTCAACTCTCCTTCTTGATCTATGTATGCCCTGTGTATTTCCCTTTCTTTTTCCAATTTTCTCTATTCCTTCGTTCCTCTTTCACAACCTCTCTTTCCCATCATTCTCTCCTTTTATTTCTATCTCAACCTCTCTCCTTCTCTTTACCTCTCTCACTCTCTTTCCTACCCTCTTTCACTAACCATCTCTCCCTGTCTCACTCTTTTCACTTTCTCTCAGACTTTTCCTTTCCTGTCTTACTCTCTCCCTTCTCTCTCTTACTCTCCCCCTTTCACTCTCCTCTATCCCTCTTTGTTCTCTCTGTTACAATTATACCCACTTTCTCATTTATCACTTTCTCCTTCTGTTTTTCTCACCTAATCTATTTACCCACTCTTTCTCCTTTCTCCTCTAGATCTCACACTCTTCTCTATAACTTTGTCTCAAACTCTCTCACATTCCCAATTTTCCACTTTTCTCTTTCTCTACAACTCTCTATCCATCTCTCTCCTCCTCTCTCATACTTACTTTCTCTATGCAACACGATCTTATCTCACATTCTCTCTCTTCATACTCCCCATCTCACTCTTTCTCCCAGCACTGCTTCTCTACTTCTCTTTCCTTCTTTCTGCACCTCTCTCTCTCTCTCTCTCTCTCTCTCTCTCTCTCTCTCTCTCTCTCTCTCTCTCTCATCTCTCTTTCTGTCTCTGCCTGTTTCTTACCTCCCTACCACCAGACTCTCTAGGAGGGAAAGGAAATGAAAAGAGTAAGAGATAAAAGAAGAGAAAAAGATAAATGGAAGGAGAGGAGGATAAATAGAGATACTAAGAGGAGAGGAAGAATTGGGTAAAGAAAAGGGAGCATGGAAGAGAAAGAGTGAGAGAGAGATGGAAGAGAAATAAAGAGGAACAGGAAAAGAAGTAACAGTGAATAGAGAGAAATTGAGAGGGGTAAATATAGAGTGAGAAAGTTAAAAAGGAAGAGAGAGAATGAGAATAGAACAGGAAGAGAATCAGAGAGGAAGAACTTTTCATTTTGACTCTTTCTGAATTTCTCTGTATCTCTTCTCCCTTCTCCATCTATATTTTTAAAATATTTTTATCATTTTCTTTCTTTCTCTGTCACTGTGTCTCTTTAATCCTCTTTATGTTTCTTTCAGTCACATCCTCTTTCTCTCCCTCTCTTTCTTCTACATCATCCCCACTTCACTTTCTGTTACCTTCTCTTTATCTGCTCTCTCTACCTTGCTTCATCTTATGTTTTCACTTCCCTCTCTTACCCTATATTCATATGTTGTCCTTTCTCTGCCTCTCTCTCTCATTGGTCCTTTCCTCACCCACTCTATCCTTCTTATTGTCTTTCTGGCCTGTTTCTCTTCCTCCATAAAACTCATCCTCTCTTATACTTGCTCTCTTATCAACTACCACCTTCTCAATCTCTTCCTCTAACTCTCTTTCTTCCTAATTCTCTGTACCTCTGTCTTAACTATCTCATTCTTTACAAGTTTCTCTCTATTGAGAGAAAGGGGAAGAAGGAAATAGTGATAGAGGTTAAAAAAGAAGAGGAGGGAGAAGAGTGAGAAAGATTGTGAGGGAGAGAAAAAGGAAAGGTAGGGAGAGGGTGAGAGACACAGGGTTACATAGCGAGAGAGGAAAATAGAGAGGTAGAAATTAGGAAGAATTGAGTGGGGAGAGAAATAGAGATGGGAAGGGATATGTGGTGAGAAGCAAAGCAGGGTGAGTGAGGAAGGAATAGAGAGAAAGGGAGGGGATAAAATATATATAGAGAGATATATCTTGACAGAGTAAGAGGAAAGGAGCAGAGACAGAGATGGAGGAAGAGATAGATATTTAGATACAGAGTTAGAGAGTAACAAAGATGGAGAGAAAGAACAAGATTGAGCCAGGAAGGAGAGAAATAGATGAATAGAGAAGAAAATAGAAATGAAGGAATGGGAAGAGATTGGAAAGAGATAGATTAGGACAAAGACAGAGAAGGAGAAAGATGGAAAGAGAGACAGTGAGATAGAGATATGGGGAGGAGAGGAAATAGTGAAAGAAAATGGAGATAGTAATAAGGAATCTGTTACTTTTCCTTAACTCTCTTCTATATATCCCTTCTCTCTAACCTATAATCTCTATTGCTCTCTTTGTCTCTTTCACATCTTTATAATGTTGCCTCTCTCATTAGTCCCTCTCTCTGCTTTTCCTTTCTTTTCTTTCTCTCAGTTACTATCTCAATCTCCATCTCTCTGTTTCTCCACATCTGTCTTCTCATTCTTTCACTATCTTTCTCTCGTTGTCTCTCCTTCTTGCTCTCACTTCTCTTCCTCTGTCTTGCTCACCTACTCCTCAATCTCTCTTTTATCTCTATCTTTCTTGATTTCTTTCTCCCCATCTCTCTTTACCTCCCACCCTTTATCCTTCTTTCTCTCCTCACTCAATTTATATCCTATTCTCTGTCAGTCCATATCCCCCTCTCTCTTTCTGTTTCTCTCTCTCTCTCTCTCTCTCTCTCTCTCTCTCTCTCTCTCTCTCTCTCTCTCTGAGAGGAAAAAGTAAATGACAAATGAGTCAGAGTTGGAGAAAGGAGAGAAGAGAGAAAAGTAGAAGGGAATGAGTTAGGAAACAGATGAAAAGAGAAGAACAAAAGAGAAAAGGGGAGGAGAAAGAGTTGAACAGACATGATGAGAAATGAAGGAAAGAAAATAGGTAGAGAGAAATAGAAGGACAGAAAGAGTAAAAGAGTAAGAATGTGAGAGAGTGGAGAGAGGTATAAGATAGTAGGATAGGGGAGAGGCAGTGTGAAGTAGGGAGAGGAATATAGAAAAGTATAGATAGGAAGTAGAGCAGAAAATATAGACAAAAAGAGAGGGAGGGCTAGATGGATAAAGTTTATCAGAGAGGGGGATGAATAAATAAAGTCTGAGATGGGAAGAGAGAAAGAGGAGAAGAAAGAGTAAGAGATAATGGGAGAGAAAATAGAGGTAGGAAGAGATAAGTGGGAGAGGGGATAAGAGAGAAAAAGAGTGGTAAAGAATGTTCAACTCCAAACCTTCCTTTCCTTTTAAGTTAGAGGGTGAGGGATTAATATCAGCAACAATCATCAACCGACCAATCATAGTAGACTGGATTTGGCCTGATCACACCACAGTGTGGCCATTTAGGTTCTTGTAGAAATTGCCTCAGTTTCTATCCAGCAATTGCTTCCTACCTGCTCCAGAGAGACCAGGAGACCCCTGGGTGGAGGTCACCAGGTCATTCTGAAGAGGGGGTAAAGGCCTAGCCCCTGTCACTGCTATGGGAAGTCCTTTCCTCTTGTAGATCCAGCCTTAATGTCTGATATCCCAGGTAGTGCAGACACTGCACAAAGCTGATATCAGAGAGATACCGTGAGGAGTAAGTAACAAGAATAATTTTACCAAGGAGAATGAGATACCATATCATGTCTGCCTGTTACACTGATCTGAGTGCAACCTTAGAAAACTGAATGTACCACAAACCCGGGACAGTTTTGAAACTTGTATACTCTCTAGCAACTTTGTGTGAATTTTTATATAAGCACTGTTTTATTAATTATATTAAATATTAAAATAGAAAAAAGAAAAAGGAAAGAGAGGGAGTAAGAGGTAGAGAATGATAGAACAATGAGAACAAGAAAGAAGAAGATAGGGAAAGAGAATTGAAAAAGACAGGAAGAGCAAAGCAAAGGGGATGGGCAGAGGAGAAGAGACATAGTGATGGATAGTGAGGGAGAACAAGGGGAGAGAGTGAGGCAAGAATTAACAAGGGAGGAAGAGACCTAAAGGGATTAATAGAGGAAGAGAGGTGATGAGAAAA